>NW_027445888.1:143009-476837 GCF_038048845.1 Mixophyes fleayi | reverse complement strand
TAAGTCAACTAATAAAACTTCGACGCTGTCTGTCTTTATAAACACTACACTTGGAAGTTGGAGGAGGTATTGTGGCCCCGGCACCAAATTTACTACCGGGGCCACTCCACTGTGCAGTCCATATTTAGGTGTATCAGATATTAAACAACGGTGACAGTTGATGCCCAATTTTTTAATTATATTGTGGCCTCGGTACCAAATTGTGTACCGGGGCCACCACACTACGCAGTCCATACCCTTTTTTGGTGGAATTCTGACCCGTGGAGGGTTTTTTAATTATATTGTGGCCTCGGTACCAAATTGTGTACTGGGGCCACCACACTACGCAGTCAAGATAGATAGATGCGTATCATAGATAAAGTACATTCAGTGGTGTGGGGCAAATTGAAAAAGATTCAAAATGCACTGACATTATCAAAAACAAGAGGTTGTCACACGCTGAAACTCCAATATGTATATGATGGAGAGGATGGAGGAGCAGCCGTATGTGCAGTGTAATGCAGACCTGTTGAAGGTTTTTTATATATTTTATTGTGGTGCCCAGTGCTCACTACTCTACGCAATCCAGATACTATTTTTGGGTGTAATTCTGACCTGTTGAAGGTTTTCTATATATTATATTGTGGTGGCCAGTGGCCAGTCCTTTATGCAGTCCAGATACTATTTTTGGGTGTAATTCAGACCTGTTGAAGGTTTTCTATATATTTTTTATTGTGGTGCCCAGTGCCCACTACTCTACGCAGTCCAGATACTATTTTTGGGTGTAATTCTGACCTGTTGAAGGTTTTCTATATATTATATTGTGGTGTTCAGTGGCCAGTCCTCTATGCAGCCCAGATACTATTTTTGGGTGTAATTCAGACCTGTTGAAGGTTTTCTATATATTATATTGTGGTGGCCAGTGGCCAGTCCTCTATGCAGTCCAGATACTATTTTTGGGTGTAATTCTGACCTGTTGAAGGTTTTCTATATATTATATTGTGGTGTTCAGTGGCCAGTCCTCTATGCAGCCCAGATACTATTTTTGGGTGTAATTCAGACCTGTTGAAGGTTTTCTATATATTATATTGTGGTGGCCAGTGGCCAGTCCTCTATGCAGTCCAGATACTATTTTTGGGTGTAATTTAGACCTGTTGAAGGTTTTCTATATATTTTTTATTGTGGTGCCCAGTGCCCACTACTCTACGCAGTCCAGGTACATTTATTGGTGCGAATCATACAAGTTCAGGGTTTTTAATATATATTGTGGTGACCCACTCCTCTACGCAGTCCAGGTACATTTATTGGTGCGAATCATACAAGTTCAGGGTTTTTAATATATATTGTGGTGACCCACTCCTCTACGCAGTCCAGGTACATTTATTGGTGCGAATCATACAAGTTGATGGTTTTCTTATTATATATATTGTGGTGACCCACTCCTCTACGCAGTCCAGGTACATTTATTGCTGCGAATCATACAAGTTGATGGTTTTCTTATTATATATATTGTGGTGACCCACTCCTCTACGCAGTCCAGATACATTTATTGGTGCGAATCATACAAGTTCAGGGTTTTTAATATATATTGTGGTGACCCACTCCTCTACGCAGTCCAGGTACATTTATTGCTGCGAATCATACAAGTTCAGGGTTTTTAATATATATTGTGGTGACCCACTCCTCTACGCAGTCCAGGTACATTTATTGCTGCGAATCATACAAGTTCAGGGTTTTTAATATTTATTGTGGTGACCCACTCCTCTACGCAGTCCAGGTACATTTATTGCTGCGAATCATACAAGTTGATGGTTTTCTTATTATATATATTGTGGTGACCCACTCCTCTACGCAGTCCAGAAAGATACCTCGTTGCAACGTTTTGGACTAATAACTATATTGTGAGGTGTTCAGAATACACTGTAAATTAGTGGAAATGCTTGTTATTGAATGTTATTGAGGTTAATAATAGCGTAGGAGTGAAAATAAGCCCAAAAACTTGATTTTTAAACTTTTTATGTTTTTTTCAAAAAAAATTCAAATCCAAAACCTTAAATCCGAACCGAGACCTTTCGTCAAGTGTTTTGCGAGACAAATCCGAACCCCAAAAATAACAAAAATCCGGATCCAAAACACAAAACACGAGACCTCAAAAGTCGCCGGTGCACATCCCTAATATATAACATGATTTGTCTACTACTTGTTGACTCACATTCTGTGTCATATGGCTTAAATGGTGTAGGTACAAGCGGGATGTTACATCACTTACAGGTACAGTTGAAAAGTACATCAAATTTAACAATAAAGTATCTATTGCTGATTATCATTATATTAAGCCATTATCGAAATCTGAATCGTGTAGTAATATACCCTTAATGGGATGAATGGAGTGAGAGGAAACCATGATTGACAGCATATTTGCACATATTAAATGACAGAAATAACTAATAAATCTAATAGGTATCATAGTCAATATGCGACACAAATGATTGTAGTGGAAGTGAACCAGATTGCATTATGTATATATCAATATGGTCTTAAATCTAAATTTTATAGCATAATATCTATAATCAGTATATATATTCTCAGATCAGAAGGTGGTCATGAATAATGTGAGAATGTATCCATGATCCTTCATAGTGATTGTATCACATTGTGTCCATTGGTTTACATAATTGCCAGTGACCAGTCCTCCCCAAATTGGGAGGACTGGTCACTGGCAATTATGTAAACCAATGGACACAATGTGATACAATCACTATGAAAGAAATTCACCTAAGCGAATGAAACGCGTTGGGTCACGCCTACACACCACTGACGTCACCCGGAAGTTACGTGCGTTCCACTGTGGAACGCACGCCATCTCCCTCTGCTTGTCGGCAACCTAGTATCTCCGGGAGCGCGGACAGCGCTGTTAACAAACAGGGATCCCTGCACCGCATACCAAACCAGCTTTAGGTTGGATCCCATTCGCATTTGACGGAAAACTGAGGTTGGTAGATTTACTGCTGCCCTGCTACTTGTTTGGGCTTTAAAGAACTCACCATCTCTGTATGGGACTAATTGAAGCATTTTCTACTGCTTCGTTACAAGTGATCTTTGGACTCTGTTTGATTGACTTTTTACTGGCTGGATTGTTACCAAACAGTGGTTTATTTTTATTGTTTTATTGTGTTGTTTTTATTGTGTTGTTTTATTGTTTAATCTAATCATTTTATTTGTTGTTGATAACTACAGTTGTTTTTTACCTTTGCATGTTCCATTAAATGTTTTATTTTATGTCACTCGCAACATCTTCTATTATATTACATATATTCCTACCTAACACTAAGATAATTGAGCGCAATTACTTTATTTTTTTCTTCTAGACTTTTAAAGGGACAGGATATTCCCTTTTGGTGATAGCTGCTCTTGTCTTTTATTGGAGTTGAGCGCCACTAATATTTATTCACTTCTAAATCAAAACTGTGCCATATAATGAGGGAGAGATCGTTCAATTTTTATTTCAAAATTGTATTCACATAGGGCAATTATAGATTATTTACATTTAGCAGCGTATAGAACGTTAAAAAAACAATGGTATAGAGGGGGGAAAAAAAAGCATACATTCCCTGACCGGGAATCGAACCCGGGCCGCGGCGGTGAGAGCGCCGAATCCTAACCACTAGACCACCAGGGAAGTTCCTGCAATCTATAGTTCTATAACTGCAGACTTCTCATAGCAGAACTTACAGCTTGAGATAATGGTTTTATTTAAAAGTATCACTGTATATGCAACTTGCATGTAAATATATCTTATCAAAGCCAATATGAATATATAAAGATATATTTAGAAAGATATATATATATATATATATATATATATATATTTTAGCACTCATCTACAAATTCCTCAAATGATCACAATCAATGTCATGATTTAAAGAAGTTTAATTAGCTCCATTTGATCTCTTCTGTCATGCTGTAGTGTGTAATGTAATGTATAGCTTGTAAAGATATAGTTAATCTGCGTTTATAACAATAACTAAAACAATACAATTTTGGATTTAAAAGGAAAAAAAAAAAAAAACTTAGCAGAGGATGGTTTCGATCCATCGACCTCTGGGTTATGGGCCCAGCACGCTTCCGCTGCGCCACTCTGCTCTGTGTGGCAGTATGTTGTGAAACTGTCTGTGTCAGTGGGTTTCTGTTGTGGTTTTGAATTACTACAGGTAAATTATTTGTTATGTGTTGTTCCCAGGGGCAGATCTAGGGGGGAATTGAATTCCCCCCGAATTAGCACGGCGTTAAAACTATTACCATTATTACGGTAGTTTTTTTGCTCGCAGCTCAGGGAGCTCAGTAGCTTCCGGCGTTGAAGCCACTGTAATAACGGTAATAATGCGCAGGCCAATTGAATTCCCCCCCTAGAGTTCTGTTTTACAGGGGGCGATTTAGGGGTGATGATTTGTCCCAGCCCCCTTTTTGACAGCTAAGCATGCCTGCGGCTGCACACTGTGTGCAGGTCTGTTCGGCAGAAACAGGCAGGGAGAGTGTGCTGCCCTGACGCTCTGATTGTATTTAGGACTCTAAATACAATCAGAGCAATCGATTCAATCGATCGGGGCTTGATGTTTTTCGCTGCACACATTGTGCAGCCACAAACAGCAAGCCCCGATCGACCCCTCCCTGGATCCACCTGCGGTGGTAGGTCAGTGTATAACTCCGCCCAGCAGGTGGCGCTGCAGCTTGGTTTTATTTTTTCCACACACAGACAGACTAACACACGCCACTAGACATTTATATTATATATATATATATATATATATATATATATATAAAATCACTTTTTTTTTCTTTACGTGCATATATATATATATATATATATATATATATATATATATATATATATATCGCATGGAAAATGATTGAACTATTTCTCAAATTTATGTAGAACCCAACACAGGAACAGCAGTTTCGATAAACTGATGTTTCTGTGATAAAAAATCATACTTACCCCGTCTCTTCGGAATGCGCTGTCTCCGGATCACCTCCTTGTCCTCTTCGTTTCTCTTCTTACTGAAACTGTGCATATGCAGTTCGAAGAACTGAACATGCGCACAAACATCTCGCTCTGTCTCTGCAACTATAGTTGCAGAGCGGGAACACCACTGACGTCACTCGGAAGTTACGTGCGTTCCACTGTGGAACGCACGCCATCTCCCTCTGCTTGTCGGCAACCTAGTATCTCCGGGAGCGCGGACAGCGCTGTTAACAAACAGGGATCCCTGCACCGCATACCAAACCAGCTTTAGGTTGGATCCCATTCGCATTTGACGGAAAACTGAGGTTGGTAGATTTACTGCTTATTGGATCCCGCTGCACTGCTACTTGTTTGGGCATTAAAGAACTCACCATCTCTGTATGGGACTAATTGAAGCATTTTCTACTGCTTCGTTACAAGTGATCTTTAGACTCTGTTTGATTGACTTTTTACTGGCTGGATTGTTACCAAACAGTGGTTTATTTTTATTGTTTTATTGTGTTGTTTTTATTGTGTTGTTTTATTGTTCAATCTAATCATTTTATTTGTTGTTGATAACTACAGTTGTTTTTTACCTTTGCATGTTCCATTAAATGTTTTATTTTATGTCACTCGCAACATCTTCTATTATATTACATATATTCCTACCTAACACTAAGATAATTGAGCGCAATTACTTTATTTTTTTCTTCTAGACTTTTAAAGGGACAGGATATCCCCTTTTGGTGATAGCTGCTCTTGTCTTTTATTGGAGTTGAGCACCACTAATATTTATTCACTTCTAAATCAAAACTGTGCCATATAATGAGGGAGAGATCGTTCAATTTTTATTTCAAAATGGTATTCACATAGGGCAATTATAGATTATTTACATTTAGCAGCGTATATAACGTTAAAAAAACAATGGTATAGGGGGGGGAAAAAAGCATACATTCCCTGACCGGGAATCGAACCCGGGCCGCGGCGGTGAGAGCGCCGAATCCTAACCACTAGACCACCAGGGAAGTTCCTGCAATCTATAGTTCTATAACTGCAGACTTCTCATAGCAGAACTTACAGCTTGAGATAATGGTTTTATTTAAAAGTATCACTGTATATGCAACTTGCATGTAAATATATCTTATCAAAGCCAATATGAATATATAAAGATATATTTAGAAAGATATATATATATATATATATATATATATATTTTAGCACTCATCTACAAATTCCTCAAATGATCACAATCAATGTCATGATTTAAAGAAGTTTAATTAGCTCCATTTGATCTCTTCTGTCATGCTGTAGTGTGTAATGTAATGTATAGCTTGTAAAGATATAGTTAATCTGCGTTTATAACAATAACTAAAACAATACAATTTTGGATTTAAAAGGAAAAAAAAAAAAAAACTTAGCAGAGGATGGTTTCGATCCATCGACCTCTGGGTTATGGGCCCAGCACGCTTCCGCTGCGCCACTCTGCTCTGTGTGGCAGTATGTTGTGAAACTGTCTGTGTCAGTGGGTTTCTGTTGTGGTTTTGAATTACTACAGGTAAATTATTTGTTATGTGTTGTTCCCAGGGGCAGATCTAGGGGGGAATTGAATTCCCCCCGAATTAGCACGGCGTTAAAACTATTACCATTATTACGGTAGTTTTTTTGCTCGCAGCTCAGGGAGCTCAGTAGCTTCCGGCGTTGAAGCCACTGTAATAACGGTAATAATGCGCAGGCCAATTGAATTCCCCCCCTAGAGTTCTGTTTTACAGGGGGCGATTTAGGGGTGATGATTTGTCCCAGCCCCCTTTTTGACAGCTAAGCATGCCTGCGGCTGCACACTGTGTGCAGGTCTGTTCGGCAGAAACAGGCAGGGAGAGTGTGCTGCCCTGACGCTCTGATTGTATTTAGGACTCTAAATACAATCAGAGCAATCGATTCAATCGATCGGGGCTTGATGTTTTTCGCTGCACACATTGTGCAGCCACAAACAGCAAGCCCCGATCGACCCCTCCCTGGATCCACCTGCGGTGGTAGGTCAGTGTATAACTCCGCCCAGCAGGTGGCGCTGCAGCTTGGTTTTATTTTTTCCACACACAGACAGACTAACACACGCCACTAGACATTTATATTATATATATATATATATATATATATATATATAAAATCACTTTTTTTTTCTTTACGTGCATATATATATATATATATATATATATATATATATATATATATATATATATATATATATCGCATGGAAAATGATTGAACTATTTCTCAAATTTATGTAGAACCCAACACAGGAACAGCAGTTTCGATAAACTGATGTTTCTGTGATAAAAAATCATACTTACCCCGTCTCTTCGGAATGCGCTGTCTCCGGATCACCTCCTTGTCCTCTTCGTTTCTCTTCTTACTGAAACTGTGCATATGCAGTTCGAAGAACTGAACATGCGCACAAACATCTCGCTCTGTCTCTGCAACTATAGTTGCAGAGCGGGAACACCACTGACGTCACTCGGAAGTTACGTGCGTTCCACTGTGGAACGCACGCCATCTCCCTCTGCTTGTCGGCAACCTAGTATCTCCGGGAGCGCGGACAGCGCTGTTAACAAACAGGGATCCCTGCACCGCATACCAAACCAGCTTTAGGTTGGATCCCATTCGCATTTGACGGAAAACTGAGGTTGGTAGATTTACTGCTTATTGGATCCCGCTGCACTGCTACTTGTTTGGGCATTAAAGAACTCACCATCTCTGTATGGGACTAATTGAAGCATTTTCTACTGCTTCGTTACAAGTGATCTTTAGACTCTGTTTGATTGACTTTTTACTGGCTGGATTGTTACCAAACAGTGGTTTATTTTTATTGTTTTATTGTGTTGTTTTTATTGTGTTGTTTTATTGTTCAATCTAATCATTTTATTTGTTGTTGATAACTACAGTTGTTTTTTACCTTTGCATGTTCCATTAAATGTTTTATTTTATGTCACTCGCAACATCTTCTATTATATTACATATATTCCTACCTAACACTAAGATAATTGAGCGCAATTACTTTATTTTTTTCTTCTAGACTTTTAAAGGGACAGGATATCCCCTTTTGGTGATAGCTGCTCTTGTCTTTTATTGGAGTTGAGCACCACTAATATTTATTCACTTCTAAATCAAAACTGTGCCATATAATGAGGGAGAGATCGTTCAATTTTTATTTCAAAATGGTATTCACATAGGGCAATTATAGATTATTTACATTTAGCAGCGTATATAACGTTAAAAAAACAATGGTATAGGGGGGGGAAAAAAGCATACATTCCCTGACCGGGAATCGAACCCGGGCCGCGGCGGTGAGAGCGCCGAATCCTAACCACTAGACCACCAGGGAACTTCCTGCCATCTATAGTTCTATAACTGCAGACTTCTCATAGCAGAACTTACAGCTTGAGATAATGGTTTTATTTAAAAGTATCACTGTATATGCAACTTGCATGTAAATATATCTTATCAAAGCCAATATGAATATATAAAGATATATTTAGAAAGATATATATATATATATATATATATATATATATATATATATATATATATATATATATATATTTTAGCACTCATCTACAAATTCCTCAAATGATCACAATCAATGGCATGATTTAAAGAAGTTTAATTAGCTCCATTTGATCTCTTCTGTCATGCTGTAGTGTGTAATGTAATGTGTAGCTTGTAAAGATATAGTTAATCTGCGTTTATAAGAATAACTAAAACAATACAATTTTGGATTTAAAAGGAAAAAAAAAAAAAAACTTAGCAGAGGATGGTTTCGATCCATCGACCTCTGGGTTATGGGCCACACGCTTCCGCTGCACCACTCTGCTCTGTGTGGCAGTATGTTGTGAAACTGTCTATGTCAGTGGGTTTCTGTTGTGGTATTGAATTACTACAGGTAAATTATTTGTTATGTGTTGTTCCCAGGGGCAGATCTAGGGGGGAATTGAATTCCCCCCCGAATTAGCGCGGCGTTAAAACTATTTCCATTATTACGGTAGTTTTTTTGCTCGCAGCTCAGGGAGCTCAGTAGCTTCCGGCGTTGAAGCCACTGTAATAACGGTAATAATGTGCAGGCCAATTGAATTCCCTCCCTAGAGTTCTGTTTTACAGGGGGCGATTTAGGGGTGATGATTTGTCCCCGCCCCATTTTTGACAGCTAAGCATGCCTGCGGCTGCACACTGTGTGCAGGTCTGTTTGGCAGAAACAGGCAGGGAGAGTGTGCTGCCCTGATGCTCTGATTGTATTTAGGACTCGAAATACAATCATAGCAATCGATTCAATCGATCGGGGCTTGCTATTTTCCGCTGCACACATTGTGCAGCCACAAACAGCAAGCCCCGATCGACCCCTCCCTGGATCCACCTGTGGTTGTTCCCAGGGCTGCCATCAGGGGGGTAGAGGGGGTACTGTTGTACCGGGTCCGGGCTCACCAGGGGGCTCGGCGCAACACACACTTAGCAGGGGACCCACTGTCTTCCAGTCCACGGCGTCTCCGGTGCTGTCTTCAGCCTGGCTGTCACCGTGACAGCCAGGCAGCAGAATGCAGTCGCAGGGGCGGAGTAATCATTCGCCTACGATCATGTGATCTTCCTGTGACAGCCAGACAGCTGTCCATCATGATCGCAGGGGAATCAGGGGAACCTGTTCTTATTGTTGAATAAAATCAGTTTTTTGATTGAAAAGGTAATAGGTGTTTAGGTTTACCATTCAGGTTTAGTAACCTGTTTACAATTGGACGTATATATACATTTTTATACATATTTACATTTAAATGATTTGTTTAAGCTACTTTAATTTAGTCCACGATGGCTTTGCTTACAAGCAGGTAGATGCATTTTTTTGGGGGGTGGGGTTCAACTAGTAGATATTTATAGCCTTGTCAGCCAGACTAATGTAACCTTTTCCATCAGACAGCTGAACATTTTCTCCAAGAGAGCATCTCTATATAACGTTGGGTTACAGGAGTACAATGCAGGGCCGTCTCTCCTATTGGGCACAATGGGAAGGTGCCCGGGGCAATACAGGCAAGGGGGCCCATCAGAGGCAGCGCCAAAGAAACATCCTACAAAAAAAAAGAAGAAAATACTTACCTTGCGGTCAGCTGGCGATCCGGTTCCCTCCCTGGTCTCCTCATCCGTGCGGCGCTCGCAGTGCATGTCGGGCGTGACGTCATTACGCCCGCCCGACATCCATTGTGGAGCGCAGTACGGAGGAGGAGACCAGGGAGGGAGCCGGATCGCCAGCTGACCGCAAGGTAAGTATTTTCTTCTTCGAAAACAATTTAATTCAGCAGGCAGCAGCAGTGGCTTGGAAGAAAAGTAAAGAGTATCGCATCGGAGAATAAGGTAAATTAAAGGTTTGTTTGTTTTTTTTATATCATTTCAAGGGACGCTGACGGCTGACCAGTGCATAAAAAAAGTGATATATATATATATATATATATATATCACTTTTCTTTTTACACACACACACACACACATATATATATATACAAATTAACCCGTGCATGATACTCATGCATTCTAGTCAAATCAAGCTACTAAGTGTCTTAAAAAGGTTCTTGTCATGCATTTGGGCCTAGCCCAGTCCTCAGGGGAAGAGCGTTACTTCCCGACGCAAGCGCCCTTTTTAATGTGTGTTCATGAGGTAAAATTACCTCACAAAAATGAGTTTGACCCCTCAACTCGTAAATTTAGCCTTTACTACCCCTCCCACGGGAAAAGGGGGGATGATGGAAGTTAACTGACTTCACTATTCTAATTTTTTTGGCAAATAATGTCAGTATACCAAATTTCAGGTCAATTGGATGAGTCTTTTCTGAGAAAATAGTTTTTTCCACACACACACACACTAACACACGCCGCTACACATGTGTGTTCATGAGGTAAAATTACCTCATGAAAATTAATTTGAGCCCTCAACTCGTAAATTTAGCTTTTACTACCCCTCCCACGAGGGGAAGAGGGGATGATGGAAGTTAACTGACTTCACTATTCTAATTTTTTTGTCAAATAATGTCAGTATACCAAATTTCAGGTCAATTGGATCAGCCCTTTCTGAGAAAATAGTTTTTTCCACACACACACACACACACACACTAACACATGCCGCTAGGCTTTTACTTTTATATATTAGATAATGCTAAGAATTTAGTAGGTCTGTGTAGTATATAACTCCACCCAGCAGGTGGCGTGGCGCTGCAGCTTAAGCACTCTGTCAGCCGGTAGTTTTTTCCACACACAGACTAACACACGCCGCTAGGCTTTTATATTATAGAAGATATATATATATATATATATATATATATATATATATATAATCACTTTTTTTTTTCTTTACGTGTATATATATATATATATATATACATATATATATATATATATATATATATATATATATATATATATATATATATATATCGCATGGAAAATGATTGAACTATTTCTCAAATTTATGTAGAACCCAACACAGGAACAGCAGTTCCGATAAACTGATGTTTCTGTGATAAAAAATCATACTTACCCCGTCTCTTCGGAATGCGCTGTCTCCGGATCACCTCCTTGTCCTCTTCGCTTCTCTTCTTACTGAAACTGCGCATATGCAGTTCGAAGAACTGAACATGCGCACAAACATCTCGCTCTGTCTCTGCAACTATAGTTGCAGAGCGAGAGCAGTGAGTGACAGGGAGGGATCATGTGATCCCTCCACACATGCGCTGTCCAGCTCTGCTCGGAAAAAAAATATTTTTCAGAACTTGTTAGATTGTGAGAAGGACTATGACTAGCACCATACTATTGAATGGTGACTGCTCCCAAAAATGAAGCAGAGTGCAAAGCAGCAGATATCCACCATATCTGCTGCAATGCACCTTTCTTAAATATACGGGACACACAGAGGGCCGTGGATTTTACGGTAAGGGCACGATAGTGTACCATCACTATTTGTTAAATATGTCCCTTAATCATATAACGAAGACATAATTTCACTTCTAAATCAAGAAGAAAAAAATAAAGTAATTGTGCTCAATTATCTTAGTGTTAGGTAGGAATATATGTAATATAATAGAAGATGTTGCGAGTGACATAAAATAAAACATTTAATGGAACATGCAAAGGTAAAAAACAACTGTAGTTATCAACAACAGATAAAATTATTACATTGAACAAGAAAACAACACAATAAAAACAACACAATAAAACAATAAAAATAAACCACTGTTTGGTAACAATCCAGCCAGTAAAAAGTCAATCAAACAGAGTCCAAAGATCACTTGTAACGAAGCAGTAGAAAATGCTTCAATTAGTCCCATGCGGAGATGGTGAGTTCTTTAAAGCCCAAACAAGTAGCAGGGCAGCAGGATCAAATAAGCAGTAAATCTACCAACCTAAGTTTTCCGTCAAATGCGAATGGGATCCAACCTAAAGCTGGTTTGGTATCCGGTGCAGGGATCCCTGTTTGTTAACAGCGCTGTCCGCGCTCCCGGAGATACTAGGTTGCCGACAAGCAGAGGGAGATGGTGTGCGTTCCACAGTGGAACACACGTAACTTCCGGGTGACGTCAGTGGTGTGTAGGCGTGTAGCAACGCGTTTCATTCGCTTAGGCGAATTTCTTCAGGGGTGAATCAATGCCAGCCTTTCTGTGTATATTTATATAGTTGATTGGCTAATAGACATGGCGGTCTTATAAACAGAAACACTTGTAAATAAATACTTGTCACTTGTGAGTTCACAATATTGTATGGATTGCATAAAATATATATATAAAAAATATATAGATATATAATAGAGATGAGCGCACTCAAATTTTTGAAATCCGAGCCCACCCGAACGTTGCCGATCCGAGTCAGATCCGGGTATTGGCGCCAAATTCAAATCTGAAACTGAGGCTCTGACTCATAATCCCGTTGTCGGATCTCGCGATACTCGGATCCTATAAATTCCCCGCTAGTCGCCGCCATCTTCACTCGGGCATTGATCAGGGTAGAGGGAGGGTGTGTTAGGTGGTCCCCTGTCCTGCTATATCTCGTGCTGTTCAGTGCTGTGCTGTGCTGTGCTGTGCTCAGTCCAGTGGTGCTGTGTCCTGTGCTCTGTCCTTCTGAGGTCAGTGGTGCTGCTGGGTCCTGTGCTGTGTCCTGTTCAGTCCAGTGGTGCTGTGTCCTGTGCTCTGTGCTTCTAAGGGCATAGTTATTTCCCCAATATTCCAAAGTGTTTAAAAAAAATAAAAAAAAGTTATTTAAAAAAAATACAAAAAAATAATTACATTTTTTTTTAATTACAACAAAATTTGCACAACCAATCCTGCAGTATAATCCCATATTACCAAGTACCAAATATTACCAAGTTCACACATTCAGCAGTAAAAGTCCAGTGGTTCTGCAATATTACAAAGTTCACACATTCTGCAGTATCAGTCCAGTGGTGCTGTGTCCTGTGCTCTGTCCTGCTGAGTTCAGTAGTGCTGCTGGGTCCTGCGCTGTGTCCTGTTCAGTCCAGTGGTGCTGTGTCCTGTGCTCTGTGCTTCTAAGGGCATAGTTATTTCCCCAATATTCCAAAGTGTTTAAAAAAAATAAAAAAAAGTTATTTAAAAAAAATTAAAATAAAAAATTAAAAAAAAAAAAATTATAACCAAATTTGCAAAGCCAATCCAGCAGTATATAAGCCCATTGGTACTGCAATATTACCAAGTTCACACATTCAGCAGTAAAAGTCCAGTGGTACTGCTATTACAAGGTTCACTGATTCAGCAGTGTATAAGTCCAGTGGTACTGCTATTACAAAGTTCACTGATTCAGCAGTATAAGTCCAGTGCTACTCTCCTGTGCCGCATATAATTTTTAAAGGCTTTGCCGAGTGTGTGTGGCTTAAGGGGTACGCTCTCTTGTGCTACTAATAATGGAAAACCAAAATTTGGAGGATAAAGTAGGGAAAGATCAAGACCCACTTCCTCCTAATGCTGAAGCTGCTGCCACTAGTCATGACATAGACGATGAAATGCCATCAACGTCGTCTGGCAAGCCCGATGCCCAATCTCCTAGTACAGGGCATGTAAAATCTAAAAAGCCCAAGTTCTTAAAAAATAGCAAAAAGAGAAACTTAAAATCATCTGAGGAGAAACGTAAAGTTGGCAATATGCCATTTACGACACATAGTGGCAAGGAATGGCTTAGGCCCTGGCCCGTGTTCATGACTAGTGGTCCAGCTTCACCCAAGGATCTAAGCCCTCCTCCCCCCCCTACAAAAAATGTAAGAGAGTTATGCTGTCAGCAACAACAACAAAACAGCAAAGAACTCTGCCTTCTAAACAGATGACATCACAAATCCCCAAGGCGAGTCCAAGGGTGTTGTTGGTTGTGAACCCTGACCTTCCCATCACTGTACGGGAAGAGATGACTCCATCCAGCATTTGCAGCACGCCCTCTGCATATGCTGGAAGGATCACCCACAGTCCAGTTACAGATTTGGCTAATGAAGGTGTGAATGTTGTACACTGGGAGGAGGATATTGATGTAGCTGGCGCTGAGGAGGATGTTGATGATTATGATGCAGACAGATACCAAATTGCCTTTCTCAATTTCTATTTATATTCTAGATTATATAACGGCTGAAAAGTTTTCTGTTTTACTCCTAGTGGAGAGGGGATCTGATGCAGACAGATACCAAACTGCCTTTGTCCATTTCTTTGTATATTTGAATTTCTAGTTCTACAGTCTATGCAGGCTGCTTTATTTATATTCAACTACAAGTGTAGCGCGGGGGGGGCATAGATAGCCACCAAAGTAACGTGGTCCATTTAATTTCACTTTCTAGCTCCACAGTCTGTGCAGCCTGCTTTTTTTATCTTCAAAGTATTTATATTTACAAGCCTTGCAATCTAAATTAACTAGCGGTAGTAACGTGGTAGAACTCCAAAAGGCAGTTTGGAAGCCCCTGTACAAACTGGCTCTATTTTTTAACTGAGTTGTCCTCCCTCCAGTGTGTACTCGGAAAGAGTTTTTAGTGCAGCGGGGAACCTGGTCAGTGAGCGGCGAAGGAGGTTGCTTCCTCACAACGTTGAAAAAATGATGTTTATAAAATTGAATAATCAATTCCTCAATGAAGTACAGCACTGCCCTCCAGACAGTACAGAGGGACTGTGGTTGTGGAGTCCAGCGGGGACGAATTGATAATGTGTGAGGAGGAGGAAGTACACACTGTAGGGGGAGAGGAATCAGAGGTTGAGGATGAGGACCACATCTTTCCTCAGTAGAGCCTGTTTAGTTTGTACAGGGAGAGATGAATTGTTTTATTGGTGTGGGGGCCCAAACAAACCAATCATTTCAGCCACAGTTGTTTGGTAGGCCCTGTCGCTGAAATGATTGGTTTGTTAAAGTGTGCATGTCCTATTTCAACAACATAAGGGTGGGTGTAAGGGCCCAAGGACAATTCCATCTTGGAACTTTTTTTTTTGCATTATTTGACCAATCAACAGTCGTTTGCCATGTTCAAAAAGTAAAACCAAATTTAAACAAATTCAAGAAATTAAACCAAAAGTAAAATGCCCTGTCATAATTTAAAACAAGAGGTATTGACGTGCTTTTAAAACTACTGTATTGTTGTTTATATTTTATAAACACTACACTTGAAAGCTTGAGTCTTTCAATAAAAAAGTAACTGTCCATTGCACGAATATTTGCAACAGGGAAAATTTTAGGGTTAAGAAAGTCAACTAAAAAAACTTCGACGCTGTCTGTCTTTATAAACACTACACTTGGAAGTTGGAGGAGGTATTGTGGCCCCGGCACCAAATTTACTACCGGGGCCACTCCACTGTGCAGTCCATATTTAGGTGTATCAGATATTAAACAACGGTGACAGTTGATGCCCAATTTTTTAATTATATTGTGGCCTCGGTACCAAATTGTGTACCGGGGCCACCACACTACGCAGTCCATACCCTTTTTTGGTGGAATTCTGACCCGTGGAGGGTTTTTTAATTATATTGTGGCCTCGGTACCAAATTGTGTACCGGGGCCACCACACTACGCAGTCCATACCCTTTTTTGGTGGAATTCTGACCCGTGGAGGGTTTTTTAATTATATTGTGGCCTCGGTACCAAATTGTGTACTGGGGCCACCACACTACGCAGTCAAGATAGATAGATGCGTATCATAGATAAAGTACATTCAGTGGTGTGGGGCAAATTGAAAAATATTCAAAATGCACTGACATTATCAAAAACAAGAGGTTGTCACACGCTGAAACTCCAATATGTATATGATGGAGGAGCAGCCGTATGTGCAGTGTAATGCAGACCTGTTGAAGGTTTTTTATATATTTTATTGTGGTGCCCAGTGCCCACTACTCTACGCAGTCCAGATACTATTTTTGGGTGTAATTCTGACCTGTTGAAGGTTTTCTATATATTATATTGTGGTGGCCAGTGGCCAGTCCTTTATGCAGTCCAGATACTATTTTTGAGTGTAATTCTGACCTGTTGAAGGTTTTCTATATATTTTTTATTGTGGTGCCCAGTGCCCACTACTCTACGCAGTCCAGTGACTATTTTTGGGTGTAATTCTGACCTGTTGAAGGTTTTCTATATATTATATTGTGGTGTTCAGTGGCCAGTCCTCTATGCAGCCCAGATACTATTTTTGGGTGTAATTCAGACCTGTTGAAGGTTTTCTATATATTATATTGTGGTGGCCAGTGGCCAGTCCTCTATGCAGTCCAGATACTATTTTTGGGTGTAATTCTGACCTGTTGAAGGTTTTCTATATATTATATCGTGGTGTTCAGTGGCCAGTCCTCTATGCAGCCCAGATACTATTTTTGGGTGTAATTCAGACCTGTTGAAGGTTTTCTATATATTATATTGTGGTGGCCAGTGGCCAGTCCTCTATGCAGTCCAGATACTATTTTTGGGTGTAATTTAGACCTGTTGAAGGTTTTCTATATATTTTTTATTGTGGTGCCCAGTGCCCACTACTCTACGCAGTCCAGGTACATTTATTGGTGCGAATCATACAAGTTCAGGGTTTTTAATATATATTGTGGTGACCCACTCCTCTACGCAGTCCAGGTACATTTATTGGTGCGAATCATACAAGTTCAGGGTTTTTAATATATATTGTGGTGACCCACTCCTCTACGCAGTCCAGGTACATTTATTGGTGCGAATCATACAAGTTGATGGTTTTCTTATTATATATATTGTGGTGACCCACTCCTCTACGCAGTCCAGGTACATTTATTGCTGCGAATCATACAAGTTGATGGTTTTCTTATTATATATATTGTGGTGACCCACTCCTCTACGCAGTCCAGATACATTTATTGGTGCGAATCATACAAGTTCAGGGTTTTTAATATATATTGTGGTGACCCACTCCTCTACGCAGTCCAGGTACATTTATTGCTGCGAATCATACAAGTTCAGGGTTTTTAATATATATTGTGGTGACCCACTCCTCTACGCAGTCCAGGTACATTTATTGCTGCGAATCATACAAGTTCAGGGTTTTTAATATTTATTGTGGTGACCCACTCCTCTACGCAGTCCAGGTACATTTATTGCTGCGAATCATACAAGTTGATGGTTTTCTTATTATATATATTGTGGTGACCCACTCCTCTACGCAGTCCAGAAAGATACCTCGTTGCAACGTTTTGGACTAATAACTATATTGTGAGGTGTTCAGAATACACTGTAAATTAGTGGAAATGCTTGTTATTGAATGTTATTGAGGTTAATAATAGCGTAGGAGTGAAAATAAGCCCAAAAACTTGATTTTTAAACTTTTTATGTTTTTTTCAAAAAAAATCCAAATCCAAAACCTTAAATCCGAACCGAGACCTTTCGTCAAGTGTTTTGCGAGACAAATCCGAACCCCAAAAATAACGAAAATCCGGATCCAAAACACAAAACACGAGACCTCAAAAGTCGCCGGTGCACATCCCTAATATATAACATGATTTGTCTACTACTTGTTGACTCACATTCTGTGTCATATGGCTTAAATGGTGTAGGTACAAGCGGGATGTTACATCACTTACAGGTACAGTTGAAAAGTACATCAAATTTAACAATAAAGTATCTATTGCTGATTATCATTATATTAAGCCATTATCGAAATCTGAATCGTGTAGTAATATACCCTTAATGGGATGAATGGAGTGAGAGGAAACCATGATTGACAGCATATTTGCACATATTAAATGACAGAAATAACTAATAAATCTAATAGGTATCATAGTCAATATGCGACACAAATGATTGTAGTGGAAGTGAACCAGATTGCATTATGTATATATCAATATGGTCTTAAATCCAAATTTTATAGCATAATATCTATAATCAATATATATATTCTCAGATCAGAAGGTGGTCATGAATAATGTGAGAATGTATCCATGATCCTTCATAGTGATTGTATCACATTGTGTCCATTGGTTTACATAATTGCCAGTGACCAGTCCTCCCCAAATTGGGAGGACTGGTCACTGGCAATTATGTAAACCAATGGACACAATGTGATACAATCACTATGAAAGAAATTCACCTAAGCGAATGAAACGCGTTGGGTCACACCTACACACCACTGACGTCACCCGGAAGTTACGTGCGTTCCACTGTGGAACGCACGCCATCTCCCTCTGCTTGTCGGCAACCTAGTATCTCCGGGAGCGCGGACAGCGCTGTTAACAAACAGGGATCCCTGCACCGCATACCAAACCAGCTTTAGGTTGGATCCCATTCGCATTTGAAGGAAAACTGAGGTTGGTAGATTTACTGCTGCCCTGCTACTTGTTTGGGCTTTAAAGAACTCACCATCTCTGTATGGGACTAATTGAAGCATTTTCTACTGCTTCGTTACAAGTGATCTTTGGACTCTGTTTGATTGACTTTTTACTGGCTGGATTGTTACCAAACAGTGGTTTATTTTTATTGTTTTATTGTGTTTTTTTTATTGTGTTGTTTTATTGTTCAATCTAATCATTTTATTTGTTGTTGATAACTACAGTTGTTTTTTACCTTTGCATGTTCCATTAAATGTTTTATTTTATGTCACTCGCAACATCTTCTATTATATTACATATATTCCTACCTAACACTAAGATAATTGAGCGCAATTACTTTATTTTTTTCTTCTAGACTTTTAAAGGGACAGGATATTCCCTTTTGGTGATAGCTGCTCTTGTCTTTTATTGGAGTTGAGCGCCACTAATATTTATTCACTTCTAAATCAAAACTGTGCCATATAATGAGGGAGAAATCGTTCAATTTTTATTTCAAAATTGTATTCACATAGGGCAATTATAGATTATTTACATTTAGCAGCGTATAGAACGTTAAAAAAAAAATGGTATAGAGGGGGGAAAAAAGCATACATTCCCTGACTGGGAATCGAACCCAGGCCGCGGCGGTGAGAGCGCCGAATCCTAACCACTAGACCACCAGGGAACTTCCTGCAAGCTATAGTTCTATAGCTGCAGACTTCACATAGCAGAACTTACAGCTTGAGATAATGGTTTTATTTAAAAGTATCACTGTATATGCAACTTGCGTGTAAATATATCTTATCAAAGCCAATATGAATATATAAAGATATATATATATTTTAGCACTCATCTACAAATTCCTCAAATGATCACAATCAATGGCATGATTTAAAGAAGTTTAATTAGCTCCATTTGATCTCTTCTGTCATGCTGTAGTGTGTAATGTAATGTGTAGCTTGTAAAGATATAGTTAATCTGCGTTTATAACAATAACTAAAACAATTCAATTTTGGATTTATAAGGAAAAAAATAAAAACTTAGCAGAGGATGGTTTCGATCCATCGACCTCTGGGTTATGGGCCCAGCACGCTTCCGCTGCGCCACTCTGCTCTGTGTGGCAGTGTGTTGTGAAACTGTCTATGTCAGTGGGTTTCTGTTGTGGTATTGAATTACTACAGGTAAATTATTTGTTATGTGTTGTTCCCAGGGGCAGATCTAGGGGGGAATTGAATTCCCCCCCGAATTAGCGTGGCGTTAAAACTATTACCATTATTACGGTAGTTTTTTTGCTCGCAGCTCAGGGAGCTCAGTAGCTTCCGGCGTTGAAGCTACTGTAATAACGGTAATAATGCGCAGGCCAATTGAATTCCCCCTCTAAAGTTCTGTTTTACAGGGGGCGATTTAGGGGTGATGATTTGTCCCCGTCCCCTTTTTGACAGCTAAGCATGTCTGCGGCTGCACACTGTGTGCAGGTCTGTTCGGCAGAGACAGGCAGGGAGAGTGCGCTGCCCTGACGCTCTGATTGTATTTAGGACTCTAAATACAATCAGAGCAATCGATTCAATCGATCGGGGCTTGCTATTTTCCGCTGCACAAATTGTGCAGCCACAAACAGCAAGCCCCGATCGACCCCTCCCTGGATCCACCTGTGGTTGTTCCCAGGGCCGCCATCAGGGGGGTAGAGGGGGTACTGTTGTACCGGGTCCGGGCTCACCAGGGGGCTCGGCGCAACACACACTTACCAGGGGACCCGCTGTCTTCCAGTCCACGACGTTTCCGGTGCTGTCTTCAGCCTGGCTGTCACCGTGACAGCCAGGCAGCAGAATGCAGTCGCAGGGGCGGAGTAATCATTCGCCTACGATCATGTGATATTCCTGTGACAGCCAGACAGCTGTCCATCATGATCGCAGGGGAATCATTGCTCCGTCCCTGCGATCATGTTGTCCCCCCTTCTCCCTGATGGTGTGGTGTGACTGTTCCCGCCGCCGCTGAAGAAGACGGAGCAGCGGGCAGCAGCTGCAACATCTCTGTAACTGTAAGTATATTTTAAAGATTTTTTTTTTTCAGATTTGTCTGTTTGTTTCTAGGGTCTGCATTAATAAAAATAATAAATTCAGAAATAAAAATTAGAGCAATGTTGAAAAAATATTAAAAGATTGAGGTTAAAATACAATATGCATAACACTGGGTGGTTACTGCAATATAAGCAACAGACAGACTGAATTGTTTGAATAAAAAACAAACCACAGTGTGCAAGTATATCACAATAGGATTAAAACACTGTACTTCCAGCCAATACAGTCCAATAGCTTGGATTACTGTATGAAAGTGTCTAAGTTTTCAAACCAATGTTCATTGTGATGAAAAATTGCTCAATTTTCATCACAATAAATATTGGTTTGAAATCTTAGACACTTTCATATAGTAATTCAAGATATTAGATATTTGTTTATTCAAACACTTCAGTCTGTCTGTTGCTTATATTGCAGTAACCACCCAGTGTTATGCATATTGTATTTTAACCTCAATCTTTTAATATTATTTCAACATTGCTCTTATTTTTATTTCTGAATTTCATTTTTATTAATGCAGACCCTGTTCTTATTGTTGAATAAAATCAGTTTTTTGATTGAAAAGGTAATAGGTGTTTAGGTTTACCATTCAGGTTTAGTAACCTGTTTACAATTGGACGTATACATACATTTTTATACATATTTACATTTATGTATAGGCACTATCTAATTTATATTAATAGGGAGGGATACCCTAGGTTAGTTCAGCTCCTGCACCAATAGGGAGTAGAGCGCAAACCTATATTTTTATTAATAAAAAATTACTGTGTTAAATGATTTGTTTAAGCTACTTTAATTTAGTCCACGATGGCTTTGCTTACAAGCAGGCAGATGCATTTTTTTGGGGGGTGGGGTTCATCTGGGGAGAGAGGGGGTTATGGGGGGGGGGGGGGGGGCTGCCTGTGTTATTTGTACTGGGTCCTATGATTTCTGATGGCAGTCCTGGTTGTTCCCCATGCAAACACATGTTTTCACTTTCCCTGTATAATGCGTAAAGCAGTGTAATTGAATAACTCATTCTTAAAATTGGTTTAGCCCTTTTGGAGAATTGGCAAAAACTACACATATTCTTATTCAAAAGACATTGGTCTAGGTGTGAGAATCTATACTCACATACAAAGTGCCGGGCAGGGATAAGGCAGAGGTATAAGCCCACCACTATGATGCATCATTTGGGATGGCCCCCAAGAGGAATTATATGAATTTTTGAATTTCATCGACCAAAGAAGAGCTAGAAAAAAACAAGTCTCCTTTTTGAATCTAGAAATCTTCTTCCAGGAAAATACAATAAAGACAGAAATTATGTAAAGCAGGTGGATTGTTTCCCTTGGCATCCAGTAACCCCCACATCAGTTGGATCTGGAATATCCTGGGTATATAAGCATCCCTCCAGGTGGACTGTACTATGTCGGGAAAACTACCAGTCAATTCAAAGACTGTTTGGCCCCTCATAATTCGGCAATATGTGGAGCTACTTATGGCAACTAATGTAAACAGCTGGTGACCTGTCACTGATACTTGTACACAATAAGTGGCTCTTCTAACCTTTGGACTATCACTGACACAGTGGGTGGTAAAAAAAAAAAAAAGCTTTTGCCCTGTGTGAGGATCGAACTCACGACCTTCAGATTATGAGACTGACGCGCTACCTACTGCGCTAACAAGGCAGCTGGCTTGAGATTGTGGAAGTAATCTTTTTGTAAGATTACACCTAAAGATAAAGGGTACAGACACCCAGGTATTGCTTTATTTAAATGTGAGTAGATTTAATGTCAGTCCCTTTTTATGTACTTCACATGGTTGCACGTGCGGTCATTTTAGTGAAATATCCTATATGTTCCATTCTGCCCTACACATAACTAGCTTTCAGGAAAACAAGCTTGTGATCATGACATTTTTAAATTTAAAGTTATTTGAATTATTATTTTTTTCATATGAATATTTGGGATATGTACATAGATTTAAATGGGAAATACATTGGCAAAAAATTCTTTTTATATTTGTACCTTTTTTTAAGTGTACATATGTCATCAATTTTCATTTAGCGATGCACCAAATCCATATTCCAGGATAAGGAATTAGATTGCGCTGAATACCCGAGCAAATCCAATTGCACATTAAATTTAAGCAGAGATCCTAAAATCTTATTTACAATTTTATCTCTTGGATGCAGTGACAATTTAATATGACCATGGGTCCTGGGTGGTGCTCAAGCAATTGGCAATAATTTTCCTTATGGTTTTGGTTTCGGATCCAGTAAGGAAGCCTTCATCATTTAATATTTACCATGACATACTTCCAGGGTTACGTTTCTATTAGAACGCAGAGCAAGCCACTCACCCCATATGTTTTAATGTATGCAGCAAGTTCCAAGTATTGTGGTATAAATAGCGACATGATCTTCTAAAGTTCATTGGAATATGCTGCAAGCACTGCATGACAAGCTCACTTTATCTTTTAGTACAGTCAGAATTGTGTCAGTTATCTCTCGCCCTGATTACTGTAACCTCCTTCTCTCTGGCCTACCTGATTCTCGCCTTGACCCTCTTAAGTCTATCCTCAATGCTGCTGCCCACTTCATTTTTCTCTCTCACCGCTCTGTCTCTGCTGTCACCCTCCGACAGTCACTACATTGGCTCCCCATACCCTACAGAATTAAATTTAAACTCCTCACTCTCACCTTTAAAGCTCTTAGTCAATCTTCCCCTCCCTACATCTCCAATTTTATCTCTACCTACACTCCTAGCTGCCCCCTCTGCTCTGCCTGTGACCACCGTCTCACTACTTCACTAATCACCTCCTCTCACTCTCATCTTCAGCCCGGGCTGCTCCCCTGCTGTGGAACGATCTTCCACGTTCCATCAGGTTAGCATCTACTCTCAAAGGCTTCAAGTGTGCCCTTAAGACTCATTTCTTTATTCACGTCTATCAGTCCTCCTCCTAACTTCCTTGTCCTGGCACTCTCCCCCAGTCAGTACCACCCTATTTGTGTCTCCCCCTTCCCTTTAAGATGTAAGCTCTCATCAACAGGGCCCTCTTTCCTTGTGTGCTCCTTCTACTATTCCATCACCCTCTGTACCTCTTGGCCTGCTTCCCTAGCCCTGTTTTCCCTGTTTTCTTAAGCTTCACCCTACTTCTCGCTGATTTCTACCATCCCTTTCACTATCTGTCTCAGAAATAATCTGATTTGCTTTACCCTGTCACCTATGTTTGTATATATTTTTGTTCTTTCTGTATCATGTTGTGTCTTGGTTCTCTGTTTTCTGTATATATAATGTATGGCGCTGCGGACCCTTTGTAGCGCCTTATAAGTCAAAGATAATAATAATAATAATAAAGGTATGGAGTACCTAGAGCTCTGGGCACCACCCCAACCACCGATGTTCTAAACCGGCACTCTCTGGAAATGCTAAAGTCCACCACCTTAGATATTACCTGTGTACTCCTCATCGGCAACATGTAGTATAATGATCGTAGGACAACAAAAATAAAATACACTTTAATTTCATGGTGAAACATAAATGTAACAGATATATAATTCTGATCCAATTATGAAATTATGAGAATGGCTGAATTAATTATTAATACTATTGTCGACAGTGGGGAAAACAGTTCATACATAAAACAGGGGCACACCAGGCAGACAACATAAGCATAGACGTGAAAATAGTTTCGTTTAAAATACTGATTAGAAGTATGTAATCAATTAGCTCCACTGTGTTGGCTGTCTAATAAGTCGTGTGTAGGACATATACGCTCAGAGCTTCTTCTCACAGATTGCGTAACATTGGTCATAAGTGCAGGGCACATCATTCCACTCTCCGTTGGTCCACATGTGGCCACAGTCTTCACCCTCTAAGTGATCATTTGGCTCCCCTTCCTTCCAGAACCTGAAAGAGAGTAACAGGATTGAATCCACTACTTATTCAACTTTACAGTGACCTGCACGCGGTGGAGGCAGAAATGTAGTGGTCTGAATCAATATGAGAATGCATGGTATAAATTCATCAAGGACTAGTGACATCACTGAGGCATGATAAACTTTGTGACTTAAAGGACAACTGCTTTAGTGCAACACAATAATATTTTTCAAGGTGGTCATTGTTTAATATTTCAAAGGGAAAGAAGATGCTTGCAGTGAAGGGGGGGATAATGGGTATTGCCAAATAAAGGTTCATCCCGCCCCAGGGCCGCCTTTGCCTAATAAGAATGTTTAACAATTTCTTAATCTACATGACGCAAGTCCTAATGTAATGTACATTGTACAAACTGTATTGCAGTCGAGTTGCCCGTGCCATACCTGCTCCCAGTGTTACAAGAGCCTGGATGTGGGAATGCAGAAGGGGGCTTCCAAGAGTCTTCATTAATGAATTGGTCAAACTGTCAGTTTGACAATATATATTCTCTCCCTGATACCGTGCCCAATGTTTATCCTGCATTATCTCCACTCAGCAGAGCTGATCACAGCAGGAGGCGAAAAGTGAGTGAGATACTCACATTCCTTAGAGCCAGTCCCACTTGGATAACCCCAGATACCAGCACCTAGATACCAGCACGGGAGAATAAAACCTACAGCTTGGTTGAGGCAGTACATAACTGGAACTTATGGTTTCCACTGGATCAAGATGCAGGGAGCAAAAACAATTGTGGGCCAACTCCACTGGAGACACAAACAGTGACAATCCGGAGGTTTTCGCACTGGTGTAGGCCTGCCAAAAGCGGGGTGATACTTAGGCTGAACCACTGCTTAACCAGGCAGCAGGAGAGAGAGAGATAAAATACAATATGTGGAGCAGCCTTTAGTAGTACCAAAGATACCACTAACGTCTCACCCTTGTATGTGTGCCCCTGTATGTGTTTGCTCAGGCCAGCATGGTTACTATGTTTTATTATCATATGCAGTCGTGGATAACATAATATTGATTAGTGAAATGTGATAAAGGACATATATTGCTCTACGGAGGGGTGAACAGCCACTTCCCATTCTGTAACAGGACTTGACTTTACACAAGCTCATAGCTGGTAGAAATCAGGTCTCATGCTATATTTTTAATCAAACGTATTTTGCATTTTCCTTTGGCGGAGAAGCACATTTCTAGGCGCACTTTTTCCTCCATGTAAAAAAAAATTTCAAACCTATGAAATTGCCCCGTGTAATAAAGAGAGTCATGATGGGCCACCACTCTCATGACTAATTTAAGCCACACGTTTGATTAAACAGAGCAGCATTTTAGGCGAAAAACCCAACAGATTTACTTAATGAAAGGGGTGGTAGGAGTTTTGATGAGTGGAGGAGATTATTGATGTGACATCTTTACTTTTGCACAGTGCACCCTTTCAGGTTTATTTCACCTCTCTGCAAACCCCAGCACGCTTCTAGTTTGCGGAGGTGTCTCCTGTAAGGGTTAAACAGAAATGTGCCTTTTATGTGTCTATCTATCTTCAGTGTCATGTATACTATAAGCTATTGTTTCTACTTGGATGATGTAACCATGCTCTGCTAAGCGCATCATATTTGTGCATTTCTATTATTACTTTATATGGTCATGGTCATCATTCAGATAACTTCTATTTAAGAACAAGTTAAACAAATAAATAGCAGCCTCAGAATGAATGTATTGATGGGTGTCCAGAAGACTTCTCTTTAAAGAATTCAGGTGTCCGAAATGAAATAACAGAGGTGCTCCCTGACTGCGATCAGTGTTTGTCTACCGAACCTAAGTATAGAAAAACTATGTAATCACTTAATTGTTGTCTGTTTTTATTTCTAGTAGTTGCTTATAGTCACTAAATAAATCACTGATATTAGTTGAACATATGTTCCACTGGGAACATCTCCCAAGAGAGGAGAGTAGTTGTGCACCTTGATATCCTTGGATCATCTTGCACAACGGTGTAAAACCAACACATTTTGCTCTGAACATACATTGTGTTTTAAAATTTAATCCACTGACAGCATAACTAGCTTTAGAATTCTGATTAGACACCTGACAGAAGTCTGAGGATAGAGAGAGGGGGGGCGATTTGGGCAATCACGTCCACTAGCAGCCAGCAGACCCCTCCATCCCATTAAATTGTGGCAGAGAGGTCCGATCATCGAGAAGAAGGGGGGGGGGACCAACCAATCAGAGTTAAGGAGGGGCGTGACAATGCAAAATCGCCCCCCCCCCCCAAAAAAAAAAAAGTCTAGGTCCTCCCCTGCAACTGCCTAGTTAGAATTCTAGAGCAAGTTATACTTTGAGTATAGAACTTTTTAATAGATCTCTTAATATTTTCTTTCGTTTGAGATATTAAACAATGGCCACATTGAAAAGTGTGCAATTTTGCTCCAGTACAGCTGCTGTTAAATTCATTTTGTATGGTAGTCAGTCTTTAAATGAAACAACAGTTTGTAATATCCACTAATGCATTTGTAAAAGACTACTGTTCCTGTCACAACTTTCTATATTTGATATTGTGACTGTTCTTTAGGCATTCTTGTGTACTCTGTCCTTGTGGAGTGTTTTGTTTTCAAGTCATGAAGTACCTGCCCTTTATTACACCATTCAGCTAAACCTGCAGAGCTTCAATTTTGTAGAGACTTACTTGTAAGATGTTTCGTAATTCGATCCATCCACCCAAGTCCACGCACCTTCCTCATCAATATCATGCAATCCAATCCAAAAACGCCTGATAACGCCGGCGTTAGATTTAGCGTTAAGGAAAATCTGAAAAAGAAATGGGCAGCTATTAGGTAACACCGTAGTCGGAAAATTACATTGTAAGATTTCCTAAGTATAATAATAATCAACTAATTCCCAATTGTAGGCATATTCTCAATGATTAATACAGCAATATATTAAGAAGTGTAGTATGTCCAAATTTAATATCCAATGTACTGTGTGTAAAAATTATGACACATAGCTTGTAAGTGAGAAATTGGGCATAACTTCTTTAGCGGAGTAAAGTTGAGTGGACAGAAACTCGAATTAACATTTAAGCACACATATGGATATTCACACACCCTGTGAAATATCTATTGCAAACATATGTGTTGAAGACAATATTTAATTTGCAGGGCCGTGGAGAGTGATCACCAACCCCAGGGTAGAGGACTTTTCAGGCCTCCCTGTCCTTAATCATCCATCACTTTGGTGTACGAGTGGAGCAGATTACTGTCGGCTGGAGTCACTACAATTATGTGATTTCACGGTGTGGCAGCGGGTGAGTCTGCATGAAGGGTTGTCAACTTCTACGCATTAACTTATTCCTGCTCGTATGTTTTCTTAATTCAATCTGAAATGACTTTATTTTCTTACTTATCATTGTATACCGCTACTTAAAAAACAAACGTGTTTTAAAAATCCCTCAAAAAAGAAAAATAAATTAACATTAACAAATAAATAACATTTCTTTTCTGACTGGGTTGGGCCTGCTGGGCCCACGAGAGGCCAGACCCCAGGGCTTCAGCCCCGGCTAACCCAGCTCTAGAGAGACCTGTTCATTTGTTTTAGAAATATGCCTACTTGATATATATGCTGAAGTTATGTTTTATTGAGAAGTAATGTGTCATGTGCATTACATGTTATGCCTTTAAGGTGGCTGATATGGCAATCCTTATAAGCTTCAATCTTATTGGAATTGTACATATATAAGAAGGACTTCCTAGTTTCAGATAAGGAAAGATGTAGAACAGACCATCTTTAAACTTCACTATTCTGAAAGAAAAGGGATTTCTTTGTGTTGTCAAGTCACTACATTGGATGTGATAAGAAGGCCCAGGCATTCCAAATAGGTATTCCACCAATTGCACTCTTAAAGACTCTGTAATCTCTCCTATGTCTGGGTTGCATACTTGAATCTGCTGAACCTAGTTTTAAGACCACTTTCTTATTTCCATTGTTAGTTTTTCTGCAAAACAACCAGGCTCTGTCCTACAGATCTCCCATGATCACTTCCTCTGATTGGTTGCTCCTCCACTTGACAACTGATTCAGTGTTTGCATTTATGAGTCCATCGCCTAATACTGTTATTAATATCTGCAGTAATCTGTTCATTTGGCATAAACATTGATCGACCAGATCTGTGAGCACTTTAACCACATATGGAGATAGCCATATTGAACAGGTCTGGACATTCAATTGACAAGTAAAACGTGGAATACTTCCTGTTGGACAATGAAGTGCAGATACTCATATCAGCCCAAAAATTCTGTACAATCCAATTTGGATTGGACCAAGGGATCAATTTGGACCTATTTGAGGCCCTTCGACCTAAAATGAATAAATGGGCCATTAATCAACAACCATCAGTTGAAACTGTGGGAGACAATGACATTCTGAATCCTGACACCTCATCCACCAAGACGATCTTTCCCTTTGGACCCCCATCTTGGACCAGATAATATCTCACCTGCTCTCTCTCACTGGTAATTACAGCGAGGTCGGCTTCTTTTTTAATGCACCCATCCCTGGCTTTTTGCCAGTTAGACTTGACTAAACTGAGGTAATAACAGCTGTCATCAAAGTGTAGCCAACCGACCTCACAGGGCTTCTCTGAAATGAAAACAAATCTGATCATTTGTTGCAACACATTCTCTTATATTTCCATGATTGTAAGAACAATTTCATTTAATCAAGAAATTATCATCAGTCCTATTCATTCAGTCACTCTTATCAATTTTACGCATATGTTTCCCCAACAGCCGCCCCAATGAATCTTACAAAACATTTGTGAGCTTTCTAAGCTTATCCTATTTCAGTATTAAAGAAAAATGTAGAGTTAAGCCCCAGTGTTATTGTCCTGTCAGACAGTAAGCTACACAGTAAATGCCATTTAAGAAAGTGCATTGTAATGTTACACTAGGGGCCTGATTCATTAAGGATATTAACTTGAGAAACTTCTTATTTCAGTCTCCCAGACAAAACCATGTTACAATTCATGGGGTGCAAATTAGTATTCTGTTTTGCACATAAGTTAAATACTGGCTGTTTTTTCATGTAATACACAAATACTTGATAGCTTATTTGTACACTGAAATTTAAAGTTGATATTTGTGTGCTACATGAAAAAACAGTCAGTATTTAACTTATGTGCAAAACAGAATACTAATTTGCACCCCTTGCATTGTAACATGTTTTTGTCCAGGAGACTTAAATAAGAAGTTTCTTAAGTTAAGATCCTTAATGAATCAGGCCCTAGTTGTGCAAATGGATCTGTATGTCCAGCTAGCCCTTTCTTAGATGTGCATCCAAATCATGTTTATTTTACCACCCCTGTGACAGTAATCTGCACCTAGTTTTGCAGGATTCAGTTTAGACTGGAAAAATGTTGGAACGCGTGAAAAATTTGCCATCAAATTAACACTTTAGGGCCATCACATTCCTTAATTTCATCTTTGTACATCTTTCTGCTACAACACTGCACAAATTGGCCTCATTTATGTCTTACATTAATCATGAGGGGGCTTTATGAATATGTTTATTACATGTGTCACTTTTGTGTCATTCGTTGTTATTATGACATTGGTCTAAATGTGCCTAATTATGTGTCTAACCATATAAAGCGCATCAGGAAAGTAAAAATATGAAACCTTATAATGGGGGAACAGCCCTCTTCCCCAAAATATGCCTTCTCCTCCTTTTGAAATAATCTCATCCCACAAACTAATGTCCACCTAGCTTTTCCCATCAGAACATACAAAATATACCACCACTGCAAACCCTATCATCTTGGCCCACAAATCCATGCTCTTCCTGGTAAAAACAGGTGTATTCAGACAAATATTGTCACAAATGGCATAAGCACTGCAGAAGGTGCATTTACATTTTCGTGACCTTTTGAGTTCTTAGCAAGGGAACGAGTAATATACAATAAAAGTGGTCAAATTTCCTAACTTACCATTAGAGGGTAGGAGAAATTAAGTAATTTGTGTTCAGTTTGAAGCTGCCTAAAATATGATGGAGCCACTATAGATAATATATCTGAAGTAATGTATAAATAAGACCGATACATAACTACAGGCTTATGGGCCCAAATCAAATTTTGAGCACTTTACTAGAACCTTCTAAATGAGCCTATTCTTGTGCCAAACCCGGTGGCTGAAGTTGAGCCTAACTTTGGCGTGAATGGAGTTGAAAAGGTGAATATTTCATGGAACATTTTTTTCAATTTTGCTCATTTCTAGTGGCTAATACACATCGTAAAGCCCAAGCTGAATGCTAATATACAAAACTGAGCCCAATGTGGTGGCAACTATGCAAAGCTGAGCCCAATAGGGTGGCAAGTATATAAAACCCAGCCCAATGTGGGGGCACGTATACAGAGCTGAGCCCAATAAGGTGGCTAGAATAAGAAGCTGATTTCAACCTAGTGGTAGGTATACAAAGCTGTCTCTAATCTGGGGGCTAGTGTTCAAAGCAGCCCAATCTAATGGCAAATTTTAAAAGCCGAAAGCGACTAGGACGGATGTACAAAAAGCCATTATTAATGTAGCCGAAAACCATTGCTCCCACCACGTGATCCAGTATTTATCAGTCAGTGCTGCTATTGTCTGACAGTACCTGCACTGGGCTCCTATTGGCTGGAAGTGTTTCCTGTTGGACAGGAAGTGCAGCTCTATCAGTTAATAATAGGAACTCCAAGGGGTAAATGTATGAACATGCGAGTTCTTCAACACCCGCGTGTTCGGCGATTAAATTTCAAGCAGCGCTGCATTGTAAAGGGAAGTTTCCCTTTACAATGCAGCGCCGTTCGAAATTTAATCGCCGAACACGCTGAACACGCGGGTGTTGAAGAACCCGCATGTTCATACATTTACCACCAAGTCTGACTGTCTATCAAAAAAGAGTTGTTTTCTTTCCCTGACAGAATGGCAACAGTGTGCAAAAAAATATGGGGAGTAAGGATGAAAAAAGTTATAGGACAGCTTTGTTTAAGTGGTTGTTTATTCTGGAGATTCCAGACATTTCCATCTGTAATTGTGGGGAAAGAAGGGGTTATCCATTCCCACCACTGCTGCAGCTTGTTTACCACAGTTCATGGACCTGGTCAGGGCACAGTCTTTAACCCATTACATAACCCAGCTACTCCTATGGTAAAAAAGGCAGGCACTGGGCTTGTTCAAATTAAGATTAAGCCCGCTGAGACCCTCTCTCAGATAGCCAAATTATATTTCCCTCTGTATGTGTATAAATTGTAATATAAACTGTGACAAACTGATCTGATGTATGTATTGGGTAATATGTCTCTGGGATAACATATAATAGAAGGTCTGCTTCAATTGCACTCTTCTTCCAAGGTGAGCTAAGCACCAGTTATTGTGACGGCACTATGCATGAAGAGGGTCGGCTTACACCCACTAGAAGTGCCATTAAGGCTGGAGCTCTCGATCTCACAAAAAGACAGCAAGGGGTTACTTCGGGAGATAAGGGGTTCCAGTGAGGAAGCCACCAGATGTAGCTGCCCCTCTGAACCCAGAAGTCACGATTGTAGGAACCAGAGCCAAGACAAAAGGCTGTGCCCAGGACATAGGCCCAGCAGATGAGGAGCATCTCAGGATTGGGGAAGCATCTAGCCCAGTGGCGGAACTACCACCGTTGGAGGGGTGCTGTGGCGACGAGGTCTGGATATCAGCGGTGACCCCTAGCTGCCACACACCGTGCAGCGGAGGTATTTCCATAACTGCCTGCTCCCTCTGTTATCTCAATGCAAACATAGTGTTTGCATTGCAAAATGGACTTTCACTTTCACTGCACATGTACAGTATTGCCAGGCCACACCTCCACATTTTGTGACCAGGAGACCTAGTGTTCTGCCTCTGGTGAAGCACGTCAACAGGCAGAGAAGAGGCCAGGTATACACCTCAACAGCCTACGTCTGTAACCACCAAAGTAAAGTGGAGCAGGTAGGAATCGGGACAAAGAATCCAGATCGCTGCAGGATTACTGTGGTGCTACAGTAACTCTCAGCTCTGATTACTCTGATCACCCTGATGTGAGGAGGTCTGCAAACCAGAAACGAAGGAGTCAGTTGACAGACAGAGGAGAGAGAAAGCTGTCTGCATTGCCCCCCTTAGTGTGCAGTCCATTACATCCAGAGATAGCAGTTGAAATAATTGATATTGAGAAAGAAAATAGATGGATTGGGGAGCCAGTTGAGGGAGAACAGCTCCCTCCATGAATGACCGGGAATTTCAAAAGGACCCGCATATGACATCACATTGCCACCTCCTCTTCATTCTAGATCCAGAACACCTTAAACTTTCTATTTATTTAACTATTTCCCCTATTTTTCTGTTTACTGTGCTTCCTACGGATGTATAGCCATGCTTTGTAAATAGTGTACTATGGTTCATACATATGATGATTGTATTATTGTATTAGGTCATACAATTAAATAATCTACGTATATAAAAATTTTGGTTTTACAAAAATGACGACATGAGGTGACATCAACTAGGGGACACTGTGGTGCACTTCTCTGTATTTAAACATTATAAATGTCCTGTATTGAAACTTTTTCAAACAATAGGTGGCCTAAGTTTTGTATTCATGCTCCTGTGGCTTGTGTGGCATTGTTTTTCTTGTAGGAAGGAAGGAAGGGGGGGGGGGGTTCATTGACTTACTCTTTACAGATGTTTTCAGCTGGTCTATCAATGAAGAAACTTGAATGACTGCAAGAGAAAAAAATGCTTAGACAGTGTTCTCCCCAGCACCTATTTCCCAGGTGCTCTTTTTACTTGCCATCCTGCTCTTGGAGCCCAACAGAGTCCTATTATAATAGAATAAACCATTGTTTCTCCTATTAGAACAGGCACTATGTGAGCACTACAGCCAGCAGTGTGTGTTAGATCACTGACCATCAGTCTGACCAGTCCTGGCAGGTGTGGGCAATAACCTACAACATTTTTCAATATTATTGCAAAGTATTACAACTATCCTAGCTACTTATTAATGCCACCTGGATGGCAAAATTTTCTGGGGAGAACACCGGCTTAGATATTTCTCCACATAAACAGAGCAACTTGTATATAAATATCTCCTTTCAAATAAGAAATGCTAGCCTCATGTATGATGGGATTATCTGAGTTTACATAGGGGGTCAAAGTGGAGTTTTGTAGCAACCTACAGCAACTAATCAGCTTTGATTGATCTATTGCAAAATAGTCAGTGAAGGAAATGTGTGATTGGTTGCTATGAGTGTCTGTACTAGCACTTTCTAGAGCTGGGTACACACTACACAGTTTTCATCCAATAATCGTCTAAATCAGCCGACATACGACCGCTTGTTCAAAAGTCGGGTCAGTGTGTGCAGTGACACGATGGTCGAAAGTCTGCCCAAATGGACGATTGTCGCCTCATTTGGTTGGTCGCACCATTTAATATTTTTGTTCCAATCTCGTTTCCGTTGTGTAGTGTGTATAAACTTCCGACCGATCCACAACAGTGAGTACGAAATTAGAGTCATTGCTCACGACAACATGGCTGTAAAAAGTCACTAAAGGGACGTCCACTCTTCCCTTTATCGTCCTAAACAAGGCTAGTGTGTATGTAGTCCATGGACCGAGCGATCGGACCATCGATCGTATGCAAAATCGCTCGGCATAAAAAGTTAGTCGAAATTTCTGTAGTGTGTACCCAGCTTTAGGCTAGATACTCACTACAGTGTTTTCAGTTGATTAGTGGTTCAATCGGAGAATAAACAACTGATTGGCCTGATATCACAGTAGTGTGTGTTACGAACCGCGGCTCCCCGACGGGCCGCCGTGGCTCGCTTCCGGTCTTCTCAGACGCCCCGGCCATCTCCATGACGACCGGGGTGTCACTTCCGCCTCTGACGTCCCGGTTGCCTAGGCAACAACCGGGACGCTGTAATCCAGAGGCCGCAGCGCCCGGCCAGCGGGCTGACACCCGGGCACAGATCAGCAAGGAAAGGTAGGGTTGTTATATATATCTATAGACTCTTATGGGAGTCTTATATATTTACTGTATTAGTACTGGCTTGGTTTTTGTCAGCATTGTGTCAGTGCAGAGTCATACAGTGGGAGGGGTTTCTGTTATCATGATTCCTATTGGCCCTTCTTGCTATTTAAGGCAGTGAGGACTGAGCCTCATTGCCAGTTATAGCTTCCTGTTTAGCTAGGCTCCTGTTCCTATTTCCCTGCTCCTGTGCTTATTCTATTATTGGATTTCCCGTGTATGACCCCTGGCTTGTTTTTGGACTTTGTTGTATTGCCTGTGACCCCTGACTTCGGCTCGTTTTCTGATATCCCTGCCTGCTGCCGGCCCTTGACCTTTTGCCTGGGTCTCACATCGCTGTGTTCTACTACGCTGCCTCAGGGTTCTCCCCAGTCAGTACACACTACACGACCCTCCGTTCGTCTGCAGCCAAGTCTGTCCCCACCACTAGGGGCTCCAGCGAACACCAGACATCAGAGCAGATTCCGGGTTCTGTCGTGCTGACTGAAGGAGTTCCTAACATTATAACTGGCCCAAAATAAAGACGATCCTATTTTTCACCGATGGAACCCAGTCCGGCTCAAGTCCTAGCAGGGCAGATCCAAGTTGTGTCGCAGATGATTCAGGATCTTTCTCACAGGCTTTCTGCTCAGGAAGAAGCCGCCAAGGCCTCACAAGCAACTCCGGCACCTGAGCCAAAGTTAAATCTTCCGGACCGGTTCTCTGGAGATAGAGCCTTATTCTGAAATTTTAAGGAGGGCTGCAAGCTGTATTTTCGTCTCAGGCCCCGCTCCTCGGGCTCGGAGCAACAGAGGGTCGGCATTGTCATCTCCTTACTCCAAGGCGATCCCCAATCCTGGGCGTTCAGTCTGACTCCTGTTAATCCAGCTCTGCAGTCCGTAGACGCCTTCTTCAACGCACTTGGTCTCTTATATGATGACCCAGATAGGGTGGCCTCGGCCGAGTCCCACCTAAGAGCGCTGAAACAGGGACGGCGGACAGCGGAAGAGTATTGTGCCGAGTTCCGACGTTGGTCGGTCGACAGCCAGTGGAATGACCCCGCACTACGGAGTCAGTTCCGGCTTGGGCTCTCGGAGCAGATAAAGGACTCCTTAGTCCAGTATCCTTCATCATCTTCCTTGGAGGCCTTAATGCAATTGGTTATTAAAATTGACCGCAGGATCAAGGAAAGAAGGTCCGAGAAGGAGGCCGCCTCACCATCCTGGTCCTCTCCAGCCGTCTACCCAGTTCCTCAGGATTTACCAGAGCCCATGCAGTTAGGGGCTTATCGCCTGTCCCCTGAGGAGAAATCCAGGCGGCGGTCATTGGGGCTATGTCTCTATTGCGGCAATAAAGGCCATCTCCTGCGTAGCTGCCCGAACAAGGCGGGAAAAGACCAGGCCTAGGAGTAAAGGAGGAGGTACGCCTAGGTCTCCAGATGGTCTCTTCCAAGAATTCTGTCTTAATCCCTGCTCGGATCATGTATGGTAATCGATCCGTTTCTATCTCCGCTCTGAAGTCCTCTCGTTCTTTCTGATTCCTTGTTCCTCCGTACCATTGATCCTCGGGCATCCCTGGCTTCAACTTCACAACCCTCACATAGATTGGAGCACGGGAGAGATCATACGATGGAGTAAGGCTTGTTCCTCAACCTGTCTTGCTCTTCCTCTCCGGATTGTTCAGCCTTGCCCTGGATCTCTTCCATTGCCTTATCGTGAATTCCACGACGTGTTCTCAAAAAAAGCAGACTCTCTACCCCCACACCGTAGCTACGATTGCTCCATTGATTTGGTTCCGGATGCCAAGCTTCCTAAGGGAAGATTATATGCCTTGTCTATTTCCGAGACTAAGTCTATTGATGATTATGTGGAGGAAAACCTACGTAAGGGATTCATTCAACCATCCAAATCACCCGTAGGAGCGGGTTTCTTCTTTGTGAAAAAAAAAGATGGGAGCCTCCGGCCGTGCATAGACTATAGGGGTTTAAATGGGATTACCGTGAAAAATACCTATCCGTTGCCACTCATCTCCGTGCTGTTTGATCAGCTCAAATTAGCCACGATATTCTCCAAGATCGATCTGCGGGGGGCATATAATCTAGTTCGAATCAAAAAGGGTGATGAGTGGAAGACGGCCTTCAACACTCACTCAGGCCATTATGAATATCGGGTCATGCCCTTCGGCCTATGTAACGCCCCCGCAGTGTTTCAAGATTTTATTAATGATGTCCTACGAGAATTCCTGGGGAGATTCGTTGTAGTGTATCTTGACGACATTTTGATTTATTCCCAGTCACTGGAGCAACACCGTACTCATGTCAGACAGGTACTTCGGAAACTCCGCCAGCACTGCCTCTTCGCTAAACTCGAGAAATGCGAGTTTAAAGTCACTCAGGTCACGTTCCTCGGATATGTCATCTCTCCTCGTGGCTTCTCCATGGATTCCAGTAAGGTACAGGCAGTTCTCGATTGGATCCGGCCAAGCAATCTTAAAGCCATTCAGAGGTTTTTAGGATTCGCTAATTACTATAGGCGATTCATCCGGTCATTCTCTGTATTAGTGGCTCCAATTACAGCCCTTACCCGAAAAGGGGCCGATACCGTTAATTGGTCCTCTACTGCTTTAACGTCTTTTCAGGAGTTAAAAGAGGCGTTCATCTCTGCACCTGTCCTCCGACACCCCAATCCAGAGTTACCCTTTATTATCGAAGTGGACGCTTCTTACGTCGGGGCAGGTGCCATCCTTTCTCAGAAAGATCTCAATGATCACTGCCTGCACCCCTGTGCATTTTTCTCCAGGAAATTTTCCTCCGCTGAGACCCACTACGACGTTGGAAATAGGGAGTTGCTGGCAATCAAGTGGGCATTTGAAGAGTGGCGCCACTGGCTAGAGGGAGCTAATCATGTTGTTACAGTATATACCGACCACAAAAATCTACAGTATATTCAATCTGCCAAGATTGTGAACTCCAGACAAGCCCGGTGGGTCCTCTTCTTCTCCCGTTTCAACTTTACCATTACCTTCCGGCCCGGATCCAAGAACATTAAGGCGGACGCCTTGTCTCGCAGTTTTATCGCCTCTCATCCTTCCCTCGCAGAAACCACTTTCATTATTCCGGCATCCAAAGTAGTCCTTGGCCTAACTCAGGATCTTGGCACAACTCTCCGTGGTCTCCAACAGTTGGCACCATCAGCTACTCCCAGGGGTAAATTATTCATACCGGATTATCTGAGGAGGACGGTCCTCACCGAATGTCATGATAATAAAACCTCAGGTCACCCTGGAGTATCCAAGACATTGGAACTTCTGTCTCGTTCCGTCTGGTGGCCTTCCTTGGCAGCAGATACCAAAGAGTTTGTGTTATCCTGTGAAACCTGTGCCAGGAACAAGTCTTCTCGCAAACGTCCTGCCGGGCCTCTTATGCCACTGTCCATTCCAGCGAGACCCTGGACCCACATATCGATGGATTTCATTGTGGAATTACCGCGCTCATCCAGCTTTAACACCATCTGGGTGATAGTGGACAGATTTAGTAAGATGGCACATTTCATCCCTCTTGTAGGATTGCCATGTGCTAAGACCTTGGCATCTCTATTCATTCAGCACGTTTTCAAGCTCCATGGACTTCCTGTTAACATTGTCTCTGACCGCGGCTCCCAATTTGTAGCCACATTCTGGAGAGCATTCTGTGCCCAATTAGGAATCAAACTATGTCTATCTTCAGGGTATCACCCACAGTCCAACGGACAAATGGAGAGGGTTAATCAACCCCTTGAGCAATTTCTCCGTTTATATGTAACTAAATGCCATAGTGATTGGGCTGCTCTGCTTCCATGGGCAGAATTCGCCTACAACAAATCGTGCCATTCGTCTACTCTGGTATCGCCATTCTTCTGTAACCTCGGATTCCATCCTCGGTCCAACTCGCTGGAAGTCTGGAATCAAGCTAAATCTAGTTCTTCGATTTCTTATCTGTGCCGGATATGGAGAAAGGTTCACCTTGCCCTCAAACAAGCTTCGTTTAAGTCTAAGCATTATGCTGCTCAGCATCGTGGACCATGTCCTTTCAAGGTCGGGGACAAGGTGTGGCTGTCTACCCGCAACATTAAACTTAAGCAACCTTGTAGGAAGTTAGGTCCTAGGTTCATTGGACCCTTCTCCATTATTAAACAGATTAATCCTGTGGCTTTCAAGTTGAAACTTCCTCCTTCTCTCAAAATTCCTAACACATTCCATTGTTCCTTGTTGAAAGCAGTCACATGGTCACATAAATTCAGACCACGTCAATTGCACAGACCTCGTCCTGTCTCAGTCAGAGGACACCAAGAGTTTATTGTTGAAAAGATGCTAGACTCCAAAAGGGTGCAAAGTCAAATCCACTTTTTGGTCCACTGGAAGGGCTACGGCCCGGAGGAGCGATCTTGGGTGCCGCAAAAGCATCTTCATGCTAACCAACTCATTAAGGACTTCTTCAAAAAATATCCTGGGAAACCTGGAAGTCGGGGTGCATTGACCCCTCCTCAAGAGGGGGGGGTACTGTTACGAACCGCGGCTCGCTTCCGGTCTTCTCAGACGCCCCGGCCGTCTCCATGACGACTGGGGTGTCACTTCCGCCTCTGACGTCTCGGTTGCCTAGGCAACAACCGGGACGCTGTAATCCAGAGGCCGCAGCGCCCGGCCAGCAGGCTGACACCCGGGCACAAATCAGCAAGGAAAGGTAGGGTTGTTATATATATCTATAGACTCTTATGGGAGTCTTATATATTTACTGTATTGGTACTGGCTTGGTTTTTGTCAGCATTGTGTCAGTGCAGAGTCATACAGTGGGAGGGGTTTCTGTTATCATCGCTGCCTCAGGGTTCTCCCCAGTCAGTGCACACTACACGACCCTCCGTTCGTCTGCAGCCAAGTCTGTTCCCACCACTAGGGGCTCCAGCGAACACCAGACATCGGAGCAGATTCCGGGTTCTGTCGTGCTGACTGAAGGAGTTCCTAACAGTGTGTACCCTGGAACGATGAACGGTTATCGTTCCAAAGTACATGAAATTGGCGATTGAGATTTACAAACTGACTTGAAAATCTTGTTCAACAATGGAACGATGTTGTTCCAATCCTGCAGTGTCTATGCACACTGCACATGACTCTGGAGTTTACAGAGTCATGATCTTGTGAGCTGATGGTTATGACAGATGACGAGCACAGATCTGAAGAGAAACCTTGCAAAACGTGTATAGTGTGTACGCAGGAATCGGTATGCTGGCCGGGGCTTTTTTTTTCAGTGGTTGGTAAATTCGTTATAGATAACACATTGGTCGAAATTTTCTGTAGTGTGTACCCAGCCTTAGTAAATAACCCCCAATGCTGTTGTTGTTTCTATGTGTAATTCCCCCATAAGTGCTTTGGAGATTGAGTGATACCCCCGTGACAGGTAATCAAGTGTGACACCATGGGGGTGTGGCCGAAGGGTTTAAATATGGAACTCAGAAGTCTCAGGTGTGGTGGGTTCAGAGTAGTGTGAGTTCAGATAATAGGATGTACAGTTAGAATATATACTCAGATAAACTCTGAGTTCGGCTTGCTATCTCTTGCTATAGACAGTAAGCTCCTGACCTGGGCCCTCTTACCTCTTTGCCTGTCTGTATTACCCAGTGTTGTTTTATTACTGTGTTTGTTCCCAATTGTACAGCGCTACAGACTTTGCTGGTGCTATATAAATAAATGTTGATGATGATGACTTCTTCAGCTCAGTCTATATTCTTGCTGAGCTGCTATGTGAACGAGCATGTCTGTGTTCCAAGAGGGAGGCTCTGTTAATGTGAGAGGAGAGGCTGCGGAGAGCTTGAGAGACGGTCTATAGGGCAGGACGATAATGACCTTACCTGTTGGGGAGTAGAGCACTGTAAACGTGGCTCTCAGAGTCACCTGTACAGTGACGGATCATGGGGGGGGGGTGATCAGGATAATCGCCCCCCCCTAGCAGCACAAACCTACCTTTAAATTATGTCCCAGACGCTGATCAAAACGGGGAGGGAGGGTGGCCAATCACAGGTGGGGCGGGGCCAACCGGGGTCAGCCAATCCGAATTGAGGGGCGTGACTATGCTAAATCGCCCCCCTCCTAAAAATAAAGTCCATACACCCGTATGTAGCAAGTCTGCTAGCTATCCATTGTGGCTGAATAAAGAGGAGCATATTGGTGCCCCGTGTGAGAGTGTTGGAGCAATCATGTAAAAGGCAGAGTCATATTACTGATTAACTAAGAGCTATGCTGGAGTGTAAAATGTTGTAGATGTATATAAATTATGTACGTAGGATACTCAGTTTCATACATACTAACATCCTTGGTATAATTCCCCCTCTCCCTTATTGATTGAACATTTTTACCTTTATTCTTAAAGGCATCAACTTCTGTCTTACTGACTGTAGACTGAGACAGACTGGTTGCAGTGGCTGAAAGAAACAAAACATAATCTATGTATTGCTGCTAATTCAATTACATATAAGAAGAACTTAAGGTGATTCAGACCATTGGGGGAGTGATTTGTACTTTTGCAGGGGGGGGGCAAAACTTTTCATTAGCAGCCCCCACAAACCTCTTAAACCCACAGGGAATAGCTCTATTCCCGAAACATGTGCATAAGGCGCGTCCACTTTTGGCAAACACCCTAGACATAATTGGTCCACCTTCCCAATTTTTATAATAGACATTTACATCCTGGGGAGTGCCATTCAATGTGACGCACAACGGGGGCAGGTATAACTTCCAGTGAATACAGGCAGAAGAACAGATCACCACAAATATCTGCAAATTCTTATTATAAATCGGGGGATGGGGAATTATTTTTTAGAAATAAAGGAGTTCTCCTTTATGGTGTTGCTTATTTTCACAACTGACTTCTGAATGCCTGTTGTGACTATTTGTTTCTCAGCTACAGTTTGCTTTGAAGTTGTTTAATGTTGGGGAGATAACAGAAATTCACTGTTAAAGGATAATTACACCTTTTGGGTGAAAATGTTTGAAACATAACTCACACCCCTCTTTACCTTAACACATACTTGGCAATATTCCTGAATAAAAATCATAGATAAAATAGGTCACTCCCATGATCCGTCCAAACTATGCCCAGAACTGTCCAAATAATGCCCTCTGCCAACAGACTACACCTCTTTCTACTGCTACATATTGGGACTGTCCCCAGAAATTTGGGACGGTAGCCTTAACTGAGGGGGTCTCTTCATTGCATTGTAGAGCTCCCTGAAGAAATAAGGTTTGGACTAGACCACAACCAAGATCTGTGTTAGCCCTGTCACTGGTCCCTGTCATCATGTTATTACGGCCACCAACATATAAACTCCGAGCTGTACTTTTTATTGTTCTCAGAACATTGCAAGGAGTGTGATGACAAGGACTGGAGGCAGGGCCCATGATAACACTCTTTTTGTGGTCTCCTCCTGAGTGGGGGCAGTTTTGTGCTTACTGTGTAGAGCCCCCTAAGTGTCATCTCCCTTCCCCTTGGAAACAGCACCCCCACCCTCAGCTGTTTCTACCTAAGCAGATGGAAAGGATTGGGGACAACATCTCACGTTCCTTGAGTCTGGAAGAGTGGTGTTGGGCAGTGACATCATAGCCGAGCGCCACTCTCCCAGCCCATCACTGACATTAACGAGCGGCAGCCATCAGCTTCACAGGTAAGAAGATGCTGGCTGCTTCTCATCCATGTCAGGGCTGGTGTTCCATGTGGGGGCTCCCCTGTTACATTAAGAGCTCCGGATCACTAACATTATGTCACTCATTCATTGTTTTTCAAGCCCTCTAACCATTGACATCCTAGGCGACTGCCTCGGTTCACCCAATGATAGTGCTGGTCCTGCATGAACATTGAACATGGATCCCCAGCGTTAAAGTAAGGGGGGGCAAAGGGTTGGCATTTACATTTTTAAATTTTCAACCAAGAAGGTGAACTTAGTAGACCTGTAATGAGCAATATATTTTTTCTGGCTGTGCATAAAGTGGCTGGAACTTGTTAGAGCATTGGCCTGCGTGTAGCCAAAAAAAGACATGTGTCTTAAGTGGTCTAGATTTATGGCAACAAGCTGAAATGGTAAAGCAAATCATGGCAGTTAATTTTGCTCTGAAATGACTGGCAATACTCTAGTGTATGACTATAAATCCAACAATGTGCTGTCTATATACACACACTCTGTACTTATATACTTACTATATATCTAATTGCCTGGAACCTATGTAGGAACATATTATCATTGATGAGTATTGATAAACCTACATGACCAAGTCCTCAGATCCTGATCAGAGATTACAGCTAGGTAACAAGAAGTGTCTAACCAGCAGATTGCCACGCCCCATAGCCAAACATAGGTAGGGGCCCAGTGATGCCTCTGTAGCCTCCCAGGCTCCCTGTTCTGCTCTGCTCTGCAAATATGGCGCTCAATGGAGGACTGCGCTCTGCTCTTTTCTGAAAAGGGAGGGGGCACTGAGGAGTGCTGTATACCCAGCAACCCTGGTAGTTTCACTACTGGTCACAAATCAATGGTACATTGTTGTGACAGCACCTCCTACTGGTGAAAAAACACTAAAAAAATGAATTACATGTGAACATGAGATAAAAATAGTTCTTACATCCAGAGAAGACAGTTATGAAGAGGGCCAGGATCAGTACATACAATATCATCAGCAGTCCATAGCTGATCCATTCAGGCTTTTGTCTGTAGAAATAATACCATCTTGTGGCTGAAATGAGAACACACAATGATACTACAGTTAAATACCATAAATATATACAATATACACAGCTTAAAACATTGCAACTGGCTTAAGCAATCTATGTTTCACAAACTGCTGTCAAACTACAAGCCCCAGCAGGTATTGTCAGCCTAGTATGTTGTAACTTGTAGTACGGTCATCTACGGTGGAACTGTTAAAAAAGTGATGGAGACTAACAGGTTGATCATCCCAATACAAAAAAATCACACAAGAGAGAATAATCATTCTTTGTAGGAATTGTTTGTATGTGTATTCATCTACATGTGTACATAAGCACATATCAACATTAATGATGTAGAACACAATAGACAGACAAATTATGTAGCAGCTCTTCATTTATACCTCAAGTATGAACTTACTCAGATACCTTTGAAATAAAGATTTAACTCAGCACCTGTTGCCAGGATACCAGATCTGGCTCGATACCCATGCCAAAGAGTGCCCACAGACTCAACCGGGAATTTATATATATATATATATATATATATATATATATAAAAAAGTAATGGAATAGAACACGATATCAGATTGGCGCTTTACCCAATGTATGGATAATAAAAACAATGATAATCAAAAAGTGATACTAAACAAAGATATAAATAAACATAAAACATAAACAAAACACCTCCTCAAATATGTGTGGCAGCCAAGTCTCCAATATCGGATGGTTAGACCGAAAAGAGGTATCAAAATGATAAGTTATGGAAGGACGGCACCTTCAGGTATAAAAACAGATAATTGTGTATATATAGTCAGTAAGCTCAGAGAGTACAGAGACCATAAAATCCAGAGAAAAATAGTAATGCAGGTGGATATCTGCATATAGCAGCATATATCAGCAAATCTGGTGAGACACTGTGCAGAAGTTCAAACTGAACGAAACGCGTTGAGGCCCACAACTGTACTATCTGAGACCCTGTTTCACTGATCTACCCTGGGAGTAACAAATTAAGATATTACCCTTTCCTGAGCTTTTGTATGGAGCCTATAGAGGGACATCTTTAACTACCTCCAGGGATATGACTACCAGTGATCTCGCCTGTATATTATACAGATAAGCTTATATTTATTATCTTCATTGTGAGTTTGCATTTTATATTTTTAATCTGCTGAATAAATTGTTTGCAAAAATACTACACCATATGGCTTTCTTATATCTTTCCTATTATTGAGCGGTGATGCAGCAGTTATTAATAGAACATACTATATTTGCATCTTGTCTCTGCGAGCAAAGGAAATCACCACCTGGGATGACTGAGGAGCCTATATACAGATAAGCTGTTATTTTACTTATTTCTGGTACGCACACTACTACACTATTAATCTGCACAGTGTCTCACCTGATTTGCTGATATATGCTGCTATATGCTGATATCCACCTGCCTTACTATTTTTCTTGGGATTTTATGGTCTCTGGACTCTCTGAGCTTATTGACTATATATACACAATTATCTGTTTTTACACCTGAAGGCGCCGTCCTTCCATAACTTATCATTTTGAGATATATATATATATATATATATATATATATATATATATATATTTATTTATTTTTTAAAAAACATATGGTTTTTTTTTTACTTTTCCAAAAGTGGAACTTTCTCTATGTTGAAAAGTTAGTGTTGACTATGCTAATGCAAAACTTCAGAAAACACAAAGTACCTGCACTGTGGCTTAAACAGACACCTGATTGCCAACTTGGGTAATTGTTATGTCAGAGCCGTAACTTAGAATTCTAGTGCCTGGGGCGAGAAAGACAGATGCCGCCCCCCTAGCCCTCAATTGTAACCAAATTAACCTAAAATATTCCTAAATTGCTAATCTCCCTTCAGCGTTGCGCCCTGGGCGGTCACCCCTGTCGCACAGCCCAAGTTACTGCCCTGGGTTATGTCTCTGTGTCTGTTGAACACAAAGTATATAACTAAGTATATAAAAGTTAATTGTTTACTTTCTTACCTGAATACTTGAAATCACTGTAACGGCTTGCACTGTCTGATTCCATGTTCAGGGCTGAAGTGTTGTTCTACATGTGATGGTTTTATGCTGATTTGCTGAATCAGGGAGGAAATGAATGAGATAAAAACATGCTTGTTCCACATCCGTTGCCAAATAGTTTGTGTAGTTTATGCTTCCTAATAAATTCATAGGCTTCATTCCCAAGAATATTAGTCCCAGTTCCAAATTTGTTGCCTGATTAGAAAATAATGTGTTTTGCTTCCTATGGGTCTATTTGACAAGTGTTGAAGAGCCGAAATGGTGGCGTTAACGTCGGCTTTTACCACTTTTTCCTATTTAACAAGGGGTTAATGCTAGATTGTAAGCTTGCGAGCAAGACCTTCTCACCTCTTTGTCCGTTTTACCCAGTTTGTTTATTAGTTTACTATGTTTGTCCCAATTGTAAAGCGCTACGGAATATGTTGGTGCTATATAAATAAATGATGATAATGAGGAGGAATCATAAATGTCTCCGACATTGACCTAATTACAGGCACTTACAGCTGTCCCTATAGACCTCTATGGGGACAGTAGCATTAGTTGTGACTAATAATCACGATTCTTGAGGTCTGTGGAAGAAGGCAGAACGATGTAGATATCTTCATAGATGACAATAAAAACATTGCACTCAATAAATTACACTAATAAAAAAGCCAACTAGCAATAAAACATTTGGTTAGTATTACTGTACTAAAGCATTTCCAAAAACCTAGGAGTATACATATTTTACTCAGGAGGCTGTACCAAAATAAAACACGTATAAGTTTTAGAGCAAGTCGTTTTTCAGTGTCCCCATGTAGGTGTCCCTCTCCACCACATTATTGCAGCATGTGAGGAGTCATCACACTGATGAGAAATTAGACAAAATAACTTTACTTTCCCCCACCCCTTGATACAAAGGAAATTTGCTGATGAAGCCACTTTATGATATTGTTTGGATGTGCTGAAACTTCATTCCCTTTTTTTTTTTTTTGTTTAGATGTTTTTTTACAAGTTTCCATTGTAACTGAGTCATGGGGATATATTTACTACCGCCGTGTCTTGATGCTGCGCTGTCATTTTTTTTTTTTTAAAAACTGCATGGGCTTTGTCTTTAATAAAATTGACATTTTAAAAAATGACAGAAAAGCGCAGAGAAACTGCAGATCGTCGGAAACACCGCTTAGTAAATATACCCTCATAGGGGTATAATTACTAAACTGCGGGTTTGAAAAAGTGGAGATGTTGCCTATAGCAACCAATCAGATTCTAGTTATCATTTATTTAGTGCATTCTACAAAATGACAACTAGAATCTGATTGGTTGCTATAGGCAACATCTCCACTTTTCAAACCTGCAGTTTAGTAAATATACTCCATAGACTTGTGTCAGGTCAGAGATCAACTAAAGAGATTTGAGAGATAAAGAAAAATTTTAACTCTTAATTGACAACTGTGCCTAATTCCCAGGGACAATAGAATGTTTTTAGAAGTCGTTTTGAAAATTCCTGTAGCTAACAATCTCTTTCACTCTATTTGCTGGATGCAATACTCTATATTTTTGTTATCTTGCATGCCTTTGTAACAGGTCCTACCCAGGGCCGGATTAAGGGAATGGAGGCCCCTGGGCTAAGGGGCCCTCCATTCCCCGCGAGGCCCCCAATGTGAGCCGTCCGCCGCCCCCCACCCCCCGCGAGGACCCCCCCAAGCACTTACCTGTCAGTGCAGTCCTCCGTCCCGGCGCGCTGTAAGCTCCTTACTGAGGAGATCTCGCGAGAGTTCATGAACTCTCGCGAGATATCCTCAGTAAGCAGACTACAGCGCGCCGGGACGGAGGACTGCACTGACAGTACTCAGCAGCATCGATCGGGCTGGGGGCGCCCCCGCCCCCGACCGATCAATAATGCTGCTGAGGAGTTTGAAGGGCCCCCTGGATGCCCGAGGCCCCTGGGCTATAGCCCAGTTAGACCTCGGGTTAATCCGGCCCTGGTCCTACCTTCCTGCGGAGAAGAACCAACCTTTCTTGGGAACACAGACTTAAGATCTCACCTGTAAAGAGAAAACACAGATGGAGATCCGCTTGAGAGCATTTAGGTGGGATAAGGCACAGTTTGCCCCACCCCATAGCTCAGTGGCGCACGCAGGGGAGGTTTCTGAGTCTCTAGAACCCCTCCCCCCCTGCGCTAACTAAGTGGCCACTGTCCTATACAGCAGCCGCGGCGCTGTCAAAGAAGCGTCCGCGGCGGTGCTGTATTGTATACAGCACCGCAGCAGACGCTTCTTAGACAGCGCCGCGGCTGCTGTATAGGACAGCGCTGGCGAAACAGAGCCCTTATAGAAAATCCCAAATTATGTTTAGTTGTCATGTTAAATAATGGTGGTGGTAGTGCTTGATTGTTTTAAAATAAAATTGATTCCTGACCATGGCCTTATCTATTAGGAGTTTGTTTGTTTTCCCCATGTTTGCGTGGGTTTCCTCCAGGTGCTACTACGGTTTCTTCCCACACCCCAAACACAAACCAATAAACAAATCCACCTGCTCAAAATCAATGTGTACATGGACATGTCGCACGTAGACTAGTGAACACTGCTTTGAAGGACTCTTGAAGTGGTACAGTTGTCAGGTACACATATAGCTCACAAATAAATATATCTCCCAACATGACATTAAAAGAACAACTTGGACTTACAGTAGTTTGGCTGAGGTGAAAAACCCATGCAGAGCATTACAAACTAGGACATCGGGAACTGGCCGACTTTAATCTGAGTTTCTTACAAGTATAATGAGTGAGGTTTGAACTAGAGATGGTCACTGACCCCCGTGTTTTGGTTTTGGATTCGGTTTTGGATCTGGATTACCGTCGTGTTTTGGTTTTGGTTTTGGTTTTGCAAAACCGCCATTGCGTGTTTTGGTTTTGGTTTTGGTTTTGTTTGGTTTTGTTTTGCAATTTGTTATAAAAATTACATTTATTGGTGCTAAAATAACATAATTTAGGTATTATTTTGTAGCTACATTATTATTAACCTCAGTAACACTAATTTCCAGTCATTTTTTATTCAATTTTGAACACCTCCTATGTCACAATATGATTTTCATACACTTGAAAAGAAAAATTGCTGCAGTTCTTGCCAGTGATAACAAAAAGGCCATTGTCATGCCTGGGCATAAGACCAAAAATCCACCTCTTAAGTGTGGAATTATTTTTACACGAATCCTGGCAAGAGTTGTCTATCCATTTGTAACATTTTGAAAGCCACACTCAGTAGAGGTAGGGACCTTAACCATCTGGGATCCTCATCCATGTTTCGTCATTTTTCAGCGAGTTATTGGCAAACTGTTGGGAAAATCAGAAACTTTGGTTAAAAAAAAATTAACAACAAGCATTCCAGCATAATCTACCTCCCTTCTCTCATCTACATCCCAGCACCTGCAATCTTCCCCCCCAACAATTGGCAAGTAAACAATCCTCTGCAAGAGGAAGCAAGAATGAAACCTGTCACCCAGTCGCAAAGCGGATCACAGACGCCCTGGGTACTATGCTAGCGTTAGATCTGTGTCCAATGTCCACTATTAATACAGTTGGTTTAAGACATTTAATTGAGGTGTTATGTCCCTGTTAGCAAATGTCATCACTATACCATTTTACTAGAAAAGCTTATTCTCTCCTGTACCGGAAAGTTCCTAAAAATGTCATTATTGGGTGACAAAATGGTATTCTACCCACTGTACACTTAACCACAGATATGTGTACAAGCGGAACTGGGCAAACAAAAGATTATATGACTGTGAAAGCCCACTGGGTTGGTCTTTCGCCTTCCCCAGCATGGACAGCAGCAGCATGTACCCAGGTGCATCACATTTTTGAGAAGTAGGCTACTCTGTGTATCAGCAGCTTCACTAAGAGGCATACAGCTGACAAACTGTTCCAAAAACTAAGGGATGTCATTGAAAGATGGCTAATCCTGCTTGGAGTCTCCTGAGGATATGTCATTTCTGATTACGACCCCAATATTGGTCCAGCATTACAGCGGGGCTGAATTCCATCACATTTCCTGTTTTGCACACACTATCAACTTGGTGTTACAGAACTTTTGAAAAATGACATGCAGGAGATGCTGTTTGTGTCCATAAACATTTAGGGTCAATTTGTGGTTTCTGCAACAGCATGTAGGAGAATACAGCAGCTGCAAGAAGACTAGCATTTGAGGGGAATATACTTTAGTCCAGCGAAGTAGTTACCTGTGAAGAAAGTGCAGACACAGTTAGCTTGAGTCAAGTGATTGCCTTAATAATAGATTTTGAAAAGGTGCTACATAAAATTATAGTGTGCAATAAAACAAAGTAAATGTGCTAACTATATTTTAATTGTAGATGAAATACTTAATTTTCTTTGCAAGGATCCCAGACTTATCAACATCTTGTTGGGACGTCTTCTCCTTCAGTTTCTCTGGCAACTGCTTGTAATAAAAGAAATTGCTTTCCCAAGACACCCAGTGGTGATGCAGATGAGTCCGCTAAACATTTTGATATTTGCTGTGCTGTAAAAGAATTGCCCAAAAACCGTGACAGCTCTGCCCTAAAATCAACTAGTCATTCCCTTTGGAAGGCCATTATCAGCAATTACATCATACTACACAGACTTCTATGATATTGGGATATTGGGATGAATTAGTATTGTTGGAGGAAGATTATCACTAAACCCTGCCACCTCTCCTGTTTCGCAATGAGCTATGGTACAATAAAATGTAACTGCAGATTTAGACCAAGACTGTCAGCCCTATTATTTCTATTTCAGCAATTACAATTAGCAATGGAGCAATGGAGCTCTTCTCTTTGGGTGTTACCTATATAACGCAGCACAATTTGCCTGCAAATTCTACAGACAAGCCTGCTTGTCTTCCTCTCCATCAATGACTCTTAGCAATTGAGCACTCGTCTTTGGGTGTATATTACACCCAAACATTATTAGTGAAAATTATGAAAAATACAGTTTAATCCCTGATAGGCCCTCCACCATCCTTTGCATGTTAATAGTAGGATTGGTTGGAATTATGGTCAAGGTCACACATTTTTTTGACAAATCCTTCAAACCAGCCCAGATGTCAAACTGTTGTGGTCTGCCCCCTGCGTCATCCCTGCTTGTGTTTGGAAAGTGCATATTGGTGCCAGAACCTCACATGCCAGAACTGCTCCCACTGGTGCCACACTGCTGCAGGACTTACACAATCAACCGCATCCTCATCGTCGGATACCCAAATCTCCCCCACATCCTCTTCTAAAGACAAAGTGTCATCCTCACTTGGTGTATCACCGGCTACACTCGGGCTGTTCAGGCACACATCAGCAGAACTGCTGAAAGGGCCCTTCTTTATGGGTAGACTAACAGAATGGTCACGATTAGACATCCCACTGTTGGATGGACTCTCCACAGGGATTGTTGTCATTTGTGAATCAGAGCAAATATTCTCCTGTAATGCCTCACTGTTATCTTGCAGCTCGGCTTTGACGCGTAACAGTAGTTGTGCACCAATTGTAGGCTGGGTAACTTTTTGGGATCTGCCACTAATAGCCAAAGGTGAAGGCCTCATTCTCTCTTTGCCACTGCGTGTGTAGAATGGCATGCTTGCAATTTTTTTTTTATCGTCACTTAACTTTTGCTCAGTTACACTTCTTTTTCGCTTCAATACAGTAAAATTTTTTTGGGTTTTTGTTTTTTGCACTAATTTGAAAACACTCTGTTGTTTGACATCGCCTTGGCCAGATGACGTACTGGGAACACTAACATCAGGACTGGTGACAGAACCTGGTTGCTCATTTAGATCATATGTGGACTGCTTTGAATCCATTCTGAGCGCAAACCACTGGGGAGTGCTAAAAATTATTTAGTAGATTCTGCTGACAGTTATGACTTTTGACAGCCAGAAATATTAATGCACAATTAGGGAGGACACCCCAAAAACACTGAGGTGTGCTACAAATTATTGAGTAGATACTGCTGACAGATATGACTTTTGACAGCCAGAAATGTTAATGCACAATTAGGGAGGACACCCCAAAAACACTGAGGTGTGCTACAAATTATTTAGTAGATACTGCTGACAGATATGACTTTTGACAGCCAGAAATATTAATGCACAATTAGGGAGGACACCCCAAAAACACTGAGGAGTGCTAAAAATTATTGAGTAGATACTGCTGACAGATATGACTTTTGACAGCCAGAAATATTAATGCACAATTAGGGAGGACACCCCAAAAACACTGAGGTGTGCTACAAATTATTTAGTAGATACTGCTGACAGATATGACTTTTGACAGCCAGAAATATTAATGCACAATTAGGGAGGACACCCCAAAAACACTGAGGTGTGCTACAAATTATTTAGTAGATACTGCTGACAGATATGACTTTTGACAGCCAGAAATATTAATGCACAATTAGGGAGGACACCCCAAAAACACTGAGGAGTGCTAAAAATTATTGAGTAGATACTGCTGACAGATATGACTTTTGACAGCCAGAAATATTAATGCACAATTAGGGAGGACACCCCAAAAACACTGAGGAGTGCTAAAAATTATTGAGTAGATACTGCTGACAGATATGACTTTTGACAGCCAGAAATATTAATGCACAATTAGGGAGGACACCCCAAAAACACTGAGGTGTGCTACAAATTATTTAGTAGATACTGCTGACAGATATGACTTTTGACAGCCAGAAATATTAATGCACAATTAGGGAGGACACCCCAAAAACACTGAGGAGTGCTAAAAATTATTGAGTAGATACTGCTGACAGATATGACTTTTGACAGCCAGAAATATTAATGCACAATTAGGGAGGACACCCCAAAAACACTGAGGTGTGCTACAAATTATTGAGTAGATACTGCTGACAGATATGACTTTTGACAGCCAGAAATATTAATGCACAATTAGGGAGGACACCCCAAAAACACTGAGGAGTGCTAAAAATTATTGAGTAGATACTGCTGACAGATATGACTTTTGACAGCCAGAAATATTAATGCACAATTAGGGAGGACACCCCAAAAACACTGAGGTGTGCTACAAATTATTGAGTAGATACTGCTGACAGATATGACTTTTGACAGCCAGAAATATTAATGCACAATTAGGGAGGACACCCCAAAAACACTGAGGAGTGCTAAAAATTATTGAGTAGATACTGCTGACAGATATGACTTTTGACAGCCAGAAATATTAATGCACAATTAGGGAGGACACCCCAAAAACACTGAGGTGTGCTACAAATTATTTAGTAGATACTGCTGACAGATATGACTTTTGACAGCCAGAAATATTAATGCACAATTAGGGAGGACACCCCAAAAACACTGAGGAGTGCTAAAAATTATTGAGTAGATACTGCTGACAGATATGACTTTTGACAGCCAGAAATATTAATGCACAATTAGGGAGGACACCCCAAAAACACTGAGGTGTGCTACAAATTATTGAGTAGATACTGCTGACAGATATGACTTTTGACAGCCAGAAATATTAATGCACAATTAGGGAGGACACCCCAAAAACACTGAGGAGTGCTAAAAATTATTGAGTAGATACTGCTGACAGATATGACTTTTGACAGCCAGAAATATTAATGCACAATTAGGGAGGACACCCCAAAAACACTGAGGTGTGCTACAAATTATTGAGTAGATACTGCTGACAGATATGACTTTTGACAGCCAGAAATATTAATGCACAATTAGGGAGGACACCCCAAAAACACTGAGGAGTGCTAAAAATTATTGAGTAGATACTGCTGACAGATATGACTTTTGACAGCCAGAAATATTAATGCACAATTAGGGAGGACACCCCAAAAACACTGAGGTGTGCTACAAATTATTTAGTAGATACTGCTGACAGATATGACTTTTGACAGCCAGAAATATTAATGCACAATTAGGGAGGACACCCCAAAAACACTGAGGAGTGCTAAAAATTATTGAGTAGATACTGCTGACAGATATGACTTTTGACAGCCAGAAATATTAATGCACAATTAGGGAGGACACCCCAAAAACACTGAGGTGTGCTACAAATTATTGAGTAGATACTGCTGACAGATATGACTTTTGACAGCCAGAAATATTAATGCACAATTAGGGAGGACACCCCAAAAACACTGAGGAGTGCTAAAAATTATTGAGTAGATACTGCTGACAGATATGACTTTTGACAGCCAGAAATATTAATGCACAATTAGGGAGGACACCCCAAAAACACTGAGGTGTGCTACAAATTATTGAGTAGATACTGCTGACAGATATGACTTTTGACAGCCAGAAATATTAATGCACAATTAGGGAGGACACCCCAAAAACACTGAGGAGTGCTAAAAATTATTGAGTAGATACTGCTGACAGATATGACTTTTGACAGCCAGAAATATTAATGCACAATTAGGGAGGACACCCCAAAAACACTGAGGAGTGCTAAAAATTATTGAGTAGATACTGCTGACAGATATGACTTTTGACAGCCAGAAATATTAATGCACAATTAGGGAGGACACCCCAAAAACACTGAGGTGTGCTACAAATTATTTAGTAGATACTGCTGACAGATATGACTTTTGACAGCCAGAAATATTAATGCACAATTATGGGGGACACCCCAAAAGCGCTGGGGAGTGCCAAATATGAAGAAAAAATAATAAACCTCTATCCTCCTCTCTGCACTAGCGATTTTGGTTAGAGCAATTGCAAGAACAATATGGTATTCTCTGTCCCTGCTCTAATTAGCCTATGACTACACCCTGCTCTCTCCCTCTGTCAAATGGCGATGGATTGCTGTGGAGGCGTGTATTTATAAAGTTGAAGTATCGCGAGAACCGAGTCCCGAGATCCGACGACGTCACAATGACGTTCGGCCTCGATTTGGATTCGGAATGGGCGGGAGAGTACCGAGCTGCTCAGCTCGGTACTCGGATACCCAAAGTTCGGGTGGGTTCGGTTCTCGGAGAACCGGACCCGCCCATCTCTAGTTTGAACTAACCTTCTACAACACAAGATTATATCTATATACTGACCTATGATAACAATACTGGCTTATAACGTCTGGTCTAATTCTACATTTAAATTAACCAGGACTAGCAAGTATTCCTTGATATCAACTGCTTGTTTTATGTCCTTATTATGCTAACTAGTTCGTGGGCAAAAAAAAAAAAATCAAGTGCCCCGTGTGAGGATCGAACTCACGACCTTCAGATTATGAGACTGACGCGCTACCTACTGCGCTAACGAGGCAGCTACTGGCAATCGCTGTATTTATCCTTTTAAACTATGTCATAACTGCAGCCGAACCTTATAGTGTTTAATAGGTCATCTGATCTCTGCCTCCGGTTACAGCAGTAGAGCCCCGGAGTTATCACACCACCGTCCGTGATTAATATATAGTAAATCAGATTATTCGTTTATTCTTAAAAGCTCAAGTGATACGGTGCTGTGGATTATAGATAAAAACAGCCTGTTGTATTGGCCAAATCTGTACAAGAGGCATTGCGCTACACCCCTGTAGATTTGAATGGTACGCTCCTTAGCGCTGTCAATCATCTGACCTGTGCGAGCTTTCACCCTTTTGCAGTATGTATATATACAGTTTGCTGGACATTGAGCGTTACTGGATGTTTTTTTATTACATTTTTTTCTATTGTCTTCCTGGGTTATAACATTTATTGTCCGTGGCTGAGTGATAACATTTATTGTCTATGGATGTTTCGCTTTTTCTGTCTGCATACGGAGCCAATGCATTAAATGTTTGCTTGGTGTGGAGTTCACAGCGTCAGGTTGTGAGAGGCTGGTATAGGCAAAGTGATGTGAGCGCCGATAGAACGGCTGCTGCTTATAGAAACGTTTTTCAGGACCCTATTTTTGGTTAAGGCTGATACATTTCACGATTATGCTTCAGTTGTCTCTGTGGCGCAATCGGTTAGCGCGTTCGGCTGTTAACCGAAAGGTTGGTGGTTCAAGCCCACCCAGGGACGAGATTTATTTTTTTAGGTATATTATGTTCCTAAAATTTTACATTGTGCCTATCTTTTCTTTATGTTAAAATATGAAAACTGAAAATATATATTTAAAGAAATAAAAAGTTAAATAACAGATTTCATCAGAAAGAGACACATTGTAACTGGGGCCCTCTAGATCAGTGGAACAGATCAGTAGATCAGAGGTCTCCACCCTATATTTGTCTATCTCAAATTTACCTCTTTATGCTATGTTCAAATTCTATTGTTGTGACTGTTGTGATTCCATGTTTACCTTGTACATACAGAATTTGTCCTGTATATGTGCTAACTGTACCTATGTCTTGTACCTTTATTTTATTCACACGTTTTGTTAGCACATTTTATTCCTATGTTTAACTAGTTTTAATGTGATTTCTCTTGTGATTTGTAAGCTGACTTACACTGCAGAATTTGTAGCACCTTATAAATAACGGATGATGAGCCATGTCTGTTTAGGCATGTGGAAATGTCATAGAATGAATGCAGAAGGAATATGAATCGTTTTACATAATGCATTAAAGAAGAGATTGCTAACAATAGTGGTTGTCAGTTCAATGACTCTTCCTAACAGATGTGTTTAATGAGAGTTCCAGAATGGAAAATAGCAAAGGCGTTTATGCAAAGGGACACTTTCTGGAGCAAAGTAAAATAAAAACAGCTTATTATACAAAGGGGCATATTTATTATGTACCACTTTTTTGTCACGGTCATTTTCATTCCTTATCGAAATGATAAAAATGAAAGATTGTGAGCATAAATTAAAAGTGTTCTTTTAAGAAAAAAGTGGTGTCCATTTATTGGACGGCAGTCGCGATAAATGGCTCTCTCGACGAACACACATTTTAGCGACATTCTATTTCTATGGTCACTGTCGCAAAGTGGATACTTTGCGATAGTGACCAGAGGGGCAAGCAGGTAAGATGCAGTGAGGGATCCCAAGATCCATGTACCGCAATTATCTCTCCATAGGCTTCAATAGCTAGCGCCATCTTCAATCGTGCAAAATAGCAGTCACCATCAGGGCCTGATCAACCACTAGGCTGATCAGGCTGCAGCCTGGGGCGCTGAGTCCTGGGGGGCGCAGCGAGGCTGGTATAGGCAATGTGATGTGAGCGCCAATAGAACGGCTGCTGCTTATAGAAACGTTTTTCAGGACCCTATTTTTGGTTAAGGATGATACATTTCACGATTATGCCCCAGAAGAGGTATCCGCATCACTTCCTGTTCCGGAGGATGACGTCACTTCCGGTCAATACTCCGGGACGAGGTTCATACAGAGAACCCAGCATGAATAAGTTGCTAGACACATCACTAGCACAAACATACTAAACTAATACTAAAACAATTTACATAGGGTCAGCAGTGTATATATACATCTCCGCCCATACATATATTTAAAAATAGAAAAAAGAGGATTACCAGGCGAGTATAGAATCCAGTACGGATCATGCCAATATTAAGGTATCCTCCAAATAAATAAAAACCCACCAGGGCCTTATTAAAGTAATTCTATCGTTTTAAAATAAGCATTGCCCAATCAATTGAATGTGTGTCCAAAGCACAAAGTGATTTATTTTAGCAGATGTAAATAGTCAACAATTTCAATACATTATTATATTATGATAAAGTACAGTACAGCACAGCCAATACCAAAAGATAATACATACCAATGCAATCGCTTGCGCACGCTGCGCAACCACGGGACCCGATGGACAATATTCTGTATAGAATATTGTGTCAGAGCTGACTGAGGCCCCAGTGAGATGCAGCTAATATATATACAGTCAGTGTTTCATTGTGAACAATAGAGATGACGTAGATGGTTTCTATAGGTCCAGACATTGGGTGGGTCCAGGCCAGACAGGTAATAGGTTGATTCAATCTAAGGAATCCAAAGGTGGGGGTCTTCTCTCCAGGGGGTCTGCTCCTTTTCATAGCCAGTATCATACAAAGGTTTACTCTCTAATATCAATAACTAAAGTATGCAATGTGCGATCTCTTCGCCGACTGCACCGGACAGCTGCTAATGATTAGAGCTTTAATATGATATCAGGCATGACACCTTTCCTATTACCTAAACCTTTAATAACACTACAATGTACATATAATCACTATATATATATATATATATATATATATATATATATATATATATATATATATAGACTAATAATAAACCGAATACTATCTGCTCCTAAATTACAGTGTAACAGAACCAATATGAAATTATATAAATAACTAACTGTTGTAATGCGAGTGTGTGCGTGCGTATTTTACCGTGCGATCGCGTCACACCACGTAACACGTGGCGTACGCTTCGCAATAAGCACGGCAAACCAATATTAAACCAATATACTTTCGTTCATCCAATTATACGACTTTGACAGTCCACCCTTTGATAGTACAATAAACTATCACCTTAAAGATGTTATATGCAGGATCTCAGTACCACGTTTCATTGTTATGTAATGTCCACGCTGTTTGTAGATCTAAACAAGTTATCATAAGAGAGAGTCTTAATCCTCTAAACGACTTCTTCTTTTACTATAAACCGTACACTTCTGGAGCTTGGAGATAACCTTTTGTATGCCCTTCAAGGGTGCAATAAAACACTTAATACATTATTTGGAAAGGTACGTGGTACAGTAGAACGTGTATCAGCTATACAGAATTCTCTACTACAGTTCTTCAAGTTTAACAGGTTCTTCTGTCCAACGCATGTCTTTGAGCTCAGTATACATTTAAACACTTCATGTTCATCAATAGCATCATCCTATGTCTATCAATAATGTCATATGCAATTCTCTTTCAGCTTGCGTTAATATACACACGTCTAATAATGTCACCAGTTCTTTTCATCAACACTTGTGGGCGGGCTATTGTCTGTTCGTTCTTCCCAGTCTCTCAATACTCAGATTTAACAGTGATCGGCTTGCAAAGCATTGGGAGACTTCAGACTAAGGGACCTAGGTGTCCTACTTTTTCCCCTAGTGACCTCCCACCCATAGTTCGGGTACCTCAAGAATATTTAGTGGAAAGAGAACTAATCCTACTTGATATAATTACTGAGGCACGTGTGAGCACGCCCAGCACTTTGTTTGGTCTAAAACCTTACCCTCCCAAGAATGATAATCATTCTCTAGGATGCCTGCTCAAGTCCGAATATTACTGGACTGGCATCGCCGGGTGTATCTCTTTTCTAACCATGGGGTCGCCGTACTTACGGACGTAATGCTACTCAGACAATAGCCCCTCGCGCTTTCTCCAAGCTCCAAGGTTTCCAAATTTTCCTTTACCCCTGAATTGAATAGAGTAATTGACTGGACTGATTATGCTACTTACTTCTTCCTCCCCAATACCTCCTTATCATTACCTGAACCAGTCTCTGTCACCTGCTAATAATCAAAAGAATTAACCGTCCCGAGAAGAGAGTGAAATGAGAGAACACAAAACAGGAAAAACTACAACTTCATGCTGGACAACTGTCTTAGCCTTTGGCTCAGGTGCTACTAACTGCATTCGAGGCCTTCCAGTACAAACTCATGAGTGCCCTTGGACCCTTCTCTGAGTGTTGGCCCCTTTGCAGTGGGTGGTATGGGCACCAGTGTGTCTCTGCTACCCTTGAAGCCGTGAGGCTGGTAGCCTACACCTGGTACCTGTCTGGCAAATAACCTAAGCTTAAGAAATTACTGCTCCACAACTTACTCTCCTGATCCAACATCCTGACAGTTAGTGTGACCTTTCAGGAAACAGTGTTTTGGACGTTCTCGGTTGCTGTCTCACTATTTACCTTCTCTCAAGGTCTAACCTAGCCTCCCAGTTACAATCTCATCTCACGAGGGGTCAAGAACATTTCAAAAACTGACAGGCTAGGAGTCTGCCCAGGGGTGATCTCTTGGTAGCGGGAAAGGACTAGTGGCACTTCAATCAAGTTCCAACTCTTATTCTATTCAATTCATTCTACCGAGTACCACTACTTTATGTTCCCACTGGTTTATGGCTAATTGAAAGTATGTGATTTGTTACCACTACTCATACATTATACATCTATTATCAATAACATGAATACCCCTATCATCTATTATAACTCTAGGACTATCACATTGAATAACAAAAGCTTTGAGTATGATACAGTAATACATTAGACACATTTCAATACACCTCTATCTAGACATTTTTCATTGGTACATCTGTGTATACTTGAGGATCCTGCATGGAGGTAATTGGATGACGTGTATTTGTTTTACATGGTGGAAAACCCATCAGCAGGAGGGATATGGGATGGCTCTATTGGTCTACCTTGTCCATCTCTCCAGAGTCCACCAGACTCCTCACCACATCTCTTCACCTTCCAGACAGTTTATCCCTCGGGTAACACAAATCTTCCTATATTAACCAATATGTGTATGCGTGCATGTGTGTGTGTGTGTGTTCACCTTTTTAAAACTAAAACAATACAACGAAAGACAAACAAAACATAGATTTGTTAGCTGTCACATAAAACCCTGCTGTCTATTTGACAGCTATGTTCTCCCTGGTGTGACAGCCATGTATGGTTGTGTGTGTAAGTGTGGATTTTACTAGCAGCTACTTCAGTTGGTAACTGTGTCACTGTATAAAGTCCTCTATGTAGTGTCCTAATCATGTGCTGGTATTGCTATAAAACGATTACTCAGTCACCTCAACATCGCCCTCTAGACTAGAAAAATGCTAAAGACCAATGTATATCAATCGATTTTCCCTCTGCCAACTCACATGTCATTCTCAGTACCTCATATTCAGCTACTTGACTAAGTGGGAAAGGCAAAGGGGTCTCTTTCTATAACACTTTCTTCAAATATAACAGTATCCAGTACATGCCTGTCTAACAGTGAAAAAATATAAAACATGAAAATTCTACATTTTCTAGGGTTTCACATTATGTCGTATCTTGTGGTAAAAATCCTACTCCAATGTTCTATACAGAGATGCATATCTGTATGCCTAACCTCCAGCAGTCTCCTATCCACCCTTTGTGCCTCCATATAAAGGCACATTTTTGTACAGGAGGCACGAATCATAAAACAAAAAAAAACAAAACAGATATGCAACCTATAAAACATGAATCGTATTTCCACAACAGAACCTTTCTGTTTAAAATCAGCAGTTTCTATACACATGAAAACAAAACCCCTGACTATTTCTGTAACTCATGTCAATCTAGTGTGTGTATCTCTGAATTTGTCTTATGTGAAAACATAAAATATGTTTTAGCCCCATTGTTGAGACTGTGTCTGATTTTTTCTCTACCAGAGCAGAGAGAGAGAGAGAGAGAGAGGGTAGAGAGAGAGAGGGAGAGGAGAGAGAGAGAGAGAGAGAGAGAGAGGGTAGAGAGAGAGAGAGAGGAGAGAGAGACTAGCATTTGTGTAAAGAATGGGAAATAGGAAAGCAATGAATGATGGGAATACAAAGGTTTGAATACAAACATACATGTAGAAAGGGAGATTTTTAAAACAAACAACAGCTGGATTGGACTCTGACTCTATGGGGAAATGGCTGTATTCATTCCACTGTTCCCCTTAGCTATTTGCTAACTATGACCCCTCCCCATACTTGACTAGGGGGTCTTAACAGTGCAATCCAGTGTCGTCCGTCATTTGTTCATTAAGAACTCGGTATCTCATTGACTACATACCTTTTCAACTGACTTTTCTGACTTATGATAGAGAAATGTCAAAATTTACTCTTAGTGACTCATATTTTCTCTGAAATACATAAAACTATATTTTGGAGCAAAGTATGTACATACTTCATTGTTGGATAATGATTCTCAGCCAAACAAATTATCATCAGTCACTGCAGCCTAAAACAAAAGAGTGTTCCAATTGTCTATTGTTAATTTGTCTTTCAATAGTGATTCTTCTATTTCTCTATCTCCCCTTTTGATCACTAAGTCTATACTCCTTTTGTGTCCCCTTTACCTGTGAGAAGAAAAACAAGATAGTTATCTTAAAACAGCAAACACAACAAACATTTCTATTCTTTGCCGTCGGCTAGAAATTTAGGAAAACAAACATTTCACAACATAAATGAACAAACAAAATCAACAAAGATTACCTTTTAAAAATCAGTTTCCTGCACACTACTACTTACCACAGTTTAAACCCTAGAGTCGGCTATATTTCTCCCCCCAGGCATTGGCTGCTATGAGGTGCACAGGAAACTGTTGAGAAGTCTCCGAGACTTGTGTGCGCCGTCTCTGTGGGTGTCTATGTGATTCCCCCTTAGATGGGCCAAGTCTCTTTGCTTCCGCTCTTGTCATTGTACAGTCCTGTGCTTGGTGTCCCATTTTAGTGCATCTAAAACACTTTCTCAACTCATGTTGTTTCTCTTCTTTTTTACAATCTCTTGCGAAATGGCCTTCTTCGTTACACTTAAAACACCTGATTTTTCTATGTTTCTTATTATGTGGGTTGTATGCTGGTGGTCGTGTGTGCAGTCCCTCTGGTGCTGGGATACTTACTATCAATACCCTATCACTTAGTGTCTCTTTCTGTTTATTCATACTTCTATCATGTTCTATAGCTGACTCCCTGAGAACACTTACGGTACTTCCTCTCCAGTATGGTAATGAAGTTTGCACCCTTTTTTTCAAGTTTTCCCTGAGTCCATCCATTAGAACGTGAACAGCAACCTCTCTGTAATCTTCATTATCTTTTATGTCTGGTACCCCAGTATATTTGACCATCTCCATCAGAGCCCTGCAAAAGTAGTCTGTTGCATTTTCACTATCTTTTTGCTGGATACTAAAAATTTTACTCCAGTCCACTATCACTGGGAAATATGTGGCCAACCGTGTGATTATTTGTTTAATATTGTCCTGGTTATCATCCTCGGTTAAGGATTCATCCTCCTCCAACATACAATCCTTAATGAACTTTTGTATATCAGTATTGAGAGGAAGACAGGCCTTAAACAATACTCGCCAATCGTTATTAGTTGGCTCATACACATTACCATAATGTCTAATAAACTGCTGACATTTGGTCAAATCTTTCCTAGGATCAGGGAAATCAGACAAAATTGAAAATGTTTCAGACCTAGTGCATGGATCATGCTTTGCTACATGTTTTAAGGGAACATCACTATTCCTGTCTGCTTTCCCATTGGGAACTGCTGCTGTGCAGACAGGATGTAAGTCTACCAAATCACTGAAACTAGTTGCTGAAATTGCTGCTGCAGTACAATGGATGTCTCCCCCTGTGTTAACCTTTTCATTATTCTCACCACTTTCAGCAGCTGCCCCTGCTGGTGGGACCGTTCCTCTTCTTTGTACTGAAACATTACTTTTAACGTTACTTAAAACAACATACAACTTACTAGTTACAGTTTTTACATTTTTGGTATTGGCTGTACTTCCCGCCCTGACCGAATTTATCGGGGGCGTGTTTGCGCTCAGTTCGCCACGCTTTGCAACGCACACTTCCGGAATGCTTGTTTCCGGTACGCTTACTTCCGCTGAACACGTGTTTTTCCTTACACTCACTTCCGCTGTGCGTTCGCTGCTCTGCCACGTGTTACCTTCCATTTGCCACGATTTTAAACAATGATTATGTGCATTTCTCACTTTCGTTGACTTAATCAACCAAACTTTATCTTTTACGGTATTTAACACCTCTGCATTAAAACTTCCTATTGTTGGGAAAGGCCTATCACAAGCTTTGGTCATCCCGACCCACGTGTCACAATACACAGTTGCGTATGCACCATATTTCTTACACATAAGAAACCTCGCTGAACCAATAGGGCCTTCCTTAGGCAGTACACTGACCATCTCTAGCGTTTGCTTAGCACCCATGTTGAACAATATACCTTCTACCCGGAACACAGACACACCGCAATGCTCTGTTCCTTCCGGCCAAATGTGAAATACAGACACACCGCAATGCTCTGTTCTTTCCACCTAATAATTTCAACTCTGTTGCTATACTCACCGCTAGAGATCTATAATGCTCGGTGAACGTATTTCCTTTAGCCGCGTTCACTCGCTTTTCTCGCACCAGGCGAGGATCCCTAATACAGAAATATCACTGTGGGCCCCAAGGGCTATCAGCTCCTCGATACCCTGGCTCAACCACAAAAATCTGCTGAGTTTATTATCGCTGGGAGCGCAAAGTCGATACAATCAACCTGTCTTTCCAGTATAATTCCTCCTAGCTGCTTCACCAATTCGCACTAACGGTGCGATCGGATCGCACTGCCTACCAATACTAATTATTAGCAAACCTTGCGATCTATTGGTAGCGCTTTGCGAAAAACACGTTTTCGCATTCGGTACACCTGCCCTGTATACCGTCCTTCAGTTGGGCAATCCGCCTCGTCAGACAGCAACTGAGCACCTCAACAATAAACAGTGTATCTACGTTACAAAATCACACTATACACCTTTTCTGCGCAGAAAATCAAAAGTTCCCAACAATAGTAATAATGTCTCAGAGGCTTTCACAAGTAATTATACTATGCAAATAATAACTATCAAAACGATTGTTCAACCACGTGGCAAAGCTACCGGAAGTTCGCTTACGCACAGCAGGAAATACACATACGCTCAGCAATGCAATACACTTTAAAACGTAAAACGACAATAAAAAGAAACATTTTTCTTTCGTGTCCCTAGATTCTAATTAGCGTTCCTTCAGTCTATGCAACAACGAACATTCGGTTTCGCAACACACAGTGAACCACAGGTCTTGAACACATTATATTCTTTCCTGCTTTATGCCCGTCAATCCACCCTTTGTTGAGGAACCGAATATCGTAAGCGTTGCATACCTGCCGGTAACGTAACTCCTAACTCACGAGCCTCCAAATTATTAAAGTAATTCTATCGTTTTAAAATAAGCATTGCCCAATCAATTGAATGTGTGTCCAAAGCACAAAGTGATTTATTTTAGCAGATGTAAATAGTCAACAATTTCAATACATTATTATATTATGATAAAGTACAGTACAGCACAGCCAATACCAAAAGATAATACATACCAATGCAATCGCTTGCGCATGCTGCGCAACCACGGGACCCGATGGACAATATTCTGTATAGAATATTGTGTCAGAGCTGACTGAGGCCCCAGTGAGATGCAGCTAATATATATACAGTCAGTGTTTCATTGTGAACAATAGAGATGACGTAGATGGTTTCTATAGGTCCAGACGTTGGGTGGGTCCAGGCCAGACAGGTAATAGGTTGATTCAATCTAAGGAATCCAAAGGTGGGGGTCTTCTCTCAAGGGGGTCTGCTCCTTTTCATAGCCAGTATCATACAAAGGTTTACTCTCTAATATCAATAACTAAAGTATGCAATGTGCGATCTCTTCGCCGACTGCACCGGACAGCTGCTGATGATTAGGGCTTTAATATGATATCAGGCATGACACCTTTCCTATTACCTAAACCTTTAACAACACTACAATGTACATATAATCACTATATATATATATATATATATATATATATATATATATATATATATATATATATATATATATAGACTAATAATAAACCAAATACTATCTGCTCCTGAATTACAGTGTAACAGAACCAATATGAAATTATATAAATAACTAACTGTTGTAATGCGAGTGTGTGTGTGCATATTTTACCGTGCGATCGCGTCACGCCACGTAACACGTGGCGTACGCTTCGCAATAAGCACGGCAAACCAATATTAAACCAATATACTTTCGTTCATCCAATTATACGACTTTGACAGCCTATAGGCCAAACAGATACAAATAGGCAATAAAGCCCAAACAAATGAGCCTAAAACAGAGGATTACCGGAGCTACACACTATACCCTGCTTCCCAAAAGTCATACAATTCCCAAAATAACCCCGAAGGTAAGTATCTTAATATTGTAAAAACATCAGAGCAATTCCATAATGAATAACATTACACAAGATGACAGGATCCAACACCCAAATGCAGAATTGAAGCACAGTATATGACCTAATTAGGTCAATATGGCATACAAGCTAACAAGGAAATCTAGACAATGGCAATTCACAAAGTTCCTTAGAGGTGAAAACCTCACACAGGATAAAAGAATAGGGAGAAATAAACAACAAAAACAAAAGGGATAAAAAAGACAAAAGGAAAAGTAATTAGTACATTATATAAAAGGGGCTATTTCAAAAGCCTCATTAAGGCCCAAAGGGGCAAGTGTACCTAAGGTATAGAACCAGTACATTTCTCTACAAGCCAGTTTCCTGGCAATATCCCCTCCCCTAGGTCCTAACACCCGTGCTCTATAGCTTTAAAGCTCATACAACAGGGATCACCATTATGAAAAAGTGCAAAGTGCTTAGAAACTGCATGTGTATCTAGTTTACTTTTAATTGCCCTCACATGCTCCTGTATCCGAATTTTAAGCATCCTCTTGGTTTTACCAATATATTTTAGCTTACATGGACACTCTATTACATAGATCACCGAAGCAGTTAAGCAATTGATTCTCCCTTTAATCTTGTACTCCTTAGTGTTAGTGGAGTCATAGAAAACTTTATTACATTGATCAACCCATTTGCAAACATTACATTTTGTGCATTTACCAAACCCATTACTATAATTAGACAAAAAAGTCTCTCCCCTCCCTAGCATTACCTTGTCAACTAGTAAACTAGGTGCTAACATGGTTTTCAGATTTTTGGTCCTTCTAAATACCAAATCTGGTTTATCTGCTAGTTCTGCCCCCAAAATCGGGTCCATTTTAATAACATTCCAGTGCTTGTTCATAACATGTCTAATCCTTTTCTCATCAATACTCAATTCAGTTATAAATGGAACCATATTTCTCTTATTTGTATCCTTAGATTTATATATTAGGAGCTCTTCTCTATTTTTTCCCCCAATTTTCTCAGAAGCGACATCCAGTAGATTCTCAGGGTACCCACGTTCCCTGAATCTATCTAGATATATTTGGGATTGCACTTTACAAGTTTCTTCATTAGAGCAATTTCTCTTTACTCTGGTTAGTTGGGAGATAGGTACATTGTCTTTCCATTTTTTCAGGTGACAGCTCTCATAATGGACATAACTATTACTGTCCACTTCCTTAATATGTGTGCTAGTTTCAATCACTCCACCTTCAATCTCCAGATCAAGATCCAGGAAATCTATACATTTAATGTCTGTCTTATGTGTAAAATTCAGGTTGAGGTCATTGTTACCAATATATTCAAAGAAGGCATCCAGGCTCTCATTTGAGCCCTCCCATATTAAAATAATGTCATCAATATAACGCTTATAGAAAATTAAATTGGCCCTAAAAGGATTGATAGAATGTATAGTCTCGGATTCCCACTTCCCCATAAACATATTAGCGAAGCTGGGCGCAAAAATTGTGCCCATCGCTGTGCCGCACAATTGGATATAGAACTCATCCAAGAATTTAAAATAATTATGCTCAAGAATAAATCTCACAAGATTACATATAAAAATTTGATGAGTAGTTGTAATATCATTATCCATTTCCAAGAAGAATTCAACTGCCTTTACTCCCTGTTCATGGCCAATAGAAGTATATAGGGCCTGTACATCAACAGTCGCCCATCTATAGGTATCCTTCCATTCTATTTGCTTCAATAGCTGTAGCAGGGAAGTGGTATCCTTTAGGTATGCCGGTAGCATCATAACATATTTTTTTAAAAATATTTCTACATATTGGGAGGCTTGGGCAGTCAGAGAGCCTATCCCTGCAATTATGGGCCTCCCGAGTGGGTTTATAAGGGACTTACGGATTTTCGGGAGAAAATAAAATATAGGGATAGTTGGGAATTCCTGAAATAAAAATGAAGTGTGTTTTATGTATTAATGTTTTACAATTTTATTTACAGATATATATCTATATATATCTATATATATATATATATATATATATATATATATATAAAAATATATATCTATCTATATATATATATATATGTATATATATATATATATATATATATACATTTTTTATTTACACACACACACACACACACACACACACACTGGGGGGGGGGGAGCAACTAGTGTAGTAGCCTGGGGCGGCTGTGACCCTTAATCCGGCCCTGGTCACCATAGAAAGCAATGGGGACCGCTTTTGCGTTCAAAGACACTGGGACCGCAGCAGATATCACCAAAATTTGCCTATGTGTTATGTTACAACTGCTGTTGTGTTATTAAGTTAACTCTTGCTTAAAAGTGCAACACCTCCGTTGGCGTTTTTTAAATTAATAAATGTCATATTTATCCAGATATTTGCTTGGGTGGGAAAATATGTTTTGGTGTGGTAGATTTTGTTTCTTATCCCCGAGTCCACTCTCTGCCGTTTGGCCAGGGTAAATTGCCTGTATTGTAACAACAACACCTGCAGGGTATGAGGCTCAAAAACGATGTTTTCTGGTCCTTGTGGTCCTTTGTTGTAACCTCCACTTCTTGGACAGTCCAGCAGGAGGCGTAACCCCTCTCAAGTCCTGACATCCAGTTCTCACGATATCACCACTGAAAGTCTACCTTCTGTTCTTTGAGCACAGCCTTTTATACTGGCTCTGGCTCCCACACTTGTGGCTTCTGGATACAGGGAGGGAGATAACTCTGCTGGCTATCTGCAGCCCTTATCTCCTGGGGTTGGACAAGGACTGACAGGTGCTCATCTCACTCCTGAACCTTCTGCTGTTATTTCCACAATGTGTGAAGATAACAGCCTTGGTGGAGATAACAGCCTTGTACAATGGTTTGGTTTCACTGATTTCTAATTTGTTTTTTGTGAGTCAGACCCAGGGCCATCTTTCTGACTGGGCACGATGGGCAGCCCAGCGAACAAGGGGGCCCGAGGCAGGACTCATATATAAGAAAAAAAAAACTTACCTTTTGCGGTCACCTGTCCGTTCAGGTCAGGTGGCGATCCGGCTCCCCCCCCCCTGGTCCCCTGGTCCGTGCTGCGCTCGCAGTGAATGTTGGGCGCGATGACGTCATCACACCCGACATTCACCGCGAGCACAGAACGGAGGAGCACAGAACAGTGACGAGGAATAGAAGAGGATTCAAAATATATATATATATATATACAAGTTAACCCGTGCATGATACTCATGCATTTTTTTGTCAAATGATGTCAGTATACCAAATTTCAGGTCATTCGGATGAGCCCTTTCTGAGAAAATAGTTTTTTCCACAGACATACACACTAACACATATACACATGCAGGGGCGGATCTAGAAAATGTTTGTTCCCCGGGGGGATGTTAGGGTGGGGCGATCTAGGCCCCGCCCCCTTTTCGACTTCTGAGGCTGCCGGGGCTGCACAGTATGTGCAGGTCCGCTCGGCAGTGACAGGCAGGGACAGTGTGTTTAAAACACAATCAGAGCAGCCGGGCAGCACACTGTCACTGCCAAACGGACCTGCACATACTGTGCAGCCGTCGGCAGCAAACCCCTGCTAGGCGGGGGGGGCAGGCGATTGCCCCGATCGCACCCCCCTGGATCCGCCACTGTACACATGTGTGTTCATGAGGTAAAATTACCTCACGAAAATGAGTTTGACCCCTCAACTCGTCAATAATGTCAGTATACCAAATTTCAGCCCTTTTTGAGGTTTTTTTCCACACACACTAAGAATTTAGTAGGTCAGTTAACCCGTGCATGATACTCATGCATTCTAGTCAAATCAAGCTACTTAAGGTGTTAAAAACTCCCCACTGTCAACCCCGGCAACCACCAACCACTCCCAACTGTCACTTCTCCTTCAAGAAATATATAGGTCAGTGTATAACTCTGCCCAGCAGGTGGCGCTGCAGCTTGGTTTGTTTTTTTCCACACACAGACAGACTAACACACGCCACTAGCCATTTATATTATAGATATATATATATATATATATCACTTTTTTTTTTTTTACATATATATATATATATATATATATATATATATACAAGTTAACCCATGCATGATACTCATGCATTCTAGTCAAATCAAGCTACTTAAGGTGTTAAAAAGGTTCAAAGGTTAAAAAGGTTCTTGTCATGCATTTGGGCCATAGCCCAGGCCTCCTCAGGGGAAGAGCGTTACTTCCCGATGTAAGCGGCCTTTTTTAACGTGGTTTTGTCCACATGTCACCACCTCATCATTCTTCTCCATCACCTCATCCTTCATTTTCATCGCCACATCTATCCAGATGTCTATCCAGACACAGGGATCTCTCTCAGCGGTCCTGAGTATCACACTCCTCTCACTCTGTCACCCCCGGCAGCCACCAACCACTCCCAACTGTCACTTCTCCTTCAAGAAATATATATATATTTTTTTTAAATCTTTATAAACACTTTTAACAATTAACAAATTAAAAACATCTTAGTATACCAAATTTCAGCCCTTTCTGAAATTTTTTTTCCACACACACTAAGAATTTAGTAGGTCAGTGTTTAACACCGCTCAGCAGGTGGCGCTGCAGCTTGGTTTTATTTTTTCCACACAGACAGACTAACACACGCCACTAGACATTTATATTATAGATATATATATATATATAGGGGCCCCGGTGCACTGCTTTGCCCGGGGGCCCATAATGTTGTTAAGATGGCCCTGGTCAGACCCCTCCCATCATAGGTGCTGCATACCTTGAAAATGGGGACTCAGGAAAGTTTTAATTGTGACACCTGAGATACATTTGTTGCTAAACCAGCTACTTATGTATATGCTGACTGTTATGAGCACGCTCCCAGCTTCCGTGACTTTGGGTGTTTACTGTATGGGGCTACACACGATTCCAGCACTCACAATCTCTCTCTTACCTATCATACAGGTTATAGATCTGCTGAATCACCCCCAACACAGCGCTCTCACACCCCCAACACTTTGGTTCTGCCATCACCTTTATAAGGACAGTAAAATCCCAATATACTGTCCCATACTAGCATATTAATCTCCTTGATACACACAGGCTAGCAAGGCCCACAGCAGCAATCAAAGGGTTAACACTTTAACACCTCAAGACTGTTACACAAATGTAAATGCAGGCACACACTAGGCTTGTTAGTCAAATGTATTCACAATTCACACATCACCATTCAAAAGGGTTAACATGGTCAAGCTATATTCTTCCTAACAGGCTAATGGATTTGTTAGAGTATAAAGGACACAACTTATTAAATTTTAGATTTAATATACAAAGGGAAAGGGCACTCAGATATAAAAACAAATAGACAATAACTGACATTCAAATATAAAATGCATAACAGTTATAAAAACAAATGGTTAGAATGTACAGAGCATAAATTTACATATAATAATCTGTTTGCCTGAAGAGATGGACAGTCCTTCAAATAGACTGAACCTAGAGAGTTGACAAATTGTCCCTTCACAACACAGGCTTTTAAGCCAACTCAAATGGAACGACATTTAGAGGGGCCGTGTTGATGCTACTGTGGGGGCAGAAATGGCTCCTGGGTGTCAACTATGGTTTGCTCAAAAATATTCCAAAAGTTTTTACCTGTCTTATCTTTTCTCAGATATATCCCAGAGACATAACTCCCCTGTCAATAAACTGATCATAATCCCCGATTTAAATAGCGAACATTATGGAATTATAACAATATGAAATACCTTTCCAAAAGACATGTGATGACTGCTGAAAAAAATGAAAAAAAAAAAAAATACTCACGTGACGGCGGCGCTCACCGACTCCTCCGTGCTCTGTTCGCACTGAATGTCGGTCGGGCGTGATGTCACCACGCCCACCATTCAGTGAGGAGCGGCGCAGAGAGGAGTCGGCAAGAAGAGGGAAGCCAGCAGAGAGAAGAAGAGACGAGAGAAACTGGTTGAAAAGGTAAGTGCAAGAGCGGAAGCAAGGGGGAGTAAAGGCAGCATGGCAGAGAGTGAAGGGTAGTGGCGCACGCAGGGGGGGTTTCTGGTTCTCCAGAAACCCCTCCCCTCCGCGAACCAACGGTACTGTACAGCAGCCGCTTTAGAACCCCCCCTTCTAAATCCTGCGTTCGCCCCTGAAGGGGGAGCACAGACAGTATGGCAGCGAGTGAAGGGGCAAAGGCAGCATGGCAGAGAGTGAGAAGGGGCAAAGGCAGCATGGCAGAGAGTGAGAAGGGGCAAAGGCAGCATGACAGAGAGTGAGGAAGTGTAAAGGCAGCATGGCAGGGAGTGAGAAGGGCCAAAGGCAGCATGGCAGAGAGTGAAAAAGGGCCAAAGCAGCATGGCAGAGAGTGAAAAAGGGCCAAAGCAGCATGGCAGAATGTGAATGGGGGCCAAAGCAGCATAGCAGGATGATGAAGGGGTACCCACAGAAGGGGAGGAGCAAAAGCAGCATGGCACAGTATGATAAAATGGGGCTAGGATAAGGGGAGAACAATGATAATGACAGATAATCTCTGTACAGGGCTGCAGGAGTGCTATTTAAAGAAATAAGAACTGAGATCTGCATAGGAGCGAAGGATAATAAAAGCTTTGCTGTATCTTTAACTGAGTTATTCTCCGGAGTGTTAACAGTTAACTTTGTGGTACGCCCATCCGGTGTCATAGGGGAGGGGTATAGGGCTATAAGTTGGATGGGCGGAGTTTTGCTCAGTCTTGGCAGATATGGACGTTGCCCACCCACCCTCCCTGTTTTCGTTGCTGAGAGACAAAGGAGTCGGTTAGATTCTGTTACGATGGATATCAGCGTTGGAGGCAGGCATGGTTCTCAGTGAAGATGGATTGAGTATTGCCGGAAAAGCAGTTCAGTCGACGGCCAGTGGTTGTTTGGGCGCACATTACGGTATTGGGCATGGTGAACCCGCCTCTCTTCGAGTGAATCGGCTATTAGTCTCGGTTTCAGGTACCGCCCCTGTGGGTTGCCCTGTGGTTGCTTTCATTATAGCCCAGAGGAGGGGCGGGTTCGGTAGAATTGGGACGTGGTGCCCCGTCCAGGTAGATATGTGCGCCCGGGGTTTGATTGGTTGGTCCCCCACTTGAACCCAGGGGTTTGGTTGTTCCCCAGTGAGTAGTCCTAAGGAGTTCCTAGGACAGTTGGGTTTTGCCTGGCACACGTCGGTCTGACTGCTTTATTCACCTCCACCATATTTAAATAAATCATTTATTTGTGCCCTATTTCAAGTCTCATGTCGTTACTTTAAGGTTATAGTGAATAATATGAAGAAGGTAAAAGAGGTTAAGGTATCAGGCATAAGACTTTTATAAGGATGATCAATGTGAAATGTGTATAGTGGTCAGCAGGGTCGGACTGGGAGTAAAAATTAGCCCTATCATCTAAAATATACAGGCCCACCTCAGTTCCAGCAGGAAAGAAATCGGCGGCACCGAAAAGGGCGTGACCACATTGTGTTGGGGATGTGGCCAACCTGGGACAATGATACATACATTAAAATAAAACATTACATTTATCATGCCACCCCCCGAGGCACATTATTACACCCCCAGCCCACTGTATCTATGCTTCTGGTGGGAACTTCCTGTAGAGTGAGCAGGGAAGCTCTTTGTCTCACGAGAGAGCAGGGAAGCTCTTTGTCTCACAAGATTACCAAATCTTGAGAGATTTAGAGCTCCTCGGCTAGCTCTGCATTCTGTGTCCTATCCAGGGCCTGGGAGCAGCTATCCGCTCCCTCCTGCTAACCAGAGCTGGATTAACGCTCGGAGGGGCCGGGGTATTTGAGACAGGGGGCCCCTATTATGCAACATGGTTATCATTTTAGGCAAATGTTAGACAAATACACAGGCAATACTGTGTGCACTACTGTTAGTTGCACGCAGCTCTGCCTTCACAAGCAGTACAGTGTGAAGCGGGACATACCTCCCTACTGTCCTTGTAGTTGGACCAAATCTCACTAAACAAGACAGCCACCAAAATTCAGGACTTCCCCATCAGATTCAGGACAGTTGGCAGACTGTACTGCTCTCTCCTACCCATACTTGCCAACTCTCCCGGATTGTCCGGGAGACTCCCGAAATTCTCCCGGACTCCCGGGAGAGTTGGTAAATCTCCCGCATCCCACTAGTGCTGTCCCAAAATGAGGCGATTTGCTGCCAAAATGAAGCATTTGACCACACCCCCTCCCGCCCTCTACAGTCATGCCCCTCTCCCGGAAAGAACTTGCCCAAAGTAGGCAAGTATGCTCCTACCTGTCTTGTCACTTTTACCACCTGTGGCTGCTGGTGTCTTTAGTTCAGTTGCTGCTTGTCTGGATACTGAAATGTTGGAGGCCCTATTTGGAAAAGAAATGGGTACATGTAATTTAGAAAACTCCAACCAGCCCTGGTGTTTAATCAATACCACCCATATTTTATAATTAGGCCTCCCTCCAGCCCCAACATTTACTGCCATTAAATAATTCATATTCACATTTAATAAATAGACATTTTTTTCCAGCCCCACTTTCAATTAATAGCCCCCAAACCACCCCAGCATTAAATTAAAGGTCCAATTATCCCATCATAAATTGCTAGGCCCCAATAATAAATTAAATTGACCCACATCACCACACAAATAAATTAGCACCAATAGCACCTAAACTACAGCATTAAATTAATAGCGTGCCTCCCACATTATATTAACATTCTTCTTCCCTCATGCCTGAGTACATGCCCCTAATTGATATTATGCCATACAGTAGTGCCCACAAATCATATTATGCCACAATAGTGCCCCAAAATCATAATGCCATAATAGTGCCCCCAAATCATATTATGCCACAAAAGTGCCCAGTTGACATTATTCCACAATAGTGCCCACAAATCATATTATGCCACACAGTAGTACACCAAGTTGATATTATGCCCCCAAATCATATTATGCACAATAGTGCCCCCAGTTGATATTATGCACAATAGTGCCCCCAAATCATATTATGCCACATAGTAGTGCCCCAAAATCATATTATAACACACTGTAGTGCCCCTAAATCATATGCCACACAGAAGTGCCCCAAAATCATATTATGCCACAATAGTGCCCCAAATCATATTATGCTACAAAAGCGCCCCCAGTTGATATTATGCCTCAATAGTGACCCAAAATCATATTATGCCACACAGTAGTGCCCCAAGTTGATATTATGCCACAATAGTGCCCCCAGTTGATATTATGCCACAATAGTGCCCCAAAATCATATAATGCCACACAGTAGTGCCCCAAGTTGATATTATGCCACAATAGTTCCCCCAGTTGATATCATGCCACAATAGTGCCCCCAAATCATATTATGCCACACAGTAGTGGCCCAAATCATATTATCCCCCCGTTTTCGGTGTGACACCCTTCCTCTTCTCCCCCCTCCCCTCATTTTCTGTGTGGCATCCTTCTTCTTCTCTCCACCCCCTCCCATTTTGTATACTTACCTTCTCATCTTCTTTTCTATCTATCTGTTTCTGCCTTCTGCCCGCTCTTCGACAGCTGCCTTGCAGGACCTGTACAGATATGAATGTGCTGCGCGCACGCATCCCGTCATGTGGCTGGTTCCTGGGGAGGAGCCAGCCACCAAGAAGTGTCCGTGCACAGTGCACTGACTGCTCGGACCATCGGCCCTTATGGCATTTGCCAGAAGTGCCAGATGGCCAGTCCGGCCCTGGTGGTCAGTGCGTATCAGGTGTGTAATGTATGTGTGACCTCTGTATAATGATCCGTGTATATAGGGTAAGTAAATAGAGTGATGTGGATTGATGAAGGAGGCCCCCAAATCAGTATCTTGCCTAGGGCCCCATGTGGACTTAATCCGGCTCTGATCGGTACTAGCCCCACTGAGATCGGCAGTGATCCAGGCAATACGCTAAGGCTAGTTGGCTGAGTGGGGGGTGGTTGCCCATGGGCATACTTTCCAGTGGTTTCCACAGGGATAACCCGGTAACATGACAATATGGTCTGCCTAAATGTCGACTGAGTGAAGGTCCTTTTTCCCACCAGCAGTGCGAAATATTGGGCTTTGTCCCAAGAACGGGGAAGTACAGCGAGATGGCCTCACTGAGTATTACCAGGCTTTATCCCCACCATAATTGGAGTAGGCCCAGCCCCACAGTAAACCAGTAGTATGTCTCAGCACCACCATATGTAAGAGGGAATATTAGCCTCACAGTAAGAAGAGTGGATTCAAGCCCCACAATAATTGGATTGGCTATGTATATCGAAACAAGGTGCACCTAGAACACTGCCAGTATTGTTGCTCATTTCTCACAGAGTATAGACTCTACGGACTATACTTTTTAACCCTGGTCGCCCTCCAGATTTCCAAATTAGAGATGGTGAATACCGGAACCAACAATAATGGCTAAGCCCACCAGAATTCCCTCCCATTAGATATTCCCAGAATATGTTCTCCAACGTATTGTTAATGACAAACGAAATTGTCTGCTGTAACCATGCCTTATGAGTGGTATTTAACCATGCTGGAACTAGTCCTGGGTCTACAAAAGAGCTATAGCAACCATGGGCACAATTTTTGCAGTGAGAAAAGCCTGCTTGAGTTCAATCCACTACCGCTACTCAGGGAAGGCTTCGAGAAGCCCAGCTGAAGTTTAGAGGACGTGACGGTCATCCATAGAATCTGCAGCCTCAGCAGTCCAAGGATTACTTCTTGAAACAGTGTCTGGCTGGCCCCATACCCCCAGTAATTATGCTGCTTTTCAGGAGGTAATTCTTTCAGGAGGTCCTGAAGAAGAGGGGCAGCGCCTGAAGATTGATCCAGGCCAGAAAATCAGGATGAGCCTGTCCAGAAATCTAGTAGCAATAAGTCTTGGAACCTGGAAGATGGGACCACATAAGAATCAGCTTTAGGGACCAGCCTGTAGTGTGCAACCTAAAGAAAGGAGTGCCAGGGCTGGTGTGGGCTACGACTCCCGCTCGACTAACTAAAGATTGGAGTACGACAGAAGGAAGGTAAGGACCAGTAAGTCCTTTCCTTCATCCTTGCTAGTTTTGTGGATCTGTGTGTCTACCAAAAGCGGAGTGATAATAATTCAGGACCCCTTCTGACAGGAAACAGGCAGAGAGCCTCCACTGCATCATTGACACAAGATCGGATACCCAGGGATGGCCATTGAGAGGCCAGTACAGTGCCATATACCTGGTGTGTTATCGTTGCAACGACTGTAGTATGATTAATTAAATCCTTGCTTGAGAGTGTTATAATTTCTGTGCCTGTATTTACCTGTTATTTCCCTATATTACTTTTTCCACTGTGAATACTCATTTTAATCCCTTATAAACTCATTTATTATGATAAATGGATATTTGCCTGGGTGATAAGTAGAGATGGGCGGGTCCGGTTCCCCGAGAACCAAACCCACCCAAACTTTGGGTATCCGAGTACCGAGCCGAGTAGGCCGAACGTCATTGTGACGTCGTCGGATCTCGGGGCTCGGTTCTCGCGATACTTGAAGATTATAAATACACGCCTCCACAGCAATCCATCGCCATTTGACAGAGGGAGAGAGCAGGGTGTAGTCACAGGCTGATTAGAGCAGAGACAGAGAATACAGTCTCTAAACTCCTCCGGCTCCTGCCTGACGCTGTCTCTGGCCTCCACGCTGCATCGTCTGGTCTTCTCTCCATTGCGTCCTCTGGTCTGCCTCTCTGGTGCCCCGCTACTCCTCCTTCTCCCTCCGCTGCTGTCTCCGTCGGGCTGCTGTCTCCTGTAGCTCCAGTCGGGTCTCCACGCTGCTCCAGATGATGTCTCCAGCCTCCATCCCTCACCGCGTGTCTCCAGCCTCCATCCCTCATCGCGTGTGTCCTGCTCCTCCTGACACCGTCTCCTGCGCCCCATGGATGCCGCTCTCCTCGCTGCTTTGCACCCGCTGCTAAACTGAAATCACCACGCTGCCTTCTCTCTGCTGGTTAGTCGGTTTCCCTTTCTGCCTACCGTCCACCACTAGCCCTCTCTTGCCCTCCCAGCCTCCCTCGCCTCTGCGCCCTTCTCCCACTGGGTTTCCTCTGCTCACTGCCCCACCACTAGACCTCTCTCGGTCTCCCTGTTTGCCTCTGTGCACAACCCCCCCCCCCCCCCCGGTCCTCACACGGACACGCTGCCACCATCTTGGGCCCAGACCTAGTCATATCGGCTCATCTGTTCTCTGGACCCCCTAATACTTCTGGCCCACCTTTACTCAGGACCCACCTAGTCCTTTTGGCCCACCTCTACTCTGGACCTTTATTCTGCACCCAGTCCTTTTGGCCCACCTAAACTCTGGACCCACCTAGTCCTATTGGCCCACTTGAACTCTGGACTTGCCTTTGTCCCTTTGGCCTACCTGAACTCCACCTAGCCCTTTTGGCCCTGGTCCACTTGAACTCTTCACTCTCCTGCTCCCTGGACCTCCCTCACCGATCCTGGATCACCTGCACCCTGGACCCACATTCTCTCCGGATCTCTCGTCTCGTCTGAACTCTGGTCCCTTCCACTCACTGTCGCTGTGACGATCACTACCCGTGATCTACCTGAAATCGCCTGGTTCCTGAGGTCTCCTTCTTCAATGCATGGTACCTCTACACCTGGTCCCTCACCATATATTTCTCATTTCAACTTACCATTGATTGCCTTAACCCATGTTTTAGTTTAAGCTCATTCAACTGTATTTTATTTTATTTCATTGCATTTTATTGTATTTTATTCCAATTTCCCTTTTGCTGCCCTCCCTCTGCGTCTCTCCCTCACCCCTCCCCTGCCTCCTCTGGCCATTCTCTTATTCCTCTCTGTCCCCTGTCTCTCATCATGCCGCCTCGCTCCTTTCCTATACACATCCTCTCCCCCAGACCTATCTCTCACGGTCCCATCCCCCTCGCTCCTTCAACCCCGATAATCTCATCCACATCTCCCCTCGTCCCTCCCTCCCTTTTTCGTGTGCCCTCTGGAACTCCAGGTCCGTCCGTAACAAATTGTCCTCCATCCATGACCTCTTCATCTCCAACTCTCTCAATCTCCTCGCCATCACTGAAACCTGGCTCACTTCTTCTGATACTGCCTCTCCTGCCGCTCTCTCCTATGGGGGCCTCTCTTTCACCCACTCTACCAGACCAGACTTCTCCTGATCTTTCCTCCTCCCTCCTCTCTCGTGTGACTGACTGCCTCTCAGCTATCTTTTCCTGGATGTCCTCACGCTTTCTTAAAATTAACATCTCAAAAACTGAACTTATTGTCTTTCCTCCGCCCAGACTCCAATCCCACCACGATCTCTCTATCGTTGTCAATAACTCCACTATCTCCTCTGTCACCCAACTCCACTGCCTGGGTGTCACTCTTGACTCCTCTCTCTCTTTTGCCCCCCACATTTAATCCCTCGCCCAAGCCCGTCGCTTCCAACTCCGCAACATTGCCCGCATCCGTCCCTTTCTCTCTCAGGATGCCACCAAAACCATCATCCATGCTCTCATCATCTCCCGCCTCGACTACTGCAACCTTCTCCTTACTGGCCTCCCCCACTCCCACCTTGCCCCCCTTCGCTCTATACTCAATGCGGCTGCAAGACTCATCTTCCTCTCACACCGCTCCTCCTCCGCCTCTCCACTCTGTCTCGCCTTACACTGGCTCCCCTTCCCCTACAGAATCCTTTTTAAACTCCTTACCACCCCTTACAAGGCTCTCTCCCAGTCTACTGCCCCTTATATCTCTAACCTCCTCTCCATTCACACTCCTGTCTGCTCCCTGCGCTCAGCCAATGATCGCCGCCTCTCCTCCACACTGATCACCTCTTCCCACTCTCGAATCCAAGACTTCTCCCGTGCTGCCCCCCTTCACTGGAACGACCTCCCTCGCTCCATCCGTCTCTCTCCCAATCTGTGCTCCTTCAAACGGGCACTTAAAACTCACCTGTTCCTCAAGGCCTACCAACCATCCATTTAACCTCTCATCTGTTCTGCTCATCCTACCTTGACCCCTCATCTCTCTCCCCTTTGATTCACTGGCTCCCTTTGTGCCTGACTTTGTTTACCCTCCCTTAGGATGTAAGCTCGAATGAGCAGGGCCCTCTTCCCTCCAGTCTCCATACCTGTTCTTCTGGTCCGTCTCTACTGTATCTGCCCTCCCGGAGTTTCTGAAGTACTGGTACTGTGTGTTTATTGTTCTGTACTGTTCTACCCTGTATAGTCTACTGTATAGTCTACTGTTTGTACTATGTGCGGCGCTGCGGAAACCTTGTGGCGCCCTACAAATAAACGATAATAATAATAATAATAATAATATTCTGATGGGAGGAACTGGTGCATCAGGCCACTGTTAACTTTATGTGATCTGGACATTTCATGGTTTATTTATTAGTCCCCAAGAAACAATGTCCAACCGTGATTATTAAACCTAATAAATACAAATTGTAAAACAGATTTAAAAGTGAAAGAAAACAATGACTGAAACGTGTCTATTCATACTTAACAGTTTTAATAATTTCATAACAATAAAAGAATCATTCCCTGACCGGGAATCGAACCCGGGCCGCGGCGGTGAGAGCGCCGAATCCTAACCACTAGACCACCAGGGAAGATATATTGTAAAATGTGTGCAATACAATTGTCTTTGCAGAGCATATCTTGCAGTTTGAGCAGTGATTCTTATTTTGTAATGTCTGGATTTTTTAAATTGCTTGTAATTATACCTTTATTAAAATTATACACACGATATACGTTTTTGGACTCTGCTACAACTATCACTTGAGCACGACTGACCTGAAGCAATTTAATTAGCATCAGATGACTTAGCGTTCCGCGTTGGGTCAGCGCAGGCTCATCTTAAAGGTCTTTGCCTTTATGACACGTGGTAAAGTTGGCTGCGTTGTATAAAAACATTATGATATGGTTAATTTCATAGTGAGCTTGCATGCATGATGTAGATAAAGTGAAGTAGGGCTATACAGACGTTTTAACTCCTCTCTTAAATTTTCATCCAGCGTAGAAATAACAAACTAAATGAACTAATCGGTATTTGCTGTTGATACTTATGCTGTTATATCACCAGTCTCATCTTCATTGAAAATCTGTGCAGGAGACTTACATTAAATACTTGGACTTTTACACACATACATTTGTCCACGTTTTGATACATGATATAGTGCTAGAATAGTATATAACACCCATTGGTGTTTTGTAATCTCCTTCTACTTTGATAATTTGTTTTCATTTATAATGTCACTGTATATGCAACAGTTTGGACTTACAAACAATCAAAATTACTCGAGTGATCACAATCACCAATCATCATTGATTTAAGTTAATTTAATTAGCTTCACTTGTTCATTTCAGTCACGATGTAGTGGTTCTATCGCATGTAGCTCAAATGTGTGAGTTCAACGCATGTGCCATATTCAGTGTTAATTCACTGCATTGTATAAAACCTTCCATAGAGCTTCTATGTATGATACAGTTAATTTGCAGGAATAATTAGCCTTTTTTCACAATAAAAAAAATAAATTCTGAAAAAAAAAAAAACCATAGCAGAGGATGGTTTCGATCCATCGACCTCTGGGTTATGGGCCCAGCACGCTTCCGCTGCGCCACTCTGCTTGTGTATGTATTCCCGGGCCATGGTACTCTCTTATCCATAGTAGATGAAAAAGCAGTGCTCTGTTTTATTACCGAAGTAGGCTTCACTAGTGCTGTCTAAGCTGTCGAAGTAGTTCAGGTGCTTTTACCCGGCCGTTTGCAGTATATATGTACAGCTTGGTGGAACTTGTGCTTTACCGGATTATTTTCATTGCATATGATTTTTATTCTACTCACTTCGCTATTGTTATTGTCTTTGTGTCAATATTTTGCTTGTTCTGTCTGCATAAAGAGCCCACACATCAGATGTTTGCTTGTTGTGTAACTCGCAGCAGCTGTGTCCTTAAGGCTGACATATGTCCTTTTGACGTGATCTCCTGCTGCTCATGCAGATAAGTTTCTCATGAACGCTGTACATCACCATATTATAGCATTTTATTGTTTTCTGTATTACAGTATGTCATTAAGAATGGTGCTTTCAATTCGTCTCTTACAGTAGTCTCTGTGGCGCAATCGGTTAGCGCGTTCGGCTGTTAACCGAAAGGTTGGTGGTTCAAGCCCACCCAGGGACGATTGTTTTTTTTGTTTTTTTTTGGCTATCAGTCTATCTTTATCAATCTTAATTAAAAATATGTTGTTTACATTCCTTCTTTTACTCTCCAAAATATCTGTTTCTGATATTTTTTTATGAAAATAAATAATTTCCATAAATAAATAATAGTTTATCAGAGAGAGAAACGCATTACAACTGGAACCATAGCTGTTTAAGAATGTGGAAATGGCATAGAGAGAATGAACAGGAAATTTGAATCTTTTGAATAAGTTAGTTATTAAGGAAGTTAAATAAGACATTGCCAACACCACCTCCAAAGCACCTCATTGTCCACAAGTCAGTGGTATGACATACCATATTTCTAATGCAGTTTCAGAGCAGTTATATGAATCTACTGCATATTCAGTATTTTTATTGATGGTCTTAAACATAGACGGTGGTATTTTACAAATATTAGTTAATAAAGGTTAATATGACTTTATAACTTTAATAGTTTATAAGGTTAAAGTTTATAAAGGTAAATATGATTAGATTCCCAACATAGATGCAAAGGGTAATAACACACGTGCTTTATACACGTGTAATGGTCTGCAGCCAGACAGGTGCATTATACATCTATACAAAACACAAGCCTGTAATGTGCGGATACCACACCACGTGGGCAGTGCCGGATTAAGGGAAAGGAGGCCCTGGGCTAAGGGAACTGGGCTAAGGGGCCTCCATTCCCCGTGAGGGCCCTCCCCGTGATCCGAGCTGAATGCCCCCCCCCCGGCACTTACCTCCTTCCCCGGCACGCTGTAAGCTCTTTACTGAGGAGGTCTCGTGAGAGTGAGACTCACGAGATCTCCTCAGTAAGGAGACTACAGCTTGCCGGGGAAGGACCGCAGTGAAAGTGCTCAGCAGCACTCATCGCGCCGGGGCGCATCCGCCCCCGACCAATCAATACTGCTGCTGAGCACTTTCAAGGGCCCCCTGGATGCCATAGGCCCCTGGGCTGTAGCCCAGTTAGCCCTATGGTTAATCCGGCCCTGCACGTGGGACTGGTACAGACATCACAAATTTACATACACACGCCCCACAGGTCGAGGAAGTATTGGAGGATTGTCGTGGATCGGCCGGAAGTTTATACACACTACAGAACGGAAACGAGATTGGAATGCAAATATTTAACGGTACGACCAACCAAATGAGGCGACAATCGTCCATTTGGGCAGACTTTCGACCATTGTGTCACTACACACAGCGGAGTCGCCATCTTTAGCTCACACCGAGCAGCTGCATGTCGCTTCTCTCCTCTCATTTACCTCTTCTGTGACTTGTATCGTTAAATCCTGTGTTTGTTTGTGTACAAAAACATTTTAAACATTCATGGTTAATTGTTCTACCTAGCAGGAGAGGTTAAAAGTTACTGTGGGGCAAATTTGTACCCGGGTATATAGATCTGGCTACAAATTGCGTATTGCTGTATTCTGACACTTTGGCTTTGTTTTCTGGATTATCCTTGCTTGCTGCCAGTCCTGACCTTTTGTCCTGCTTTGTGATGCTCCCTGCTCGCTACTGACCCACGACCTCTTGCTGTTTCTGGATAGCCCTATACCGTGTTGCCTGACCACCTGTCTCCTATCTCTGTGTTCCCAGTTGCTGCTCATAAACACTTACTACGTTGAGATAAGTCCTGGGAGCATCTGAGTACCTTTGAGTGCATCTAACCCTATGGGAAAGGCGGTTGCTATAGGTGAAGACCTCTACCGTTAGTTCTAAAAGCTTATGATAGTTACTAGGGAGCCGTAACATTACAACCAGCGTATTAAAAGTTTATTGGAGGATTTTGTTCCGATGGATACCTGTCAGCCTAGTCCAGCCCAATTCCTTGCTGGTCATATCCAGACTTTGTCCCAAGTGGTTCAGGAACTCTCACTTCGCTTAACAGTGCAAGAAGAAGCATCCAAGTCCTCTCTGGCAACACTAGCGCCAGATGCAGAACCCAAATTAAATCTCCAGAATCGCTTCTTTGGGGAATGGAAACTATTTCATAATTTCAAGGAAAGTTGCAAATTTTATTTAGGCCTTGCTTTTCAGGTTCGGAGAAACAGACAGTGGGGATTGTGATCTCCTTCTTCAAGGAGACCCACAGACTTGGGCCTTCAGGGTTAGTTCAAGTAGTCCTGCACTCAAACTGTGGACACTTTTTTTAATGCCTCAGGGTTGTTATATGATGACCCAGATCGAGTGGCCTCAACCAAAACCCCCCTGAGATTCCTGTAACAGGGGCATCGAACTGCAGAGGAATATGGTGTGGAATTCAGATGCTGGGCCACCGACAGTGAATGGAATAGACCTGCTCTCTGTAGTCAGTTCAGTCTCTGTCACTCTGAGCAGATTAAGGACTACTTTGTGCAGTATCCCTCGCCAGACAACTTATGCAACTCTCCATCAAAATCTATCAATACATTAAGGAAAGAAGTGAAGACAGAATCGGCCTTCTGTTCCGCTCATTCTGGGTCATCTTTAGCTCTATCTCCATAATCCTCTCATCGATTGGAGCAGAGGAGAGATCATCCAATGGAGTTCATCTTGCTCATCCACTTTCCTAACCTGCAACCTGTCTCTGAGCAGCTCCCCCTTCCTTAGGGAAGACTGTACGCTCTGTCAGCTCCTGAGACCAAGGCTATGGAGAGCTATGTTGAGGAAAATCTGAAGAAAGGCTTCCTGAGGCCTTCTAAGTCTCCAGCCGGGGCTGGATTCTTTTTCATCTCCAAGAAAGATAGGAGCTTACGGCTGTGCAACGATTTCAGAGGGCTCACCAAAATTACTATCAAGAATACCTACCCACTCCCACTCATTTACATCAATCTGAGCTTTCCCAAATCACTTCCTGTTCCATTATTCAGACAGGTTCTAAGACACAGGATGAAAAACTACACAGGATAGAAAGGTAACGATCCCCTGCTGTGCATTCAGACTAAAAAGATATGTTGGTCACTCTGAGATGAAAGACGTAATTAGCATGGGAGTTCCTTTCTTACAGAAATAAGCTTCTTCCAACATGATATATTACTTCATAAATCAATACATGAACAATATGAAAATAAATACATTTACACTCCCAGCGCCGGGACTTAACACTTTCTGGCACTGCACGCTGGTTACTAAACGGAGCCACAGTGCCCATACATTAAATGTTTACATATAAATGAATAAATATCCCTTTAATACATCTTTAATCCCCTAGTGCTGAGATTTAATCCATTTGGCACAGAAGCATCATGTATTACCCCAATGGATGCTGCAGAAGTCATCTTGACCATGTGGGAGGTGAGGGGAACCCAGCCACAGTAACAAAATACACAGGAAGGAAACTTTACACATACAAGCAGCGGACATTTTTTTGCTGACACAGCTTTGCAGTAATACAGGGACAGTTCTAAGATTCCTCAATCTTTGCTCTGGTAAACATGAAATTTGTTTTAGCAATCATCAGCCCTCTTATTGCGGGTACACGATAGTGAACAGATTCCTTTCTGCACCAGATAACAGCGATGTCTATTTCAAAACAGTCCTGCAGAATCTGTAACCTCCAGCCAGCACTGTCAAGCATATAGAAATCCACACTGTTATGAATACAGTCTTTTTAAACACCTCTTAATTCCCATGTTCTCAGAAGCAGAGCCGGATTTAGACCTCATGGGGCCCTAGGCAGGATACTGTTTTTGGGCCCCCTCCCTGAAACAATCCATAGCACTATATTTTTGCAGCCTACCATATACCCCTATAGTTACGTAGAAGTGAAAGCATGTGCCGCCGCATGCCTACCATATACCCCTATAGTTAAGTAGATATGAAAGCATGTGCCGCCAAAGGAGGTGAGGGCGTGGCTTGCATCTTTGGGGGCGTACCTAACATGTGAAAAGAGCAAGGCCACCCTGCTGCAGAAAAAGGCACCCCTAAATAATTACCAAGCAGTCCCGTTTTTTTAAGTAGTTGGGTCAAAACAACATAATAAATATTGAAGTCAGGGCAGAAATACTTACTTAAGTTGTTTGCAAAAATAATACGCATAAATCCAAGTATGTGCTCTTGTCACTTTTGTCCCTCTATCATCACACTGTGCCCCTTCATTGTCACTTTTGCCCCTTCACAATATCACATGTGCCCTTTCCCCATCACCTCTGTGCCCATCACCATCACCACCTTTGTGCCAATCACCATCACCACCAATGTGCCAATCACCATCACCACCTCTGTGCCCATTACCACCTCTGTGCCCATTACCACCTCTGTGCCCTTCACCATCACCACTTCTGTGCCAATCACCATCACCACCTCTGTGCCTCTTCACCATCACCACCTCTGTGCCCTTCACCATCACCACTTCTGTGCCAATCACCATCACCACCTCTGTGCCTCTTCACCATCACCACCTCTGTGCCCTTCACCGTCACCACCTCTGTGCCCATCACCACCTCTGTGCCTCTTCACCATCACCACCTCTGTGCCCTTCACCATCACCACCTCTGTGCCAATCACCATCACCACCTCTGTGCCCTTCACCATCACCACCTCTGTGCCCTTTACCATCACCACCTCTGTGCCCATCACCACTTCTGTGCCAATCACCATCTCTGTGCCCTTCACCATCACCACCTCTGTGCCCTTCACCATCACCACTTCTGTGCCAATCACCATCACCACTTCTGTGCCAATCACCATCTCTGTGCCCTTCACCACCTCTGTGCCCCTTCACCATCACCACTTCTGTGCCCCTTCACCATCACCACTTCTGTGCCCCTTCACCATCACCACTTATGTCCCTTGTTTTACTTACCTTTCTATTGCGCGCTGCTCCTCCTCCGTCAGTCCAGATGTAGAAAAAAAAAAAAAAGAAAGAGTCACGTGATCGTTCGTCGGGTCCCGGCAGCCTCTCCTCCTCTCTATCACTGAGACACTGAGAGGAGAAGAGGCTGCCGGGACCCGATTCGCTGCACCCGACCCCCCCTCCCCCGATTTGCGGCACCCCACCCCTGCACGAGTGGGGGGGGGCAGCCGCGAGTCAAATTTTTTTTTTTTAAAATTACTCCTGTCCCCCCCAGCTGTGCCCCCCGAGAGCCGCTAGGCCCTAGGCAGGTGCCTAGGTTGCCTAGCGGTAAATCCGGCCCTGCTCAGAAGGAGTGAATACACGAAGAGACACCTACTTGGGGAGTTATTAAGTTGGGGAGTGCTTCATTCCTATACCCCTTTACTATTCTGGCTCCTGGGAGTCGGGCCTGGGAATTAATGAAACACTGAAATTATGTCATACTTGCCAACTTTGGAGATCACACCGACCTCCGGGAGATCTCCAAACCTAGCTGTGTCTTGGGGGTGTGGTCATGCTAATCACATCATTATGCCACGCCCCCTATCTATACAAAACCAAGTTTGACCTATTATAGCAGGTGTCGGGGTGTCAGGATGACACTATTAGCCCCACCCACACCCACTTCACCAACACACCTGGCAGGAATTCGAAAGGTTGCCCTGCCCTCCCGAGAGTCCGGGAGAGCTCACAAAAATTTGAGAGTCTCCGGGACATTCCGGGAGAGTAGGCAACTATGTGATATGTTCACATGGCACACAGTAAAGATTAAACCAACATTATGAAATTATATCCCACTGAGTTCCTAGTTTAACCCTTGAGTGACTTTTCCCTTAGAATGTTAGGAGCAAATTCATACGAGGTGCTTCACCCCTTGCCAGTCAATACGGTACAGAATCTCCATTCATTTTCTCCTTGCATCTTCTCACAAGTAAAACATATTTTAAACTGTTGAGTGTTATCACAAAAGCATACGTTAAATAGCAGATCAAGGTTGGAAGAGACAAAATCAGTAACCAGGCCAGAGCTCCAGCAAAGACAAAAGAAGTAACTTCCCTGGTGGTCTAGTGGTTAGGATTCGGCGCTCTCACCGCCGCGGCCCGGGTTCGATTCCCGGTCAGGGAATGTTTCTTTTCTTCCATTAACTATTCATCCTGTTTTATTATTACTCAGCAGAACATTCTCTTCTCTTATAATATAAGTAAGGTCTACAGGAGACTAAATTGTCAAGAAATGTAAAAAATAGGATGCTTGTTTTATAAAAAGCATAAAATAACATTAAAATACATGTATTGTAATTGAATCAGTAACATAATGTTAACGTATGCAGAACCACTACATTACCAAGGAGCCTTTCCCCAGACCATGCTTGCAGAGCCGTAACTAGATATTTTAGTGCCCCTGGCAAGAGAGAATACTGCCCCCCACCCCCTACAGTAGGGCTGTGTCTAGCTCTCTCAAGACCACTCGTGCTTCACTGTTCTACCTGTTCCTGTAGCTTTCACTACATGGTGCTGCTACTGGTGCCTTAAGCTATATTGCTGCTTGGTGGATCCTAGAATGTTGGAGTCTTGTTTGTAAGAGAGTTATTATTCACCTCATGGAAAGCTGAGTAGTGAGTGAACACTATATGCCACCCTGCCCCTAAACCAACCTCCTTCCACCCAGTCAGCCCCAGAATTTAATTAATAGCATTCACAATTAATAAATAAGTCTATTTCCCCCCATATAACCCCAACATTAAATTAATAGCACTCACGTTTAATAATAAGGCCTCTTTCCTCTATCCCCCTAACCAGTCTGACATGAAAATAATAGTGTTAATAAATAGCCTCCTTCCTCCAAACCAACCCCAAAATTAGATTAATAGCATTTCCATTTCTTATGTAGAACTATCCTCACTCAGAGCCGTCTTAATGCATAGGCACGCTGGCAGTTGCCCGGGAACCCCACAAGCATAGGGGCCCCATAGGCTTTTCAACTTTTCAGTATATTATTCCGAGAGATTTATTCAGAACCTTCAAATCCTCTTTATTAAAACATTTAGGTGTACTAATCACCTCAGTGTCTGCTGTTATCTTTACATGCGATCTTGCTGATACGAATACATATCTTGACCTTGACAAAAACAACGTACACGTACTAATTGTACATAAGGATGTGAGTGGCTGTCTAGGTAGGGCCCCAGTTCTCGGCATTTCCCGGGCATCTATAATGCTATTAAGACTGCCCTATCCTTACCCCCGACATTAACACTATTCACATTTATTTGGGAATAGTGTTAATGTTCTTTCCATCCACTCCCCCCCCCCCTGCTCTCTGCAGCTGCTCCTCCTCCTCCCGGTCTCTGCAGCCCCCTTCCCCCTCCTTTCTCACCAGCCTCCTGTACTCTGTAACTACTTCTCCCCCTCCCCATTATCTCCAGCCCCCTCTCCCCCATTGTTCTCACCAATCCCAACCACTCCCATTCTCTGCAGCCACTCCTCCTCTCCCAGGTCTTTGTTGCCCCTTCTCCCCCATTCTCACAAGTCCCATTCCCCCCCCCCCTGTTCTCTGCAGCCACCCCTCCTCTCCCATGTCTTAGCTTCCCCCTCCCCCCCATGCTCACCAGCCTCTGTTCTCTGCAGCCACTTCTCATCCCACCTCCCCCATTTCTCCAGCCCCGCCTCCCTTCCTGTTATGACCAGTTGTATCTCCCCCTTGTTCTCTGCAGCCACTCCTCCTCACCCAGGTCTCTTCACCCCCCTCTCTTCTTATTCTCACCAGCCCCCTATTCTTCATAGCCCTCAGCCCCCCCCCCGTTTTCTCCAGGCCCCTCTCTTCCCTATTCTCACCAGTGCCATTTCTCTGCTGTTGTCTGCAGCCACTCCTTCTCCCCCATGTCTCTTAAGCCTCCTCACCCCCCTCTCTCACCAGCCCCCTGTACTCTGCTGTAAGGTCCCTATCGGAGATGTGCCTCACAGGGCGACTAACTCCTAATACCTCCGAATCTACCACGATCCGCGTGGATGACTGGATCCTACCTCGGTCCCTGATTGGGGTTTCTCCGGACGCCTGCAGGTAACACCTAAGAGGGAGAACACAGTTAAACTGAGCCTACCAAGTAAGAGCTGTCCGAGACTACGGCAAAGAACAAGGACACGGTCAGTCCTAGCTCACTTGCCGCCTCCTCACTTTGTTCTTGCCAAGACGCGGGGGACTACAGGCACTGAAGGCCAAGACTAGTCCGAGGACTAATCCCGCCTCGAGTACCTCACACACCTGCCGGTGAGGGCCTAACCGAAAGGAGGAATCAAGCGTGATACTCACCGGGACACTCCCACTTCCGATCCGGTTCCTCTGCCCCTTCCCGACTCCTGCGGATGACAAGAACACACAGCCTCCCTCTACGCTCTCAGTGAGACTAAAATGGCACCCACAAAACTGGACTGACTACAACAGCGACCCGACCCTAACAACGTTCTAATGGTCGGCAACGCAACTAAGTCAAACCACTATGACTAACTAGGTGTGGTGCACTAACGGAACTGCTCACTTACACACTACGGGGAACACCAGCCGGTGTTCACGGACTAAACCGGAGGGCGGTTCCTAACCCCCCTCACCCAGGTCGTACCAAGAAGCTGCCTTCTTGCTATGGGGTCACCCACAGACCCTAAGGACTGGTTCTTTAAGCCCGGCTGAGGCTCAGTAGAACAGCACACTAACCCGCGGGCCGACTGCCGCACGGAACAGCCGATCGAACTGAACCGCCCGACTGCCTGTACTCGGGTATCTCACACGTGTCCCTACGTCCGGAACCACAGGTCCACCTGCACGGAACCGGCCTTGAGGACCCTTGATCAGAACCACGGCCGCCCCTGGAACTGCCGCAAGGTGTGCTGCACTGCCACCAACTCACTCAGCCACCCCCTCTGGGTACCAGTGTGACCCTGGGGACCTAAGGGACAGGAAAACTACATGTGTTCTCCCCTGACTATGTGTATGCTGGTAACTACACTTGTCCCCACAGCACGGGTTAGCACAGGAAACCACAGGAACAAGAGCCTACCTTTAATGGGGGCCTGACGTCTTGACCCTGGACACAATTACATAGCACACCCAAAATACTGTAATTCAACAATACCCGCCTCACAGACAGAATACAATATACAGTACTTTGTAAGCTACTTACCAGAGCACACCGCTGTTAGCCAACCAGCAGGTTGCTACAGCATCACAGGAGCTTCCGCTCTACTGTACCTCCTAACCACGTGTGCTCACCTCACACAGGACCGCGCCTACACTCACGAGGCTCCCACGCCTCTACCTCATCACCACCAGGGCCTTCTGCCCTTCACACCATGGGCCTCTGCCCAGATACACAGAGCCTGATGCTCTGATTAATGGGCCTTAGCCCCCTCTCTACCTCAGGGCTCTGAGCCCACTAACTAGGGCCTTGTGCCCTGCTACCTAGGAGTCCTAGCCCCTGCCTGAAGCCTGTGGCCTCCCTGACTGACTGAGGGCCTTGTGCCCTTAATAGCCTACGGGCTACCAGCCCCTAACCAGGCCCTGTGGCCTTCCTATGGCCTCTAGGCCACTAACTACCTAAGGGCCTTGTGCCCTTGTACACCTGGGGCTCTACGCCCCCTGTCTAACTAACAGGGGCTTGTCCCCTTTATCAAAGTTATGGCCTACTGGCCCACTAAATAGCAAGGGGCCTAGTGCCCAGGTCCCTGGGCCTTGTGCCCCTAATTCACGGTGCCAATGGGCCTTGTGCCCGACTGTGCCCACGGGCCTAGTGCCCGACTCTATCTAGTGTGCTGCGGGCGTGGACCCGGGAGAGGAGTTGCCTAGCAAAGGCCTTACCTGGGGCTGTCTTCGGGGAGCTTCTCCTGAACTCCTTCCCCGTCTGCCGCTGCTTCCACGCTCTGCCGCCGGCTTCTTGTTTTGATCCCGCCGGTCTTCAGGCAGCAGAGGAGCTCTTAGCCCTAACAAGGGCTCTCTGCTGCCACTGCTGGTCTCCGCTGTCTTCTCTTCGGTTCTTGATCCCGCAGCTCTCCGCGACACGTCCTCTTCCTGCTCCCTCCGCCGACGAACTAACCAACATGGCGGTGCGCGCGCCGACTTAAATAGTCGGCACCGCGCTAACGTCATCACGTAGCGTCGACGCGATGCCACGTGACGACATGGCGGGTCCGGATTGGCCCGCCGCCATTTTTCCTTTTGAAATGGCCGGGAGGTGAGCCCTGATTGCCTCACCGTCCCGGCTGAACTGAGGGAACCGCCGCCCGAGGGATGACGACGGCCCCGGCCAGGTAAGTCCCCCACACTGCAACTACATCTCCCACCTTTTATTTCCAGCCCCCCTCCCCCCCCTGTTCTCACCAGTCCCATTCCCCCCCTGTTCTCTGCAGCCACTCCTCCTCTCCCAGGTCTTTGTTTTCGGCATGTTCACATTAGAGATGTGCACCGGCAACTTTTGGTGTCTCGTGTTTTGTGTTTTGGATTCGGATTTCCGCAATGTTTTGGGTTCGGATTTGTTTCGCAAAACACCTGCCGAAAGGTTTTGGTTCGGATTTAAGGTTTTGGATTCGGATTTTTTTTTAAAAAAGCATAAAAAGTTCAAAAATCAAGTTTTTGGGCTTATTTTCACTCCTACGCTATTATTAACCTCAATAACATTCAATAACAAGCATTTCCACTAATTTACCGTGTATTCTGAACACCTCACAATATTGTTATTAGTCCAAAACATTGCAACGAGGTATCTTTCTGGACTGCGTAGTAGAGTGGTCCCCACAATATAATAAGAAAACCATCAACTGGTCTTAATCGCACCAAAAAATGTACCTGGACTGCGTAGAGGAGTGGGTCACCACAATATAAATTAAAAACCCTGAACTTGTATGATTCGCACCAATAATGTACCTGGACTGCATAGAGGAGTGGGTCACCACAATATATATAATAAGAAAACCATCAACTGGTATTATTCGCACCGAATAATGTACCTGGACTGCGTTTAGGAGTGGGTCACCATGATATATATAATAAGAAAACCATCAACTGGTATGAATCGCACCGAATAATGTACCTGGACTGCGTAGAGGAGTGGGTCACCACAATATAAATTAAAAACCCTGAACTTGTATGATTCGCACCAATAATGTACCTGGACTGCGTAGAGGAGTGGGTCACCACAATATATATAATAAGAAAACCATCAACTGGTATGAATCGCACCGAATAATGTACCTGGACTGCGTAGAGGAGTGGGTCACCACAATATAAATTAAAAACCCTGAACTTGTATGATTCGCACCAATAATGTACCTGGACTGCGTAGAGTTTCGCAAAACACCTGCCGAAAGGTTTTGGTTCGGATTTAAGGTTTTGGATTCGGATTTTTTTTGAAAAAAGCATAAAAAGTTCAAAAATCAAGTTTTTGGGCTTATTTTCACTCCTACGCTATTATTAACCTCAATAACATCCAATAACAAGCATTTCCACTAATTTACCGTGTATTCTGAACACCTCACAATATTGTTATTAGTCCAAAACATTGCAACGAGGTATCTTTCTGGACTGCGTAGTAGAGTGGTCCCCACAAAATAATAAGAAAACCATCAACTGGTCTTAATCGCACCAAAAAATGTACCTGGACTGCGTAGAGGAGTGGGTCACCACAATATAAATTTAAAACCCTGAACTTGTATGAATCGCACCGAATAATGTAAGCCACAATACCTCCTCCAACCATGGTACAGACCATTCATCATTGAGATCCCATCAAGTATGTTAAAGACAGACAGGGTCGAATTGTTATTGGTTGACTTTGTAAACCAAAAAACTGTCCCTGTTGCACATAGTCGTGCAATGAAGACTGACTTTTTCATTTAAAGGCACCATCTTTCAAGTGTAGTGTTTGTAAGTCATATTATACTTTTGGTAAAATTTGTTTAATTTGTTCCTCTTTATGGTAACTACTAATAGAATTAAAGTATTAAATAGAAGCGGCAGTTCCTCTTTATGGGAATTAGTAATAGAATTAAAGTATTAAATAGAATTAAAGTATTAAATAGAGTGGTATAGAGTGCTAGTGTGGAATAGAGTGGTCCCCACAATATAATAATAAAACCCTCAACTGGTCAGAATTCCACCAAACAAGTATCTGGACTGCGTATTGGGGTGGCCCCGGTACCCAATTTGATACCGGGGCCACAATAAATTAAATACACCCTCAACTGGTCAGAATTCCACCAAACAAGTATCTGGACTGCGTAGTGGGGTGGCCCCGGTACCCAATTTGATACCGGGGCCACAATAAAATAAATACACCCTCAACTGGTCAGAATTCCACCAAACAAGTATCTGGACTGCGTAGTGGGGTGGCCCCGGTACCCAATTTGATACCGGGGCCACAATACCTCCTCCAAGTTCCAAGTGTAGTGTTTATAACATCTTAACACTACACTAATTCTAGCACGTCAAAACCTCTTGTTTTAAATAATGACAGGGCATTTAACTTTTGATTTAATTTATTGAATTTGTTGGCATTTTCTTTTACTTTTTGAACATGGCAAACGACTGTTGAATGGTCACATAATGCCAAAAAAAGAGTTGCAAGATGGAATTGCCTCCCACCCACCCTTATGTTGTTGAAATAGGACATGCACACTTTAACAAACCAATCATTTCAGCGACAGGGCCTACCAAACAACTGTGGCTGAAATGATTGGTTTGTTTGGGCCCCCACACCAATAAAACAATTCATCTCTCCCTGTATAAACTAAACAGGCTCTACTGAGGAAAGATGTCGTCCTCATCCTCAACCTCTGATTCCTCTCCCCCTACAGTGTGTACTTCCTCCTCCTCACACATTATCAATTCGTCCCCGCTGGACTCCACAACCACAGGTCCCTCTGTACTGTCTGGAGGGCAGTGCTGTACTTGATTGAGGAATTGATTATTCATTTTTATAAACATCATTTTTTCAACGTTGTGAGTAAGCAACCTCCTTCGCCGCTCACTGACCAGGTTCCCCGCTGCACTAAAAACTCTTTCCGTGTACACACTGGAGGGGGGACAACTCAGTTAAAAAATAGAGCCAGTTTGTACAGGGGTTTCCAAACTGCCATTTGGAGTTCTACCACGTCACTACCTCTAGTTAATTTAGATTGCAAGGCTTGTAAATATAAATACTTTGAAGATAAAAAAAGCAGGCTGCACAGACTGTGGAGCTAGAAAGTGAAATTAAATGGACCATGTTACTTTGGTGGCTATCTATGCCCCCCCATACCCCCCCCCCCCCAGGCCTACACTTGTAGTTGAATATAAATAAAGCAGCCTGCATAGACTGTAGAACTAGAAATTCAAATATACAAAGAAATGGACAAAGGCAGTTTGGTATCTGTCTTCATCAGATCCCCTCTCCACTAGTAGTAAAACAGAAAACTATTCAGCCGTTATATAATCTAGAATATAAATAGAAATTGAGAAAGGCAATTTGGTATCTGTCTGCATCATAATCATCAACATCCTCCTCAGCGCCAGCTACATCAATATCCTCCTCCCGGTGTACAACATTCACACCTTCATTAGCCAAATCTGTAACTGGACTGTGGGTGATCCTTCCAGCATATGCAGAGGGCGTGCTGCAAATGCTGGATGGAGTCACCTCTTCCCGTACAGTGATGGGAAGGTCAGGGTTCACAACCAACAACACCCTTGGACTCGCCTTGGGGATTTGTGATGTCATCTGTTTAGAAGGCAGAGTTCTTTGCTGTTTTGTTGTTGTTGCTGACAGCATAACTCTCTTAAATTTTTTGTAGGGGGGGGAGGAGGAAGGCTTAGATCCTTGGGTGAAGCTGGACCACTAGTCATGAACACGGGCCAGGGCCTAAGCCGTTCCTTGCCACTACGTGTCGTAAATGGCATATTGCCAACTTTCTCCTCAGATGATTTTAAGTTTCTCTTTTTGCTATTTTTTGAGAACTTGGGCTTTTTGGATTTTACATGCCCTGTACTATGAGATTGGGCATCGGGCTTGCCAGACGACGTTGATGGCATTTCATCATCTATGTCATGACTAGTGGCAGCAGCTTCAGAATTAGGAGGAAGTGGGTCTTGATCTTTCCCTACTTTATCCTCCAAATTTTGGTTTTCCATTATATGTAGCACAAGAGAGCGTACCCCTAAGCCACACACACTCGGCAAAGCCTTTAAAAATTATATGCGGCACAGGAGAGTACCACTGGACCTATACTGCCGAATCAGTGAACTTTGTAATAGCAGTACCACTGGACTTATACTGCTGAATCAGTGAACTTTGTAATAGCAGTACCACTGGACTTATACACTGCTGAATCAGTGAACTTTGTAATATAATATTGCAGTACCAATGGGCTTATACTGCAGGATTGGTTTTGAAAATTTTGTTGTAATTAATTTTTTTTAAAATTATTTTTTTGTATTTTTTTTTTATAACTTTTTTTTATTTTTTAAAACACTTGGGAATAATGGGGAAATAACTATGCCCTCAGAAGGACAGAGCACAGGACACAGCACCACTGGACTGAACAGGACACAGCACAGGACCCAGCAGCACCACTGAACTCAAAATTGACAGAGCACAGCACACAGCACCACTGGACTTTTACTGTTGAATGTGTGAACTTGGTAATATTGCAGTACCAATGGGCTTATACTGCAGGATTGGTTTTGCAAATTTTGTTGTAATTAATTTTTTTTTTAATTATTTTTTTGTATTTTTTTTTATAACTTTTTTTATTTTTTAAAACACTTGGGAATAATGGGGAAATAACTATGCCCTTAGAAGCACAGAGCACAGGATACAGCACCACTGGACTGAACAGGACACAGCACAGGACCCAGCAGCACCACTGAACTCAAAACTGACAGAGCACAGCACACAGCACCACTGGACTGATTCTGCAGAACACAGCACAGCACAGCACAGCACTAAACAGCACAGCACAGAACTAAACAGCACAGCACAAGATCTACCAGGACAGAGGACCACCTAACACACCCTCCCTCTACCCTGTTCAATGCCCGAGTGAAGATGGCGGCGACTTGCGGGGAATTTATAGGATCCGAGTATCGCGAGATCCGACAGCGGGATTATGACTCAGAGCCTCAGTTTCAAGTTTTTATTTGGCGCCAATACCCGGATCTGTCTCGGATCCGACTCGGATCGGAAAGGTTCGGGTGGGCTCGGATTCACAAAATCGGAGTGCGCTCATCTCTAGTTCACATCCCATGTTGGCGTGTTTCTGTCCTACAGGGATGTGTTTATTGCTTCTGAAATGCTAGTCCACATTCGATCCTCCCCCTACAACAACTTGCTACAAAAAAATTAATTGGCCATTCATTTCAATAATACTTTTATTTTAATGGTGTTTCCAGAGCATGGGGCGAATTCATTGCTTTAATATGACAATGTGTCTTAGAAAAAGGATAATGCATGTAAAACAGGTAATTGAGATTTAATGCTTTGGAAAACACACTTGACAAGATGCAATGCATTGTTTATTTTAAAGTGTCAAGCCATGTTACATAAATGACATCAAAATGTTTGAAATTTCCCTTTAGCTATTGTTACATCTGTACTTCAATTCAGTCTGTCTTAGCATATTGGTTTTCACCTTGACGCCACAAAAATAAATAAATAATAAAGGTGATTGCAGGTAAACTAAACCCTTTCTATAATTTACATAATCCAGAAATGTCAGTCGGTAATATAATATAATACTAATGGTGAAAAAAAAATGCAGTTCCTTTCTAACGATCCATGTCTCTATATTCTTTCTGACGTTGCTCTCCATTACTGTACACTAAATATTTTAAATATAATTACATTTATGATAGCTACTTCCCAATACTCCAGTTATAGGAATCTTAAAGGTGACGTGGACACCAAATATTAAAAAAAGACACTAAAGTGAAAATAAAAGCAATTTTCCTATTTTTTTATATTTCCAATGACTATATCGTATTTAGCAGCATATACAATAATACAAGTAAAATACAAAATAGTCATAAATATAAAAAAAACTACATTCCCTGACCGGGAATCGAACCCGGGCCGCGGCGGTGAGAGCGCCGAATCCTAACCACTAGACCACCAGGGAAGCATATACACAACTATTTAGCTATGTCAATATCTCAATATCCGTATAACTACTGTGTTCAACACAACAGAATTTGTAGTTTGAGAAATAACCATTTTACAATGTCATTGCATATTGCAACTTGCTTGTAAATATTTCTTATTTAAACCAGTATGCGATAAAAATAATTGGACTCTGCTGCAAACTGATTTTTCCTCAAATGTATTCAACTGAGTTAAAATAACTTAGTTAGCTTCAGTTGATAATATATGTGATACTGTAGTGGCTCTATCGTATGTAGCTAAAATCTGTGTTCACCTTCCACAACATTGAAAGCATGCTGTTTTAAACCACGATATTTAGCATATGCAGTAGTGGTTATTTACTTTCAAGATTGGTTGTAAGCAGTCAATAAACAAAATAAATCTATATAAAAAAAAAATATGTTTCTGCCCGGTTTCGAACCGGGGACCTTTCGCGTGTGAGGCGAACGTGATAACCACTACACTACAGAAACTTGTAGTGAACAGTACTTCCCATATTATAAGAAATACAAAGTGCCAATGTTTCTAGAGCCTAATATTGACGAATGGCCGTGGTTTTCAAAGAAAAAAATACACAGAAAGCCAAAGCAAGATTTAGCACGGATTTGTCATTGTAAAGACTACAAAATAAAAGTTTTGAGTGCATTAAAACTTTACATAGTTATTTGTGATGATTAATAGATTTTATATTTGACAGATGCCAGTGAGACAAGTAACCCTGCCACCGATCTACTCAAAACACGGCCTGATTGCCAACACCGGAAGCTTTATAGTGGAACCTCCCCTATTTCCAAATTCCATGGGTGTCATGATCAAGGTGCCAGGCTGATTGAAAATAAAGGATAAGCCGCTTGGCATCCCCCTGTCACCAGAGCAAGTGTTATTAACTATATTTGCCCTGTATTAATGTTTAATACTATATTAATGTTTAATATTATTATAATGTATATCTGTTCACTGTTCTTAAATCTCACCAGATGGGTTCATCAGGCATGGTCCCTTTCAGTCTGGTCCTCATCAGAGGAATCAATTCAATAGTGCAATATGGTACATATAGTGCAATACAATAGACATATCTTGCATTTTCAGGAGTCATTCTTATTTTATAATGTCTGGATTTTTTTAAATTGCTTTTAAATATACCTTATTAAAATTATATGCATGATATATGTTTTTGGACTGATTTGTCCTCAACTGTCACTTGAGCACGACTGACCTAAAGCAATTTAATTAGCTTCAGGTGATTTTGTCTGCCGTATTTTAGCAGATTTATTGCGTGTATGTTTGAGCCTTCTTTAATCCATAGCATTCCGCGTTGGGTCAGCGCAGGCTCATGTCGCAAGCTCTTTGCTTTTATGACACGTGGTAAAGTTGGCTGCGTTGTATAAAAACATTATGATATGGTTAATTTCAATGTGAGGTTGCATGCATGATGTAGATAAACTGTAGTAGTGGCTATATAGACGTTTTAACTCCCATCCTAAGTTTTCATTCAGTGTAGAAATACAACTAACATAGAATAGACTATTGTTCTGTTTTATTCGCATTCTAATCTCTTTATAATTATCTAGTTTAGCTGGTTCATTACATAAGTATTATGTGCTTTGTGGAGTTTTTAAATTCCCTGTAGTTATGCCACCCTTTAATAAAACATTTTGAGAAATTTATTAAAGAATACAAAAAAAAAAAAAAAATATGTTTCTGCCCGGTTTCGAACCGGGGACCTTTCGCGTGTGAGGCGAACGTGATAACCACTACACTACAGAAACTTTCACAGGGTATGCTTGTGGTTCATACAGAAAGTTATATCCTAAAGAAAGATGCTTTAGCACAGATTTGTGCGGGATGAGTGTAAAGATGTAAACCACGTGAATATGTTAAGCTACTATGTCTGTCTGCCTGACAAGTTGTTACAAACATTTTAAACAAGTTTTAAAAGATGTAAAGACTACAACGAGGTACACTTCCAATAAGTGTTAAAGATCTTCACTACTGTTAACATAACCCTGCAAAAATATTGGCATATGGCTAAAAAAAAACTCTGCGCCCAACGTGGGGCTCGAACCCACGACCCTGAGATTAAGAGTCTCATGCTCTACCGACTGAGCTAGCCGGGCAGCTGTTTTTATAGCTCCTGAGATGTCAGATATCAACTAAGTCATGAATGGAAAATGCTTATTAGAAAAATGATAGCTTCAGTAGTGGTGATGTACATGCGCAGCAGCTCCGTTTCGCCAGCGCTGTCCTATACAGCAGCCGCGGCGCTGTCTAAGAAGCGTCTGCGGCGGTGCTGTATACAATACAATGCAGCTGCTGTATAGGACAGTGTCCACTTAGTTAGCGCCGGGGGGGGGGGGGGGGTTTCTAGAGACTCAAAAACCCCCCCTGCGTGCGCCACTGATGTACACTAATAATATTCAATTTGTGTGCTTTATTTTACCTTCCATATCATGTTGTATCCAAGTGCAAAAAGAATAAGCAACTATATCTGGTAGATTATTGATGTCCTTTATTTATATAACATTAACATATTCATTGTTCAATTTCAATTTCCCTAAATACAAAATCATATGGACAATTTAGTCAGAGGCCAGCTAACCTACTAATATTTCTGGAAACTGGAGAAACCAAAGTAAACACCATTGTGGTCCAGTGTGCAATATGATGTAGCACATGCCCTTGTGTTTCTAACTCCCATTGTCCTATAGATTGTAAGCTTTCGAGCAGGGTTCTCTTACCTCTCTGTCTGTATGTATTACCCAGTATTGTCTTATTAATGTTTGTTCCCAATTGTAAAGCGCTACGGAATTTGCTGGCGCTATATAAATAAATGTTGATGATGATGAAACACAGGTATGTAAGCACTATGGTGAAGAATAAGGAAATCAAAATAAATTTAGTGAACGCTTCCATAGGGGCATGCATAAAGCAGATAATCAAAGTTTTGTGAAGGTGAAATACAGATTAACCGAAACAATATATATATATATATCAGTGGACGAAGTGGGCTGGTATGCCATAAGGTCCCCTCTCCTGCCTTCAATGTAAAATTGTGTGTATAATATATATATATATATATATATATATATATATATATATATATATATATATATATATATTTATTTATTTCTTATATATATATATAAAGCTCCCAGTTAAAAAAAAATTAGTCTTATGCCACTTAGTCTGTTGCCACTTAAGAATATTAATTATTAGATTATTTGTCCATTTTAAGGACGTATAGCACTAATTTGTAGGGTGAAACATTGGCAAGATTGACTTTTTTTAAATATAAAACAATTACAGACTACGCACACATTGGGCCCACTGTTGTTGGGTCCCGAAAGAATCATAGGGCACAACCACGCAGGGTATCCAGCACTTGTGGAGTGCCAGCCCCATAAAGGGGGAGCAAGTGGACTGGTGGGTACGGTAGCTTTTCAGAACACATACTATAATGGTGGAATTATCCTTTAAGAGTTGCCAGCTCTACCTGTTTGTAAGCGGTTATGAGATAATAAATCTGTTAGAATAACGGGGTTGTAGGAATTAATTGGATTCAATTCCTAATAGTATGATTACATAACTGTTCCGGAACTCAAGTCATCTTTATGATTGTTTATTTGTTTGGCACCACAGATTCCATAGCGTCTGACATAGACGTACAGAAATAGCATACATGTAATAACCTGTACATGGGTACAGAGCATAATAATAAATTGTATTGCATACAAAGACAATTCAGCATAAGACATGATAGGGACAAACAAGTACGACGGGGTGGACAAACAAGATACATAGAGAAGAGGACCTTACCCCTGAGAACTTACATTCTAGAGGGAGGGGGTGGAGGCCAAACATTCAAACTAGCCTGTGGGTGGTTTAAACACGCAGTGATAGAGTAGGTTGATGTAAGTAAGGATATTGGGAAGGGGGGATGAGGAACAAGGGGAACAAGGGATTAGAGGTAGGATAGGAGTATAGGTATGTGGTAGTCCAAAAGAGGACAGCTGAGAAACATCATTAATCCCATTTATAAAATGTAACCAAGCGTAGAGCGGTGGCTCAGAATTTTTTCTCACAAATAGCAAAATTCTGGTCATGGCTGCAAATCTTGTCATTCCAATCCCCATTCATCCACATGTGGGCACAGTCTTCTTTTTTACCTTGATCATTGGGCTCATCTTTCATCCAAGACCTGTAAGAGGGAGACAGCGTAAGACAATGCCTTCATTCAGCTAGTAAGTATAATATCCTATCTTTACAGGTGGACATAACTGCAGTTATTGTAAAGTTACACGATACTGTTGTAATGATCAGGAGTGGATGAAGGTCCCTCTTACACAGAGGTGCAAGAAAGTTTGTTAAAAAAAAATGTGTATATTTGTGACCCTAAATGTGTTTAGTTTCTTCATGCAAGTCTTTAAAATAGTTTAAGAACCCAATAAATCAATGATGGCCATCATTGACAGCACTATGAGTTCTGAATTGTACCAGAAAATTCTAAAGGAGAAGGTCAGGTCCATGAACTGAAGCTCAGCAGAAGGTGGGTCTTGCCGTAAGACAACGACCCTAACCAGACAAGTCAGTCTACAAAAAAGTGGCTGACGGTGAAGAAATTGTGCATTTTGGTATCACAGAATCAAAGTACAGACCTTAATCCAATTGAAATGTGGTGACCTAAAATAGAGATGTTCATGCATGAAAGCTTCACATATATTTTTAGGACTAGAAAATGAATGTTGAATAATTTTGATCAATAAATGAATGTAAAAGTATTTCCATATGTGTGTTTTTTTTATTTATTGTGTTCTCTTATTGGGTTTTCTTCATATATTTATGACTAAGATGAAGCTCTGAACACATCTACGCAGAAATTTAAAAGATTCTAAAGGGTTCAAAAGTTTTATAGAACCAGTGTGTAAAAGGGCCCTGTTCTTGAAATGCTGCTTACTTACAAAATAATATAGGATATTTCCACCCACAATTAAACAAACCACCTACCTGCCAACATGTCCTCTCACCATGCTGTAACATTGCCCCAGAAAGGGTAGTCCTCTAGGTGCAGAGGACATAGACAATGCTTACGTTCTTCAAAACTTCTCCAATGGATCTGGTAATTAGTGCATAACATGTTTTCTATTCACAGAAAACTTACTTGTAAGAGGATGTGTATTCTGTTCCATCGACCCAATTAAACTTCCCTTCTTCCTTTATGTCACTCAACCCAATCCAGTAGGGACTGTTCTTAGTTTTAGCACTGAGAAATTTCTGTGGAAGCAGGTAATGAAAATAAATAGCTTTCTATAAACCACACCTGATATTAGCAATTAAAAATAATGTATGCTACTCAGTGGTGGGCAATTAGTCAAACCAGGTTTTCTGAAGCAGCAAAATTCACAAAATTAATTTTAAAACAATCAATCTGTGGCGATTGTGTATTGCACCTAATCACTGATTATTTCTTTCCCCTGGATGTTGATGTATGCCTGTGTGTATTTTGTATGTAACAAGTGTGCTTTGCTAAATGACATGAGTTTCACCTGTGCAAGTGTCAAGAGTCTTTTGAAAGTACCCAGGCCAAACAGATAACATATCTGAGGCTTTACACAATTTGTGCAAACAATCTGATCAGCAAGAGGTGAGAAATCCTGTCCTTTGAGATGCAAGACCTTTATCTCAAATAAATAACTCATTTTTAAAGCCCTGTGTCATTCTGGGAAATGCTCTGACATTTGGTTGGCATAGTTAGTTTTCAAAGGTGGGGATGAGAGGAGTGTGAGAAGTTTAAAAAATCAGCTGCTACCCAGTATTATTGTTCATTCTATGAGGAGACCTACTGTATCTAGGTTGAAGTATGCCATCTTTCCCAAAGTGTACTCCTCTCACGCTAAGTCTTAAACTAGTAAGTTAGTGACTCTGGTTTTATGCCCTTTTTTATTTCTGAAACCAATTTGTGCAACTTATTTTGTATGTCTTGTTATTAACTGTTTTGTATTTAAGCCTTGGAAAATTTTTAGGGATTAAATACATTTAATCTAGCATATTCTCCGAGCCTGGCAGGGGATGCGGCCGCGATGACGCGGCTGCATCCCGTGTCATATGATGCGGCCGCCTCTGTGTGCCCCCCGGCCATCCCTCTCCCAGCCCGCGCCTGGTGCTGATTCAGCAAAGAGGCGCTTGCAGTATAAGTGAGTCTCCAACAATGTGTCCAAAATCTAGGAGTGTCAGGAAAGGGTTAACTATGTGCCTCCACCCCTTTCTGTCACACTGTCACAGGACATCTTTTCCTTTCCTCTTTGTTTAATGGGAGAAAAAATTAAGTAATTTAAAAGGAGTTGAATGACTTGTCAGCCCGTGAATAAATGAACTAGCATGCAGAAAGACCGCTGAGAGTGTAGCAGCTACAGGCAGAACTATTGCAAATATACTTCTCTGGCTGTATGTGAGCAGAGGTGTATTGAACCAAATAATTCAGAAGGAACCAGGACTCCTGAATACAATAGAGATGGGTACATCTCTGATTGAAACCATGGGATAATCCATATCCTGTGCTAAATCCAATATGCTAAGCCATATCTATTTATGTCTGTTATCTTTCATGCTAAGTATCTATACAGATTGTAAAGCTGTAACCCATACTTGCCCACTTTTAGTTTTTTAATTCCGGGAGATCCCAGAGGGGGAAATGGCGGGCGGGGGAGTGGCAGGGACAGTAGTGTCATTTTGACGCCGCCCCCAGAGACTAAATTGCCATTTTGTTACGGGGGTCAAAGCCAAAATTAGGAGATTTGCCACAAGTAGTGTTGTTGAGGCTTACATCCTGCCCTCTTCACTACGAAGTGGCTGCCCACCCTGCGGTGCAGGCAAGGCCGGTGCAAGCCTCCATGGCACCCTAGGCATTTTTACAAAATCGGCGCCCTCCTCCCTCCTCCCCCCTCACCCCGTCTTTCCTTACCTCACCACCGCCGCCTCTCTGCTCCGTCTCCTCCCCTCCACTCACTGACACTAGTAAGTGGAGGGGAGGAGACGGAGCAGAGAGGCGGTGGTGGTGAGCAATAGCCTCTTCCCCCCTCCCGCGTGCATCTGAATGCTGTGCGGTGGCCATGACAGGTATGGTCAGCGGTCGCCGCACAGTTTTAAAGTAATTTTCATTCTGGAGGGCGCCCTCCAAGCGCCCTCCAGAGCTCAGCGCCCTAGGCAAGTGCCTAACCTTGCCTAATGGGAGCGCCGGGCCTGGGTGCAGGAGAATTGTTTTCTCTCCCAGGAGTTCAGGAGACCTACCCAGAATTTGCGAGTCTCCCGGACACTTATATCAGCAGTTCCCAAAGTGTGTGCCGCGGCTCCTATGGGTGCCGCAGAGCTGTCACAGGGGTGCCGCAGAACTGTCACAGGGGTGCCGTGGCCAGGGAAACAAGAAAAAAAACAAAAAAAAAACAACTTACTAATCTGGGCAGCACCCGCGACCCAGCATCATCCTCCCTCCTCGCTTCTCACTGAATGTCGGGTGTGACGTCATCACGTCCATCATATTCAGTGAGGAGCGGCAGGAAAGAGGAGGAAGCTGGGTCCCAGGCGCCGCTGAATTGGTAAGAAGACAGAAGAGAAGACAGAAGAAATAGAAGAAAGAAGGCCAAGTATAGTAAGTAAAGAAACGGAGGGGAAATGGTGATAGGAAACAGCAATGGAGTGGCAAAAGAATGAAGGAGGGGGCAGAGTGAGGATGAAGGGGTGCACAGGGTGTAAGGATGAAGGGGCACAAAGTGTGAGGATGAAAGGCTGCACAGAGTGTGAGGATTTTGGGGCACAGAGTGTGAGGATGAAGGGACGCACAGAGAGTGAGGATGAAGGGGCGCACAGAGTATGAGGATGAAGGGGTGCACAGAGCGAGGATGAAGGGGCGCACAGAGCTAAGATGGAGGGGCGCACAGAGCAAGGATGAAGGGGCGCACAGAGTGGGAGGATGAAGGGACGCACAGAGTGTGAGGATGAAGAGGCACAGACAGAATGTGTGGATGAAGGGGTACACAGAGTGTGTGAGGATGAAGGGGAGCAGACAGAGTGTGTGGATGAAGGGGCGCACAGAGTGTGAGGATGAAGGGGCGCACAGAGTGTGAGGATGAAGAGGCGCACAGAGGGTGAGGATGAAGGGGCAGACAGAGTGTGTGGATGAAGGGGCAGACAGAGTGTGTGGATAAAGCGGCGCACAGAGTGTGAGGATTAAAGGGCGCACAGAGTGTGAGGATGAAGGGGCGCACAGAGTGTGTGGATGAAGGGGTGCACAGAGTGTATGGATGAAGGAGCGCACAGAGCGAGGATGAAGGGGCGCACAGAGCAAGGATGAAGGGGCACACAGGGTGTGAGGATGAAGGGGCGCACAGAGTGTGAGGATGAAGGGGCACACAAGGTGTGTGGATGAAGGGGCGAACAGAGTGTAAGAAAGAATAGGCACACAGAGTGTGAGGATGAAGGGGCGCACAGAGTGAGGATGAAGGGGCGCACAGAGTGAGGATGAAGGAGCGCACAGAGTGTGAGGATGAGGGGGCGCACAGAGTGTTAGGATGAAAGGGCGCACAGAGTGTGAGGATGAAGGGGCACACAGAGTGTGAGGACGAAAGAGTGCACAGAGAGTGTGGATGAAGGGGCGCACAGAGTGTGAGGGTGAATGGGCGAACAGAGTGTGAGGATAAAGGGGCACACAGAGTGTGTGGATGAAGGGGTGCACAGAGAGTGTGGATGAAGGGGCGCACAGAGTGTGAGGATAAAGGGGCGAACAGAGAGTGAAGATAAAGGGGCGCAGAGTGTGTGAGGATGAAGGGGAGCAGACAGAGTGTGTGGATGAAGGGGCGCACAGAGTGTGAGGATGAAGGGGCGCACAGAGTGTGAGGATGAAGAGGCGCACAGAGGGTGAGGATGAAGGGGCAGACAGAGTGTGTGGATGAAGGGGCAGACAGAGTGTGTGGATGAAGGGGCGCACAGAGTGTGTGGATGAAGGGACGCACAGAGTGTGTGGATTAAGGGGCAGACAGAGTGTGTGGATGAAGGGGCGCACATAGTGTAAGGATGAAAGGGCACACAGAGTGTGTGGATGAAGGGGTGCACAGAGTGTATGGATGAAGGGGCGCACAGAGCGAGGATGAAGGGGCGCACAGAGCAAGGATGAAGGGGCACACAGGGTGTGAGGATGAAGGGGCGCACAGAGTGTGAGGATGAAGGGGCACACAAGGTGTGTGGATGAAGGGGCGAACAGAGTGTAAGAAAGAATAGGCACACAGAGTGTGAGGATGAAGGGGCGCACAGAGTGAGGATGAAGGGGCGCACAGAGTGAGGATGAAGGAGCGCACAGAGTGTGAGGATGAGGGGGCGCACAGAGTGTTAGGATGAAAGGGCGCACAGAGTGTGAGGATAAAGGGGCGAACAGAGAGTGAAGATAAAGGGGCGCAGAGTGTGTGAGGATGAAGGGGAGCAAACAGAGTGTGTGGATGAAGGGACGCACAGAGTGTGAGGATGAAGGGGCGCACAGAGTGTGAGGATGAAGAGGCGCACAGAGTGTGTGGATTAAGGGGCAGACAGAGTGTGTGGATGAAGGGGCGCACATAGTGTAAGGATGAAAGGGCACACAGAGTGTGAGGATGAAGGGGCGCACAGAGTGTGTGGATGAAGCGGTGCACAGAGCGAGGATGAAGGGGCGCACAGAGCGAGGATGAAGGGGCGCACAGGGCAAGGATGAAGGGGCACACAGAGTGGGAGGATGAAGGGACGCACAGAGTGTGAGGATGAAGAGGCACAGACAGAATGTGTGGATGAATGGGAAAGAGGAGGAAGCTGGGTCCCAGGCGCCGCTGAATTGGTAAGAAGACAGAAGAGAAGACAGAAGAAATAGAAGAAAGAAGGCCAAGTATAGTAAGTAAAGAAACGGAGGGGAAATGGTGATAGGAAACAGCAATGGAGTGGCAAAAGAATGAAGGAGGGGGCAGAGTGAGGATGAAGGGGTGCACAGGGTGTAAGGATGAAGGGGCACAAAGTGTGAGGATGAAAGGCTGCACAGAGTGTGAGGATTTTGGGGCACAGAGTGTGAGGATGAAGGGACGCACAGAGAGTGAGGATGAAGGGGCGCACAGAGTATGAGGATGAAGGGGTGCACAGAGCGAGGATGAAGGGGCGCACAGAGCTAAGATGGAGGGGCGCACAGAGCAAGGATGAAGGGGCGCACAGAGTGGGAGGATGAAGGGACGCACAGAGTGTGAGGATGAAGAGGCACAGACAGAATGTGTGGATGAAGGGGTACACAGAGTGTGTGAGGATGAAGGGGAGCAGACAGAGTGTGTGGATGAAGGGGCGCACAGAGTGTGAGGATGAAGGGGCGCACAGAGTGTGAGGATGAAGAGGCGCACAGAGGGTGAGGATGAAGGGGCAGACAGAGTGTGTGGATGAAGGGGCAGACAGAGTGTGTGGATAAAGCGGCGCACAGAGTGTGAGGATTAAAGGGCGCACAGAGTGTGAGGATGAAGGGGCGCACAGAGTGTGTGGATGAAGGGGTGCACAGAGTGTATGGATGAAGGAGCGCACAGAGCGAGGATGAAGGGGCGCACAGAGCAAGGATGAAGGGGCACACAGGGTGTGAGGATGAAGGGGCGCACAGAGTGTGAGGATGAAGGGGCACACAAGGTGTGTGGATGAAGGGGCGAACAGAGTGTAAGAAAGAATAGGCACACAGAGTGTGAGGATGAAGGGGCGCACAGAGTGAGGATGAAGGGGCGCACAGAGTGAGGATGAAGGAGCGCACAGAGTGTGAGGATGAGGGGGCGCACAGAGTGTTAGGATGAAAGGGCGCACAGAGTGTGAGGATGAAGGGGCACACAGAGTGTGAGGACGAAAGAGTGCACAGAGAGTGTGGATGAAGGGGCGCACAGAGTGTGAGGGTGAATGGGCGAACAGAGTGTGAGGATAAAGGGGCACACAGAGTGTGTGGATGAAGGGGTGCACAGAGAGTGTGGATGAAGGGGCGCACAGAGTGTGAGGATAAAGGGGCGAACAGAGAGTGAAGATAAAGGGGCGCAGAGTGTGTGAGGATGAAGGGGAGCAGACAGAGTGTGTGGATGAAGGGGCGCACAGAGTGTGAGGATGAAGGGGCGCACAGAGTGTGAGGATGAAGAGGCGCACAGAGGGTGAGGATGAAGGGGCAGACAGAGTGTGTGGATGAAGGGGCAGACAGAGTGTGTGGATGAAGGGGCGCACAGAGTGTGTGGATGAAGGGACGCACAGAGTGTGTGGATTAAGGGGCAGACAGAGTGTGTGGATGAAGGGGCGCACATAGTGTAAGGATGAAAGGGCACACAGAGTGTGTGGATGAAGGGGTGCACAGAGTGTATGGATGAAGGGGCGCACAGAGCGAGGATGAAGGGGCGCACAGAGCAAGGATGAAGGGGCACACAGGGTGTGAGGATGAAGGGGCGCACAGAGTGTGAGGATGAAGGGGCACACAAGGTGTGTGGATGAAGGGGCGAACAGAGTGTAAGAAAGAATAGGCACACAGAGTGTGAGGATGAAGGGGCGCACAGAGTGAGGATGAAGGAGCGCACAGAGTGTGAGGATGAGGGGGCGCACAGAGTGTTAGGATGAAAGGGCGCACAGAGTGTGAGGATAAAGGGGCGAACAGAGAGTGAAGATAAAGGGGCGCAGAGTGTGTGAGGATGAAGGGGAGCAAACAGAGTGTGTGGATGAAGGGACGCACAGAGTGTGAGGATGAAGGGGCGCACAGAGTGTGAGGATGAAGAGGCGCACAGAGTGTGTGGATTAAGGGGCAGACAGAGTGTGTGGATGAAGGGGCGCACATAGTGTAAGGATGAAAGGGCACACAGAGTGTGAGGATGAAGGGGCGCACAGAGTGTGTGGATGAAGCGGTGCACAGAGCGAGGATGAAGGGGCGCACAGAGCGAGGATGAAGGGGCGCACAGGGCAAGGATGAAGGGGCACACAGAGTGGGAGGATGAAGGGACGCACAGAGTGTGAGGATGAAGAGGCACAGACAGAATGTGTGGATGAATGGGTGCACAGAGTGTGTGGATAAAGCGGCGCACAGAGTGTGAGTATTAAAGGGCGCACAGAGTGTGAGGATGAAGGGGCGCACAGAGTGTGTGGATGAAGGGGTGCACAGAGTGTATGGATGAAGGGGCGCACAGAGCGAGGATGAAGGGGCGCACAGAGCAAGGATGAAGGGGCACACAGGGTGTGAGGATGAAGGGGCGCACAGAGTGTAAGAAAGAATAGGCACACAGAGTGTGAGGATGAAGGGGCGCACAGAGTGAGGATGAAGGGGCGCACAGAGTGAGGATGAAGGAGCGCACAGAGTGTGAGGATGAGGGGGCGCACAGAGTGTTAGGATGAAAGGGCGTACAGAGTGTGAGGATGAAGGGGCACACAGAGTGTGAGGATGAAAGGGCGCACAGAGAGTGTGGATGAAGGGGCGCACAGAGTGTGAGGATGAAGGGGCGAACAGAGTGTGAGGATGAAGGGGCACACAGAGTGTGTGGATGAAGGGGTGCACAGAGAGTGTAGATGAAGGGGCGCACAGAGTGTGAGGATAAAGGGGCGAACAGAGTGTGAGGATAAAGGGGCGAACAGAGAGTGAGGATAAAGGGGCGCAGAGTGTGTGAGGATGAAGGGGAGCAGACAGAGTGTGTGGATAAAGGGGCGCACAGAGTGTGAGGATGAAGGGGCGCACAGAGTGTGAGGATGAAGAGGCGCACAGAGTGTGTGGATAAAGGGGCGCACAGAGTGTGAGGATGAAGGGGCGCACAGAGTGTGAGGATGAAGAGGCGCACAGAGTGTGTGGATAAAGGGGCGCACAGAGTGTGAGGATGAAGGGGCGCACAGAGGGTGAGGATGAAGGGGCGCACAGAGTGTGTGGATGAAGCGGTGCACAGAGCGAGGATGAAGGGGCGCACAGAGCGAGGATGAAGGGGCGCACAGGGCAAGGATGAAGGGGCACACGGAGTGGGAGGATGAAGGGACGCACAGAGTGTGAGGATGAAGAGGCACAGACAGAATGTGTGGATGAAGGGGTGCACAGAGTGTGTGGATAAAGCGGTGCACAGAGTGTGAGGATTAAAGGGCGCACAGAGTGTGAGGATGAAGGGGCGCACAGAGTGTGTGGATGAAGGGACGCACAGAGTGTGTGGATTAAGGGGCAGACAGAGTGTGTGGATGAAGGGGCGCACATAGTGTAAGGATGAAAGGGCACACAGAGTGTGTGGATGAAGGGGTGCACAGAGTGTATGGATGAAGGGGCGCACAGAGCGAGGATGAAGGGGCGCACAGAGCAAGGATGAAGGGGCACACAGGGTGTGAGGATGAAGGGGCGCACAGAGTGTGAGGATGAAGGGGCACACAAGGTGTGTGGATGAAGGGGCGAACAGAGTGTAAGAAAGAATAGGCACACAGAGTGTGAGGATGAAGGGGCGCACAGAGTGAGGATGAAGGGGCGCACAGAGTGAGGATGAAGGAGCGCACAGAGTGTGAGGATGAGGGGGCGCACAGAGTGTTAGGATGAAAGGGCGCACAGAGTGTGAGGATAAAGGGGCGAACAGAGAGTGAAGATAAAGGGGCGCAGAGTGTGTGAGGATGAAGGGGAGCAAACAGAGTGTGTGGATGAAGGGACGCACAGAGTGTGAGGATGAAGGGGCGCACAGAGTGTGAGGATGAAGAGGCGCACAGAGTGTGTGGATTAAGGGGCAGACAGAGTGTGTGGATGAAGGGGCGCACATAGTGTAAGGATGAAAGGGCACACAGAGTGTGAGGATGAAGGGGCGCACAGAGTGTGTGGATGAAGCGGTGCACAGAGCGAGGATGAAGGGGCGCACAGAGCGAGGATGAAGGGGCGCACAGGGCAAGGATGAAGGGGCACACAGAGTGGGAGGATGAAGGGACGCACAGAGTGTGAGGATGAAGAGGCACAGACAGAATGTGTGGATGAATGGGTGCACAGAGTGTGTGGATAAAGCGGCGCACAGAGTGTGAGTATTAAAGGGCGCACAGAGTGTGAGGATGAAGGGGCGCACAGAGTGTGTGGATGAAGGGGTGCACAGAGTGTATGGATGAAGGGGCGCACAGAGCGAGGATGAAGGGGCGCACAGAGCAAGGATGAAGGGGCACACAGGGTGTGAGGATGAAGGGGCGCACAGAGTGTAAGAAAGAATAGGCACACAGAGTGTGAGGATGAAGGGGCGCACAGAGTGAGGATGAAGGGGCGCACAGAGTGAGGATGAAGGAGCGCACAGAGTGTGAGGATGAGGGGGCGCACAGAGTGTTAGGATGAAAGGGCGTACAGAGTGTGAGGATGAAGGGGCACACAGAGTGTGAGGATGAAAGGGCGCACAGAGAGTGTGGATGAAGGGGCGCACAGAGTGTGAGGATGAAGGGGCGAACAGAGTGTGAGGATGAAGGGGCACACAGAGTGTGTGGATGAAGGGGTGCACAGAGAGTGTAGATGAAGGGGCGCACAGAGTGTGAGGATAAAGGGGCGAACAGAGTGTGAGGATAAAGGGGCGAACAGAGAGTGAGGATAAAGGGGCGCAGAGTGTGTGAGGATGAAGGGGAGCAGACAGAGTGTGTGGATAAAGGGGCGCACAGAGTGTGAGGATGAAGGGGCGCACAGAGTGTGAGGATGAAGAGGCGCACAGAGTGTGTGGATAAAGGGGCGCACAGAGTGTGAGGATGAAGGGGCGCACAGAGTGTGAGGATGAAGAGGCGCACAGAGTGTGTGGATAAAGGGGCGCACAGAGTGTGAGGATGAAGGGGCGCACAGAGGGTGAGGATGAAGGGGCGCACAGAGTGTGTGGATGAAGCGGTGCACAGAGCGAGGATGAAGGGGCGCACAGAGCGAGGATGAAGGGGCGCACAGGGCAAGGATGAAGGGGCACACGGAGTGGGAGGATGAAGGGACGCACAGAGTGTGAGGATGAAGAGGCACAGACAGAATGTGTGGATGAAGGGGTGCACAGAGTGTGTGGATAAAGCGGTGCACAGAGTGTGAGGATTAAAGGGCGCACAGAGTGTGAGGATGAAGGGGCGCACAGAGTGTGTGGATGAAGGGACGCACAGAGTGTGTGGATTAAGGGGCAGACAGAGTGTGTGGATGAAGGGGCGCACATAGTGTAAGGATGAAAGGGCACACAGAGTGTGTGGATGAAGGGGTGCACAGAGTGTATGGATGAAGGGGCGCACAGAGCGAGGATGAAGGGGCGCACAGAGCAAGGATGAAGGGGCACACAGGGTGTGAGGATGAAGGGGCGCACAGAGTGTGAGGATGAAGGGGCACACAAGGTGTGTGGATGAAGGGGCGAACAGAGTGTAAGAAAGAATAGGCACACAGAGTGTGAGGATGAAGGGGCGCACAGAGTGAGGATGAAGGGGCGCACAGAGTGAGGATGAAGGAGCGCACAGAGTGTGAGGATGAGGGGGCGCACAGAGTGTTAGGATGAAAGGGCGCACAGAGTGTGAGGATAAAGGGGCGAACAGAGAGTGAAGATAAAGGGGCGCAGAGTGTGTGAGGATGAAGGGGAGCAAACAGAGTGTGTGGATGAAGGGACGCACAGAGTGTGAGGATGAAGGGGCGCACAGAGTGTGAGGATGAAGAGGCGCACAGAGTGTGTGGATTAAGGGGCAGACAGAGTGTGTGGATGAAGGGGCGCACATAGTGTAAGGATGAAAGGGCACACAGAGTGTGAGGATGAAGGGGCGCACAGAGTGTGTGGATGAAGCGGTGCACAGAGCGAGGATGAAGGGGCGCACAGAGCGAGGATGAAGGGGCGCACAGGGCAAGGATGAAGGGGCACACAGAGTGGGAGGATGAAGGGACGCACAGAGTGTGAGGATGAAGAGGCACAGACAGAATGTGTGGATGAATGGGTGCACAGAGTGTGTGGATAAAGCGGCGCACAGAGTGTGAGTATTAAAGGGCGCACAGAGTGTGAGGATGAAGGGGCGCACAGAGTGTGTGGATGAAGGGGTGCACAGAGTGTATGGATGAAGGGGCGCACAGAGCGAGGATGAAGGGGCGCACAGAGCAAGGATGAAGGGGCACACAGGGTGTGAGGATGAAGGGGCGCACAGAGTGTAAGAAAGAATAGGCACACAGAGTGTGAGGATGAAGGGGCGCACAGAGTGAGGATGAAGGGGCGCACAGAGTGAGGATGAAGGAGCGCACAGAGTGTGAGGATGAGGGGGCGCACAGAGTGTTAGGATGAAAGGGCGTACAGAGTGTGAGGATGAAGGGGCACACAGAGTGTGAGGATGAAAGGGCGCACAGAGAGTGTGGATGAAGGGGCGCACAGAGTGTGAGGATGAAGGGGCGAACAGAGTGTGAGGATGAAGGGGCACACAGAGTGTGTGGATGAAGGGGTGCACAGAGAGTGTAGATGAAGGGGCGCACAGAGTGTGAGGATAAAGGGGCGAACAGAGTGTGAGGATAAAGGGGCGAACAGAGAGTGAGGATAAAGGGGCGCAGAGTGTGTGAGGATGAAGGGGAGCAGACAGAGTGTGTGGATAAAGGGGCGCACAGAGTGTGAGGATGAAGGGGCGCACAGAGTGTGAGGATGAAGAGGCGCACAGAGTGTGTGGATAAAGGGGCGCACAGAGTGTGAGGATGAAGGGGCGCACAGAGTGTGAGGATGAAGAGGCGCACAGAGTGTGTGGATAAAGGGGCGCACAGAGTGTGAGGATGAAGGGGCGCACAGAGGGTGAGGATGAAGGGGCGCACAGAGTGTGTGGATGAAGCGGTGCACAGAGCGAGGATGAAGGGGCGCACAGAGCGAGGATGAAGGGGCGCACAGGGCAAGGATGAAGGGGCACACGGAGTGGGAGGATGAAGGGACGCACAGAGTGTGAGGATGAAGAGGCACAGACAGAATGTGTGGATGAAGGGGTGCACAGAGTGTGTGGATAAAGCGGCGCACAGAGTGTGAGGATTAAAGGGCGCACAGAGTGTGAGGATGAAGGGGCGCACAGAGCGAGGATGAAGGGGCGCACAGAGCAAGGATGAAGGGGCACACAGGGTGTGAGGATGAAGGGGCGCACAGAGTGTGAGGATGAAGGGGCACACAAGGTGTGTGGATGAAGGGGCTAACAGAGTGTAAGAAAGAATAGGCACACAGAGTGTGAGGATGAAGGGGCGCACAGAGTGAGGATGAAGGGGCGCACAGAGTGAGGATGAAGGAGCGCACAGAGTGTGAGGATGAGGGGGCGCACAGAGTGTTAGGATGAAAGGGCGTACAGAGTGTGAGGATGAAGGGGCACACAGAGTGTGAGGATGAAAGGGCGCACAGAGAGTGTGGATGAAGGGGCGCACAGAGTGTGAGGATGAAGGGGCGAACAGAGTGTGAGGATGAAGGGGCACACAGAGTGTGTGAGGATGAAGGGGAGCAGACAGAGTGTGTGGATAAAGGGGCGCACAGAGTGTGAGGATGAAGGGGCGCACAGAGTGTGAGGATGAAGAGGCGCACAGAGGGTGAGGATGAAGGGGCAGACAGAGTGTGTGGATGAATGGGCAGACAGAGTGTGTGTGTGGATGAAGGGGCGCACATAGTGTAAGGATGAAAGGGCACACAGAGTGTGAGGATGAAGGGGCGCACAGAGTGTGTGGATGAAGCGGTGCAGACAAAGTGTGAGGATGAAGGGGTGCACAGAATGTGAGGATGAAGGAGCGCACAGAGTGTGTGGATGAAGGGGCGCACAGTGTGTGTGGATGAAGGTGCACACAGAGCGAGGATGAAGGGGCGCACAGAGTGAAGATGAAGGGGCGCAGACAGAGTGTGTGGTTGAAGGGGCGCACAGAGAGTGTGGATGAAAGGGCGAACAGAGTGTGAGGATGAAGGGGCACACAGAGTGTAAGGATGAAGGGGCGCACAGAGTGAGGATAAAGGGACGCACAGAGTGAGGATGAAAAGGCGCAGACATAGTGTGAGGATGAAGTGGCGCAGAGAGTGTGAGAATAAAGGGGCGCACAGAGTGTGTGGATGAAGGGGTGCACAGAGTTTGAGGATAAAGGGGCAAACAGAGTGTGAGGATAAAGGGGCGCACAGAGCGAGGATGAAGGGGCGCACAGAGTGTGAGGATGAAGGGGTGCAGAGAGTTTGAGGATGAAGGGGCGCACAGAGTGTGAGGATAAAGGGCCGAACAGATTGTGAGGGTAAAGGGGCACACAGAGTGTGAGGATGAAGGGGTGCACAGAGATTGTGGATGAACGGGTGCAGATAAAGTGTGTGGATAAAGAGGCGCACAGAGTGTGAGAATGAAGGGGTGCACAGAGTGTGAGGATGAAGGGGCACACAGAGGGTGAGGATGAAGGAGCAGACAGAGTGTGTGGATGAAGGGGCGCACATAGTGTAAGGATGAAAGGGCGCACAGAGTGTGAGGATGAAGGGGCGCACAGAGTGTGTGGATAAAGGGGTGCACAGAGTGTATGGATGAAGTGGTGCCCAGAGTGTGTGGATGAAGGGGCACACAGAGCGAGGATGAAGGGGCGCACAGATTGAGAGGATGAAGGGGCTCACAGAGTGTGTGGATGAAGGGGCAAACAGAGTGTGAGGAAGAAGGGGCACACAGAGTGTGAGGATGAAGGGGCGCACAGAGTGTGAGGATGAAGGAGCGCACAGAGTGTGAGGATGAAGGGAAACACAGAGTGTGTGGATGAAGGGGCAAACAGAGTGTGAGGAAGAAGGGGCGCACAGAGTGTGAGGAAGAAGGGGCGCACAGAGTGTGTGGATGAAGAGGCGACCAGAGTGTGAGGATGAAGGGGCACAAAGAGTGTGAGGATGAAGGGGCGCACAGAGCGTGAGGATGAAGGGGCGCACAGTGTGTGTGGATGAAGGGGTGCCCAGAGTGTGTGGATGAAGGGGCGAACAGAGTGTGAGGATGAAGGGGCACACAGAGTGTGAGGATGAAGGGGCGCACAGAATGAGGATGAAGGGGCACAGACAGAGTGTGTGGATGAAGGGGCGCATAGTGTGTGTGGATGAAGGGGCGCACAGAGTGTGAGGATAAAGGAGTGCACAGAGTGTGAGGATAAAGGGGCGCACAAAGTGTGAGGATGAAGGGGCGCAGATAGAGTGTGTGGATGAAGGGGCACACAGAGTGTGAGGATAAAGGGGTGCACAGAGTGTGTGGATGAAGGGGCACACAGAGTGTGAGGATGAAGGGGAGCACAGAGTGTGAGGATGAAGGGGCGCAGAGTGTGTGTGGATGAAGGGGTGCCCAGAGTGTGTGGATGAAGGGGCACACATAGCGAGGATGAAGGGGCACACAGAGTGTGAGGATGAAGGGGCACACAGAGTGTGTGGATGAAGGGGCGAGCAGAGTGTAAAGATGAAGGGGCACACAGAGTGTGAGGATGAAGGGGCGCACAGAGAGTGAGGATGAAGGGGCACACAGAGAGTGAGGATGAAGGGGCAGACAGAGTGTGTGGATGAAGGGGTGCACAGAGTGTGAGGATGAAGGGTGCAGACAGAGTGTGAGGATGAAGGGGCGCACAGAGAGTGAGGATGAAGGGGCACACAGAGAGTGAGGATGAAGGGGCAGACAGAGTGTGTGGATGAAGGGGTGCACAGAGTGTGAGGATGAAGGGTGCAGACAGAGTGTGTAGATGAAGGGGCACACAGAGTGTGAGGATGAAGGGGCGCACAGAGTGTGAGGATGAAGGGGTGCAGACAGAGTGTGCGGATGAAGGGGCGCACAGAGCAATGATAAAGGGCTCCACAGAGTGTGAGGATGAAGGGGCCCACAAAGTGAGGATGAAGGGCACACAGTGTAATGGTGAAGGGGCACAGTGTAAAGGTAAAGGGGCACAGTGTGATGATTCTTGTACATGTTGTTGTTTTATTTTGTTTGATTATATTCCTCTTAATGTTAGTTGTAAATTATTCTTTGACAGAAATATAATTGAAAAAAATGTATAAAAATATTCTGATCCCTTGAATGTATGTGTATTATTTTCGCAAGCAATTATTAACTAGTGTCGAAGTCGTATAATTGGATGAACAAAACTATATTGGTTAATATTGTTTTATTGTGCGATTGCACTTAGTACGCCACGCTACACGTGGAATAACGCGATCGCACGGTAAAATACGCATGCACACACTCGCATTTAGTTATTTATATATTTCATATTTATATGGATTCCATTCCACAGTGATTTATGAGCAGATAGTATTTAGTTTATTATTAGTTTATATATTATGATTATATGTACACTTCAGTGTTATTTAAGGTTCAGGTTATAGGAAATGTGTAATGTCTCGTATCATTTTAATCCCCTATTCATCAACAGCTGCCCGGTTCATTCGGCGAAGAGAACGCACATTGCATACTCTAGTTATTGATGTTAGGGAATAAACCTTTAGAGTGATACCAACTGTAAAATGGACTAGTTGTAACTGGTTTCTGGGCGGGAGAATCATCTGGAATGTTGACCCTCAGCCTTTGAGGGGGTTGTTTGAACTAGTCTATGACCTGCAGCACTTTGGACCTTCCTGATACCTGGACCAATAGAAGCAAGCCACGTCATCTGCATTGTTGTCTCTGTAACACTGAGTGTATATAATATAGCTGTGCTCCCACTGGCTTCAGCCATTCTCTGACCACAGTATTCTGGAGTGAAATACTGTTCACTGGTACCCGTGGGAGCACAGCATGCACATGTGAGCGCGGTATGTATTTTATCTCTTTTTGGTATTGGCTGTACTGTATTATAATCATGTATTAAATTGTTAAACTTTGCATCTGCTAAAATAAATAACTTTGTGCCTTGGAAACACAACACTATCGCTTGGGCAATGCTTATTTGAAAACAATAGAATTACTTTAATACTAGTATTTCTGTCCTGACCTAAATACTTATTGCGTTATTTTGACCCAACTACTTATAAAACGGGACTGCTCAGTAATTATTTTGGAGGGATGCCTTGAAAAAATTATGGAGACTCTTAAAAGTTTCGGAACCATTGAGTTATATGAATGGACGGCACTTACACAGTGCAAACACAAGTCATACACATCACCTTTATTAATTTAGTGGCACCGATTCTCTATTTGCTCTCCGCTTAAACCCATACTTGCCTACTCTCCCAGAATTTCCTGGAGGCTCTCGAATTTCGGGGAGCCCTCCCAAACTCCTATGGAAGAGTAGGCATCCTCCCAGACATGAAGAATAGGGCTTAATGACGTGATTTTGCATCCTTAAGCCCTGTTCCCTGCCCCACAATGGCATCACCACGATATATAGTGGCTGAATTGGATATTCATCAAGTGGAAGGTTAAGCTATCTCAATATAATTTAATGATAAGCATGTCTACTGGTTATGACATGTTGGGAGGTGTAGTGTCCTATGTATGTGTAGAGTATAATAGAATGTTATTATGGTCATGTCTAGTGATCATGTCAGGTTGAGTAAATGCAGTGTCCTAATTCTTTCTAGGGTGCAATCAAATTATATTATTATCATGTCTACAGGTTATGACTTGTTGGGTCTATTTTCAAATGTTGGCTATTCTGCTCAGATGAACTAAGATGCCAGCAAACGTTCACTAGTTAGAAGTCACAGGAGGACATTTATGAAATCCACCCCAGTCACACAACAGGTGCAACTCTATGATCCGTCAATACATCATTGTCCATCCTTCTACCACTTTAGAACTATCCATTTCAATTAAATACAATTTTCAGTTTTTCTCCTAAAATAATGCTTGGTTTAGCCTCATTTATGGGTTAAATCAATTGCGAGAGTGAGGGGACACCTGGACATGTGTCACTTTAGTGTGTGAGTGAAGCCGCTCTTTAGCCATAGTAAGATGTATTTAGATGTAACTTGGAGGGTGAACTGTCATTGGAGTTTATTAGATTGTACTTCACAAACACGGATCTCACCTGTTCTTTCTCACTGGTAATTACAACCAAGTCACTGCTTTTACCAATACACAAGGCCCTGGCCTTCATCCAGTCAGATTTCATGCTTGAAAAGTAGTAACAACTGCATTCAAAATGTTCCCAATTAGGGTCACAGGATGTAGCCTCTGAAAAAGATGAAGATACCATAAGAAAATATTATAGATTATGGACAGTGTCATAATGAGCATAATGTGGGAACCTCAGCAGTAAATGAAGCTCTTTGGTTGGAGATGTGGCTTACCACAGGGTAGAGGTGGGGATGTTGTGGCTAGACAGACTCACCTGTCTGTTGGATAGTTACCACGTCTACCGGGGCAGGCTGGGCTGGGGGGCAGGGGGGCATCTGCCCCCTGGGATGGTCCCATAGTGGGCTACCTTGGGTTGGTCAATTGACCCCCTACATTTTTTTCCTTTTACAATAGGCTGCTGAGTGCAGTCTTGCCCCCCGGGCTAAAATTTGCCAGCCCTCCTTTGACGTCTACCTTGTTATATTAATTTGCCTGATGATGCCTTTTGGGGAAGAAGTTCCCAACTAATCTAATAGTCATAGGGATTTCTGGCTTGGGGTCCGTTAGTGATCCTCGTGTTACAATATGTGCATTCCAGTGGCTACTTGGTAGTCATAAGATCGGCCAACACACTGAATTGAGGCAGCACTGAAAGACTGAACGATTAAACACCTCTGTACAAACAAAATGTACTAAATAACATGTGGGATCAGGAGGAAAGTATAGGTAGATCTGGGATATATGGTTCATTTTCTTCTAGGTCCCATGGGGTCCAAAGTTTCAAGGGACCTTTCGATTTTTAGCAGGCAAAAGGGACTGGACTACTAAAATGGGGGCACGGCTTTCAGATCGGGCATGACTCTTTTTTTTATATGAAAAGAGATTAAATAAAATGTTCTGATAGTTCAATGAAAACAATTTAATTGCTAACTATCCCCCTCCTCTCCAAATAAGAGAACTTTGGAGGTCCCTTTCCTTGTACCCCTGCAATTTGAAAGACTACAACTGCATATACGGCTTTTCCAAGCATAACTTTCTCATTATGCATCTGATTAATGCCCCCATTTTCTGATTAAATCATATGGGATTGTAGTATGCTGTACGGTATGTTTTTGTCTTACTTTTTGCATCTTGCTCCACTTGTTTCAGCTTTGTAGTCAGTTCATCAACTGCAAGAGAGCGAATTGTTAAATTTGTGCAGGTAGTTTAAGAATCATTATGTTGGACTGTAACTGAAATATTCTGTATATTACAAATAAGCTACTAGATTTAGCATGTTTTGTCATTATAGAGATCTGGCATCCTGACTATCGCAGTGTAACAATAGTCTGCTTCTGCTTTTCACGCTTCTTTTCCTTCTGTAATAACTGTAACAACACGCATGGGTTACTCTGGCAGGTAGTCACACCCTGTGTAACATTTCCCTGCACCCTCCTCAGCATTCTCTCACCCCCAGCTGGAACAGAATTACATCTTTTTCCAGCAATACAGCTTTTATTACCACTTATCGCAGCAATAGAAAATTGATTATTTCCCGCTTTAACAAGTATATCGCTGGAGTATCGACACTGGTCTGGTGTAGTAAGGGTTACTTCTTTGCTGGGTCAGTACCTGCTGAAAGGTGCAGGCCCACTAATGTTAAAAAATATATACAAATTGTACAAATAAAATATTTAAAAACCTTTCCACAAAAAAAAATATTTTATTATTGCTTTTCTTTAATGATTTTCATATGTTATATATTTAAAGGAGAACAGAAATTGTGGAGGTACAAGTACCGCCTCGATACTGGTTAGGCTAGGCTTTCTTATGTAAAGGCACAACGGTGCCATTGCTGGCAAAAGCTGTTGAATCTCCGGTATTGCTCGCAGTAACCCTTTCATGCATTGGGTGAAATTAAAAAAAGCCCCAAAGACTGCGGAAAGCTCACATTTTTACTTGCAATAGCGCTTATAGCCCATTGACAAATCATTGATAAATCAGCCCCTAATAGACATTAACACATTTTTTATTGTGCCAGAGGCTAACACCAATTGGTCAAAATAGCAATGTTGAAGGACAACAAACTAATATGCAAGATAAGGAGAAGTAGAATTGTGAAGGCTCCAAGTCTGTGCGGGACCCCTGCAGTTTGGGAGAGACCATCCACACCAGTTAGGTAAAAATGTCTACTCATTGTTGACAACTGGAAAAAGTTCAAGACCAAGCCTGTGTCTCTACCCAGATCGAGCTTATCTTAAAAATTGACACAGTGCTGTTTGAATATCCCCTTCTGCCCATTGTCGATACAGGGACGAGAAGCATTGCTGGACTAGCGGGAGTGAGATTTCCTGAACTGTCACAGTTCCTAACATGGTCAGAGGAAAAGGGATGTTAAGTAAATTCAGGAAGTACTCAGTGGTGTAAGTAGGGATGTATATGGTGGTAGGCCATACGGCCACTTCTCCTACTGCCTTCCAGGGGCGGATCTAGAAAAGTACTCTACCCGGGGCGATTTAGGGGGGGGGGGCGATTTAGGCCCCGCCCCTTTCTAAAATCTTAGGCTGCCGACGGCTGCACACTATGTGCAGGTCCGTCCAGCCGTGACAGGCAGGGACAGTGTGCTGCCTGGCTGCTCTGATTGTGTTTTAAACACAATCAGAGCAGACGGGCAGCACACTGTCCCTGCCTGTTACGGCTGGACGGACCTGCACATAGTGTGCAGCCATCGGCAGCAAGTGTCTGCTAGGGGGGGCGATCGCCCCTATCGCCCCCCCCTTGATCCGCCACTGCTGCCTTCATTGTAAAATTATTACATTTCATTTAATTCCTATTACAGTTTTCATACTGCTGCTTCCAAATTTTCATAACACCAATTCTAAATTTTCATTTCGACCACTGGATGTACTATAACATTAAGTAATTCCTCTTTAATGGGGAAGTATCAATTTTTTAAAAGTATGTGTTTTTAGTGTTAAGCATTTTAACAGTCTACTACACAAGAAGAGTAAGTAAGTGACATCTTACCACTAGTGTTCAAGCTGAGGATATCACTCTTGCTGGCCAAAATACTCATATCAATTGTGGAATCTGGAGGAGAATTCATTTTGAAAAAAATTTATAATTATCTGTATTTTCAGTGCATATATTACTTATATAGAAAACTTTTATCTATATTTTACGTAAATTTCCATTTTCACCTTGGAGCAATAAAACAATAAAAATACACCATCTTTTTCATTAAACACTTAGGGCTAGATTTACTAAGCTGCAGGTTTGAAAAAGTGGGGATGTTGCCTATAGCAACCAATCAGATTCTAGCTGTCATTTTGTAGAAGGTTCTAAATAAATGAAACCTAGAATCTGATTGGTTGCTATAGGAAACATGCCCACTTTTTCAAACCCGCAGCTGCCATCTGCATTTCATCTACCCTGTATGTACTTGTGTCATGTTTCACGTTTATTCTGTTTCCCCAATGTCCGTCGCTGCATCATTTTAGGGCATCCAATAAATACCCATTAATAGTAGTACCTAAATTCCCAGATCAAGCACAAATAGACTTTGCTTTTATTGTGACACTTTCAGAAAGCAAAATGTGTGGGTGGGCCTGCAGGCACCATACATGCTTGTAAGAGACCCCTCGCTCTGCTCTACTGAGAATGCATGGGGGCTGGTGCATGTGCCGGCCTCCATAAACGCTGAATAGAGATGAGCAGCGCCCTCTGAAGGAAAGACCTGCAGTGACATGTCATCCTAATCTCCAGGCTCCCTAGTGGGCCACACCCCTTGCAGTGGGAGCAGTTTTGCCATTAAATGACTGCACGGTTCCAATTAGTTTCTAAAAGTCGCTATTCACCTGCTTCCTCCACACATGTCAGATTTTTACTAACCCTTGTGTTACTTCAGTCACAAGAATTACCCTCCCATCAGAGATGACCGAAGTTCCACACTGTATTTGTAAAAAACATATTTTCCGGCCCAATGCAGAATGAGGTAAATATTTTGCGGAACAGTTTTAAAAAAATTGTTCTTCGCTATTTCTAAATGTATTACAGACAGATACACCTATTGCCACATTTTTAATACAGTGTCGTGATGAAGATTAAAAAGTTGAAAATAAGTTGCCCTGACATCACTGGACTGGCCCCTGCAGTGGCGGATCCGAAGGGGGGGGGGGGCAATCATGGCGTGAATAAACCAATGCACGTTTTGCATTTCTGTAAAGCAAGTTTGCAAAACTGCCAGTCACTCTCTGCTCGTTTAGTCAGAGACGTCCACCATTGGTAATACTGCAACCTGCTGCAAAAGGGTGAAAGAGAGCATGGTGGACATATTTAAATATAAACACACCAGTTATTTCATGTTTATTATTCATCTCAGTAACACTTATATATTTCAAATAGTGGCTTTACTACTTAAATTATGCAATGGGGATGATATATGAACTTTATCAGTACTTCATTAAAGCTATTTTGTTTTTAATCATACTTGCCTACTTTCGGCAAGTGTAGTCCGGGAGAGGGGCGTGACTAGAGGGCGGGAGGGGTTGGGGCAGTGCCCAAACGCATCATTTTGGCCCTGCCCCTGCGATGGAAATGCCGTTTTGTTGCGGGGGCGGGGCCAAAATGACGCGATTCACCGCAAATTGCGTCATTTAGGGTAGGCAGTTGAGGGATGCGGGAGACTTGCCTGCTCTCCCAGGAGTCTGTGAGACCGACCCGAATTTCGAGTAAGCAAGTATGTTTTTAATGCACTCATAATTGCTAATTACTATGGTTTTGCTTATTAGAATACATTAATATTGGTTTGTCATGAAAAATGAACCATGTGGAAAGTGCATCACAACCAATGATATAGAGGTCCATGAGTCACAAGGGCAAATTTTGAGCCCAGGCATCCCCTAACTGGTTTGCAGCCCCTCCATTGCCCATTTCCTGCCGTCAGAGGCAAGCAGGCATTGTAGACGGGGGTCACCACCTGTGCCCAACCGTTGTGACCCATGTTGCTATGTCGCTGATAACAACACTGAGAAGACAGAGAACCACTACAAGTGTCAGACAAGAATGCTACAGCTAAGTGTACTCTGTTTGACACCAGAGAGAGCATGAACCACCCAGACATTAGGCCTGCCTGTGTTTACAAGTACAATGATTTTGTTTCATAATGACAGCGGTGAAGACGTTGACTGAGACCAGATACGGATAGAGACATGTAACATGACCATGTGGTCATCTGGTCCTCAATCTCCTTTATGTCAATAAGAATAAAAACAAGTGTTGCTTACTCTGTGATAGAACATTTATGAAGAGGACGATAACCAGTATATATGAAAGTGCCAGCAGTCCAAATGTGAGGATGACAGGTTTTTGCTTGAAATATGACCATCCACTATCTGTAAAGACACAATGAAAAAATAAATAAATAAATACACAATTTTATTTTAAAGCTATCCTGCGATGGTGTTACCTTACTGTGAAAAACAAAGCTTAATAAAGTGGATAACTTCTCAGTTCCCATATTGATATATGGGGTCCACGTTGAGCAACCTTAAATGGGTTATGGCCATACTTGCCAACTCTCCCTGAATGTCAGGGAGACTCCCTGAAATAGGGGTGATCTTCCTCACTCCCTGAAGAGTCTGGCATTCTCCCTGATGCTGAGCTAGTACAAGACATGGTTGGATTCGCCATCTGTGGCATGATGACACAGTTCAGAAATTGTGTCCTATGCCCATGTATTGATGCCTATGGAGGTGGCCATTTTCACGTAGACCAAGATTTCATCAAAGACTGACAGGTAAGACAACATTACTTCAGTAATGGAGACAGAAATGTAAAAGACACTTCAATCTCTAGAGATTCATTAGCTGCTTTTCTTTAACGCATAGTTGCCTACTCTCCTGGAATGTCCGGGAGACTCCCGCATTTCTGGGAGACCTCCCGGGCTCCCGGGAGAGCAGGGCAACCTCCCGGTTCTCGTACCCGCAATAGATAAGTGGTGGGGCAGGGCTTACAGATGCAAATATTCTGTGGTTAATGATGCGATTTGTCAAGCCCCACCCCCGCACACACACCTCCCCTGGGATCTCCCTGAAGCCAACAAGGAAAACTTGGCAAGTATGGTTTTGGCAGAGAAATCTATGACTTATCCAATGGCTATTTTACGGAGCAAACTGCTTGCACATTAGTAAGTAGACTGCCGGTCTAATGATTATCCTGAAGCAAAATAGCCTAAATATTGTATTGTTCAATAATTGATCAAGCCACTGCGCTCATGGTTTAAAGGAAATCACTGATAGTTTTCTGAAAAGTGAAACAGTATGTTTATTAGCGCTGTTACCAAAAAAACATAATGATTAAAAATAGATTAGTATGTTTCAACATAAGACTAAAGCTGGGTACACACTACAGGTTTTTCACTCGATTATCATGCCCATCACACAATAAAAGACTGTTAGGTCCTACATTGCATTAGCGTGTATGCTCCCACGAGCATGTTTTCTTGTACCAGAGCACCCTTATACCGACTATTCCTACAGCCGAACACACTCTTTGGGAAACTTTTCCCCACAAACAGACAATCTCCCTGAGGTTTTTAAAACACAAACAACAGAACTTCAGGACTTATGTACCTGCCATTTACCACTTTTCCAGTGCTTCTGCAATATATATATATATAAATATATATATATATATATATATATATATATATATATATATATATACACATATATATATATATATATATATATATATATATATATATATATATATATATATATATATATATATATATATATATTGTATACATCGCCCGCATCCATCCCTTTCTCTCTCAGGAGGCCACCAAAACCATCATACACGCACTCATCATCTCCCGCCTGGATTACTGGAACCTCCTCCTCACAGGCCTCCCCCACTCTCGTCTCTCCCCCCTCCGCTCTATACTCAACGCGGCCACAAGACTCATCTACCTCTCACGCCGCTCCTCCTCTGCCTCCCCTCTCTGCCTTGCCCTTCACTGGCTCCCCTTCCCCTACAGAATTCTTTTCAAACTTCTTACCACCACTTACAAGGCTCTCTCCCACTCTACTGCCCCTTATATCTCCAACCTCCTCTCCATTCACACTCCCGCCCGCTCCCTGCGCTCGGCCAATGACCGTCGCCTCTCCTCCACTCTGATCACCTCCTCCCATTCTAGAATCCATCCAGAATTCCCGTGCAGCCCCCCTTCACTGGAATGACCTCCCTCGCTCCATCCGCCTCTCTCCCACACTGTGCTCTTTCAAACGTGCACTAAAAACTCACCTCTTTCTCAAAGCCTACCACCCATCCACTTAACCCCTATCTCCTCCGCTCATTCTCCCCTCTCTCCCATTGCCTCAACCGGCTCCTCTTGTGCCTAGTCTGTCAACCCTCCCTTAGGATGTAAGCTCGAATGAGCAGGGCCCTCTTCTCTCCTGTCTCCTTACCCGTTCTTCTGCTCCGTGTCTATTGCATCTGCCTGCCTGGAGTTTCTGAAGTATTGGTACTTTTTGTTTATTGTTCTGTACTGTTATACCCTGTATAGTCTACTGTTTGTACTATGTGCGGCGCTGCGGAAACCTTGTGGCGCCTAACAAATAGATGATAATAATAATAATAATAATTGTGGCAAGAGCCCGCTACTGCTGAAGCACGCGCGAACAACTTCATTTCACAGCAATCATGGAGACACTAAACGCTACTGTTTGTACTATGTACGGCGCTGCGAAAACCTTGTGGCGCCCAACAAATAAATGATAATAATAATAATAATAACGCTAGCTAGACATAGACCAGCTCTCTCAAGACCAGCCAGCTTCCCCAGCGTTAATCTCACTGAACAAATGATACAAACAAGCTTTTATACCTGATACTCCTCCCCCAGCCCTAGCTTGATGGACAGGTGACACACCCACCTTCTCTTTAAGAGGAAACGCCCATCACTGGCTCTGTTTGCACTAACAGACACACCCTGTTTGCTGAGAGGAAGGAGCTTTCAAATCATGTAAGTTAACCAAACTTTAAACTACACATAAGTCTTTACCTGGTTTAAACTCAATCTAGGTGCATAACTGCTCAATGTTTTATTCTGCTTGTAAGCTTTCTCTGCATCTTGTCAGATAAATGCCTCCCTTTGTTACAATATATATAATATAATATAATCTCACTTTTTTTTAACACACACACATACTGGTCAGCCCTTGAAATAATTTAAAAAAAAAAACCCTTAACTTACCTTATTCTCCAATGCGATCCTCTTCACTCTGCTTACAAGTCACTGCAGTGCGAAAACAACTTTAATCAGCAGGCAGCAGGGGACTCCTCCGTACTGCACTCCGCAATGGATGTCGGGCGTGCGTGATGACGTCACGCCCGACATGCACTGCGAGCGCCGCATGGAGGAGGAGACCAGGGAGGGAGCCGGATCGCCAGCTGACCGCAAGGTAAGTATATTCTTCCTTTTTTTTCCAGGATTTTTTTTTTGCGTTGCCTCTGACGGGCCCCCTAGCCCGCAGGGGCCCCCGGGCACCTGCCCATTGTGCCCAATGGAAGAGACGGCCCTGTATATAGTGTGTGTGTGTAAGTCATCAAGTAGTTTCATGTCTATAAAAAACACAATGCAGCAGGACAAAATACTTTTCTATAGATTTGATACCCAGGGAGGATGTGGTATATCCAGCGATTTCTTCAGGCAAATAACCCCACAGCGAACCACTGCGGGACTACTCAGCCCAATCAGACATTTTTTGTTAGACTTATAGACCATATCGGGTATCACCGCTGGTAGCGAAACACAATCAGATGGTCATTCATTGTAAAACATAACAATTATCTATTTTTAATCAGAACACTATTTACCACCTTATACCAAGTGTTAAATGAACTAACCACATTGGTCTCAGCAAAGAGACAGAGGAATCCAACACAGAGTAAAAGCACTTTTACCAGTGACCTTTTTACTTATGCCTACAGTCCCCAAAAGTGTGGCTCCTCCTCCTTCTACAAATAGGACAGTGGCTAAGCCTAGCAAGCTATACCTAAAGCTGGGTACACACTATAGGGTTTTTGTCCAATAATCAGCTCAACCAGCCGACCTATGACCGCTCGTTCAAAAGTCGGGTCAGTGTGTGTAGTGACACGATGTTCTAAAGTCTGCCCAAATGGACGATTGTCGCCTCATTTGGTTGGTCGTACCGTTAAATATTTTCGTTCCAATCTTGTTTCCGTTGTGTAGTGTGTATAAACTTCCTACCGATCCACGACAATCCTCTGATACTTCCTCATATACTTCCGAAATTGCATTCATTGCTCACGACAACATGGCAGTAAAAAGTCGCTAAAGGGAAGTCCGCTCTTCACTTTATCGTCTAAAACATGGCTAGTGTGTATGCAGTCCATGGACCGAGCGATCGGACCATCAATCGCATGTAAAATCGATCGCAATAAAAAGTTAGTGGAAAATTCTGTAGTGTGTACCCAGCTTAAGCCTAGCAAGCTATACCTAATGAAAGGCAATGCCTGTCCCATTGATGATTTATTCACACTAACAAATAAGTCCTGCTGGCTACAGACACTACAGGGGGTCTACAAACACTTTGTAATTAGAAGCCTGGGTGGAGCAGTGGGTCAGCTGGTAGCCTAATTAGTATTGCACCACAGGTAACACTTCATCTGAGGCTCATCCAGTTAAACATTCCAAGGCTAAGGTATACATGTATTTAAAGGGACAGTGCTACATATAAATACATTTAAAAATTACACAAGTATTGTAAAATAAATGTTACAGGTAAATGGTGGGATAAGGAGCGTGCTCCTATAAATATATCTACAAACACTCAATTTCTTTAAATCACTAAGATGCTACAAATAAATAAATATTTGTATTATTATTGTATTAGATCAATCAGATACAGATATATACATGAACAATACATTATTTGTATATACTTATAGTAGCAAAATATAAATATAAAAAGTATCTTTACAAAATTCATAAATAGAAATTAAATGGATAAATAAAAAACCAAAAAAAGTCACTTAGTACTATTTTGGTAAGTAAACCATTTTCCATCAATTAGACTCCAATGGTTACTAATTAAACCTTTGGTCTGATGCAATATAAAGTATACTACTGACTACAGGACATAAATATAATATAAATAAATAATCACACACACAAAAAAAACATTTTATGCCTAAAAAATCAAGTAAACACATCGGGTATTCTAGTTATCAATTTAAAACAATTTTTGAAAAAACTTTTTGGATAGTTTTCCCAGATCTCCTCCTTTGGGTAAATAGGGTTTCTCTATAGCTGCAAACTGTAAACCAGTTGGATTATGTATTCCTTTAAAGTGTCTAAAAACCGAATGGGGTTCAGTAACCCTTAAAAAAAAATATATATTTTCAGAGTGAATCGTTGTCCCGCAATTTGGCTAACAGATCTTTTATTCTGTTCAATTAACTATGCACATATTCAATAAAATGCTGTCTTTATATGCTGCTGTTTCCCCAGAAGAGTGTGAGTCTGTCAAACAGCCTGCAAATGTTACACTGAATTGTTTTATTCTTGTCACTATCTATATGTGCAATTTTAATTGTTATTGCTTGAACTATGTGTGGCCTCCTTGTCATATACAGCTCCTTCCAAATCTATATTGTATTCACCTCTATCACTGGTGTCTATTGTAACATTGTAAGGGTAGTTTTGGACTGGTATAATCAGTCTAATGTAACATGGCTATATATATATATATATATATATATATATATATATATACATATATATAGTAAAAATTGAGGTTAAAGGTGAAGACAATACAACTTTACCTGAGTAGTTTTGCTTGTCAAACATTCTCTCATGTCCTATACTGAAGTCTGTCTCTGGCTCCATGGCTGAAATGATTAATATGTTGAGTAATTTACTGGTCTTATACTTCAATTTGCTGAAGCAGAGGAATAATGACAATGTAAACATGTTTGTGTAATTTTTTGCTGAAACAAGAAGATGAAGGTTTTCCTGAGAATTGTAGGGGTCGAGTTTACAGGAAGTTCTTTGGAGAATTGCCTGTAAACTGCTTGTAAAGCCAGCTATTGCATACATCCTTGTTTCCTATGACCACTGCTGCTTCTCTGGCTTATATGAATGTGCTCTAGTTTTTCACCATCAAATGACTTTATTGGCTCACATATTACCTAGTGCAACCTTTATTATGCCTGTTTTTTTTTTTTAGTTTCCTTCCCTACTTGCGTGTGTCTTTATATCAGCAGACAGCAGTGGCAGAGGAGACAATCGGGCGATCGTGCCCTTCTAGCGTTGCTCCTGGCACTTGCAACAGGCTGTCACGCAGTACATTAGTAGAGCCAGAGCTGGATTAAGGCTCTGGGGGGCCCGGGGCACTTTAGGCAGGGGGGCCCCTATGATGTAACATGGTTATCATTTTAGACAAACACACAGGCAATGCTGTGTGCACTACTGTTAGGTGCACGCAGCTCTGTCTTCACGAGCAGTACAGGGTGAAGCAGGACATACCTTCCAACTGTTCCTGTAGTTGGACCCAATTCTGACTACACGAGACAGTCACCCAAATTCAGGACTGCCGGACCAGATTCAGAACAGTTGGAAGACTGTCCTGTTCTCTCCTACCTGTTTTTGTCACTTTCTCCACCTGTGGCTGCTGGTGTCTTTAGCTCAGTTGCTGCTTGTCTGGATCTTGGAATGTTGTGGGCCCTATTTGGTAAAAAAAATGGGTACATGAAAATTAGAAAATTCCAACCAACCCCGATGTTAAATCAATAGTATTCCCATTTAATATATAAACATAATTCCCTCCCTCGAAAAAGCCCTATCAATAAATTAAATGGCATTTATGTTTAAAATATATAACCATTTTCCACAATCATCTACGCCATTAAATAATTCATATTCACATTTAATAAACAGACCTAATTTTCCCCAAAACACGACACATTTATTTATGAGCTTCCAAACCACCCCAGCATCAAATTTAAAGGTCCAATCACCCCATCTTAAATTGATAGCCAACACTATTATATTAAATTGCCCCACCATCACTCCACAAATAAAAGATCACCCATTTAATAATTAGCATCCACCTGCAATCCAAGTTAAATTAAGAACCCCCCTTCCCTCCCACATTATATTAACATACTACCCCCCTCACACACACACACATTATATTGACATACTACCCCCCTCACACACACAATATATTAACATACTACCCCCCTCACACACATTATATTAACATACTACCCCCCTCACACACACAATATATTAACATACTACCCCCCTCACACACACAATATATTAACATACTACCCCCCTCACACACACATTATATTAACGAACTACCCCCACTAACTTTGTTTTATCCGCTCGCTGTATGACCTTGTGTCAGGATAAAGCATAGATCTGATATGCTGAAATAGAATATTGGATGTCAGGACCCAAATAAATCTTTGCATGAATATCTAAATTAACCTGATGGTCAATTCAGATAAAGGTGTGACCAAATGAAGTCAAGAACATGTAATTGAGTTAGGTAAACCCTTTGTGCAGAGACCAGCTTTAGATATGCAGATCACAGACATCCATTGTATTTGATCATGTATTTCCCTAGCTAATTTACTTCCCTTCAATAGGTAGTATAAACACAAACTAACCCCTAGGTGTAAATTAGAGAGCTTGCATTTATTTACAAGGGATAATTCATAACTGCAGGGTAAATAGGTTGTATCAAATCAATCCATTGATAAGCTAGTGTAACAGTTAAAGACGCAGCGTCTGATGTAATGGTGTTTGGAGGTTTTTACATCCCAGTGTGAGGAGATAAGCCTGCCACTTTTAGCAGCTTCCAGGACATAGCACTGTTTGCTTGTGACACTTGAATAGACTTGTAGGTACCGCTCAGCATGTGGTCTGGCTCAATGAGGCCAGGGGATAACATAGCCTATATGTAATACTGTATAGACAGAAAGAATTCAGTTTTAAAATATGCCACTTAAAATCAATAAAAGCAGAGATCAACCACCTATTCCTCAATAGCATGATGAAGGGCAGCTCATATGATAAATTAAGAATTCTGACCCACAGAGAAATGAAGAAAAGGAGTGGAAGCTCTGCGAATGCCCTGTACTTAGGCATGTTTGATATGAAAAGATGAACAAAGTCATAGGGGATTTGTTAATGATAAGATTGGATCGATGTAACGCTGTCCAGGACAAATATATCACATTGTAGAATTGGTTAATAAATCAGGCAACAGGTAAATTTGGTTTGAAAAGGTGTCCCAGGACACAACCCCGATTAGCATTAACCCTGCCCCTGTGAATGCCGCACCCATTTGAGGTTGCTTAAAAATCTGTGTTCTGAGGGAACAAATTGTCAGACTTTTGGGGATCAATCTAATTGAAGGACTGTCCATTATTTCTGCCTGCCCCAGGCATACAGATTATTATATGTAAGTAATGCTCTGTAAGTTATCTCTTTTATTTTAAACTGTTTGCTTGTTATGTCAAACTTATTATTTGTTTATTCCTTATTTTTCTTTATATCTGAATGCCCTGTACCTTTTGTATATTAAATCTAAAATTTAATAAGTTGCGTCCTTGATACTCTAAATAATCCATAGCCTTTGTAGAGGAGATTGCTCGTCCAGGTAAACCCTTGGAATGCCAGTGTGTGATTTGTTGATACATTTGATTAACAAGCTGTGTGTGCTTGTATGTACATTTGTGTAACAGTCTGGAGGTGTGAAGAGTTAACCCTGTGTGTGCTGGTGGAAGTCTTGCTAGTTTGTGGAACTAGAAGCCTGTGTGCCAGTGTGAGATAGTATATTGGGGTCCTATTGGCCGTACCCAATAGGTGGTGGCTGTACCTGAAGTGTCTGGTGGTGTGAGAGCGCTGTGTTTGGGGGCGATTCCGTAGGTCTAAGAACCTGTGTGATAGGTGAGAGAGACTGCGGGCTGAAATCGTGTGTGACCTCATACAGCAAACACCCCAACGTCACGGCAGCTGGGAGCGCGTTTGTGACAAATTGGTGGCATAGTGGTGGGATGATTTAATTTCTTAGAGTATTAAGTGCATGGTTTAAGCAATTAACCCTTGCACTTATAAACTGATTGTAACCTTGCGAGGAATACAATAGTTTTACAAGGACGAAACTCAGGGCTATAATTTTTGAAGACATACGTGCAAAGCAGTTCCCTTCCCTTCTCTCTTGTTTTTCTTTTCTATCTTTTTTTTTGCAAAGTGACTGCAAGGATGGCAGCTGCTTACAAGAAAAAAGCCAAAGAAGTTTTAATTGCCCTGTGTGAGCAGCGAGGTCTCGACTGGACAGATAAAACTAAAAAGGAGCTGGTTCACGCATTATTGGAGGATGATGCAAAGAAGCAATGTGATATGGAACCTGAGCTGGGGAGCAAGACAGAACCAGAGGATCAAGGTGTGGATAATGTCACTGAACCAGAGGATCCAAGTAGGTACATTTTCATAAATCCAAAGAATCCACTTGTCATGATGAGTATGGCAGAGCTAATTGAAGAAGCTCAGCTGCGAGGTTTCTCCTGCCACAACAAGACACGCAGGGAGATCATCGAACACCTCGACTGGGAAGAGGAAAGCCCGATCCATCCTTTCAGCGAGTATCGCATGATGGTCCTCATTCCGGGCTACACGATGAGTCTTATGGAACGGCTGGACTACCTGGAGGAGAGTTTTGAATACGCTCAGGAAGAGGTATCTTTCAGGGGTGGACTTCATACCCCATTCTGGCTAGATCAGTGTCGCCGGGTGGCTGACGAAAGGCAGCACCTGCAGCAGCTTCTTTCACAAGCTGGAGCAGTAATCGCCCAGCCTGTAGGGGTGGCCCACGAGGAAAAGGTACCCCTGCCAGCTACAGATAACATGGAATATGCTACCGAGATTTTGCATCCAGAGGCCCCTTTTAATCTGCTGGGGGAAGCTGATGATGCTAGCAGCATACTACCAGATGCTGCACAGAATTTGCTATTGGAGGAGGCTGATTTTAAAGAGGACATAATTGTTGAGAAGACTATTTCTGGGGGAAAAATGGAAGTGCCTGAAGATATTCCCACAAATGTTTTAGTAGTTACTGATCTTGGATGGTTAAATTCTCAGTATGTTCCCGCAAATGTTGTTCCTACTATCTCTAATTCTGTTACACCATGTGACTCAGCCCAGGTAGTATGGGATAATGCTGAACCTGCCAATGATGTGACTTTGTGTAAAGAACCTGAACTGTTCTGTAATCATTTTGCATCTGGTGCTGTGCGAGTGAAATGTGATGATGAGAAGCTGATACGTGCCAGTGTTAACTCTGGCAATTATGATGATTTACGGGAAGAACCCGAGGTGCCAGGATGTGATAAGGAAAGAGAATGTCTTATTGGACCTACTGCCTATAATGAGGATAATGTCAATAACAGTATTGTGTTAGAATCCAAACCTGTTTTTACATTGACATCTTGTCATGGGATAGGGACAGCGGACATTGTTATTGCAGATGTTGGCATTAATACTGGTGTAGATAATATGCTTACTAGAAATGGGACAGATGACAATGTGATTAATTCTGTTGTGCTAGAGAAAGACAATGTTTCTACCCAGGTAATGTGCTCGGAAGATGCTGTACCAGGTAACTGGGAGGGAGGGCAGAGTGAAGATGTATATTCTGTGCCTGAACCAGCTGCATACAGAGCGATTGAGCATGTGGGGCAGACACATAGTCCTGACCAACGGGAAGTAGCGAGTGACAGCAATTCTTACTTTGTTGCTGGGACCTGTAGTTCGAATGTTCACCACTCAGATCTACATCTGAGTTCTGACCATTCGTCTGAGTTTTCCATAGAGACAGGGGGGTCAGTTGCTAGCCCACACTCACTTAGCCAGCCGTCTAACGGTTTAGAGGAGATAGATGAGGGGCCCATACTCCCGGCTACTCTACATCCCCAGATAGATGAGTCCAAGGGGGAGGGGAGTGTCCTGTTATGTAGGCCCCAAGATAAGAAGTGCATAGGGTGTCCCACTGACAGGGAAGGTTGTAACTGGGGAGTAGGGCAGAGTAGAAGTAGGTATTCTGCTGTGCCAGCCTTAAGGGGTTCCCACTTAGAAGTACAGTATCAGGAATTCCTGGCCATTTTTCCCTCAGGCTTTCACTTAGAAGACATGAGGATTAGAGACAAAGTGCACACTGTACCAGGGTTGGTACATGAGAACGTGATGCAGGCCCAGACCAGCCAGAAGCAGTGGTATGATTCCCCTGCCAGGATGATAGAGAGAAATTTTCATGATAATCGGTTGAAGGCTCATAATGACAGTAAGAGCCAGCTAGCAGCTATTACAGTGGACCCAGGGGGAAATTAGATGAGATGATCTTGGGCACTGACCTGTCAGTCAATGCCCATGCCATCTCTTGAAGGGGGGAGATGTCAGGATAAAGCATAGATCTGATATGCTGAAATAGAATATTGGATGTCAGGACCCAAATAAATCTTTGCATGAATATCTAAATTAACCTGATGGTCAATTCAGATAAAGGTGTGACCAAATGAAGTCAAGAACATGTAATTGAGTTAGGTAAACCCTTTGTGCAGAGACCAGCTTTAGATATGCAGATCACAGACATCCATTGTATTTGATCATGTATTTCCCTAGCTAATTTACTTCCCTTCAATAGGTAGTATAAACACAAACTAACCCCTAGGTGTAAATTAGAGAGCTTGCATTTATTTACAAGGGATAATTCATAACTGCAGGGTAAATAGGTTGTATCAAATCAATCCATTGATAAGCTAGTGTAACAGTTAAAGACGCAGCGTCTGATGTAATGGTGTTTGGAGGTTTTTACATCCCAGTGTGAGGAGATAAGCCTGCCACTTTTAGCAGCTTCCAGGACATAGCACTGTTTGCTTGTGACACTTGAATAGACTTGTAGGTACCGCTCAGCATGTGGTCTGGCTCAATGAGGCCAGGGGATAACATAGCCTATATGTAATACTGTATAGACAGAAAGAATTCAGTTTTAAAATATGCCACTTAAAATCAATAAAAGCAGAGATCAACCACCTATTCCTCAATAGCATGATGAAGGGCAGCTCATATGATAAATTAAGAATTCTGACCCACAGAGAAATGAAGAAAAGGAGTGGAAGCTCTGCGAATGCCCTGTACTTAGGCATGTTTGATATGAAAAGATGAACAAAGTCATAGGGGATTTGTTAATGATAAGATTGGATCGATGTAACGCTGTCCAGGACAAATATATCACATTGTAGAATTGGTTAATAAATCAGGCAACAGGTAAATTTGGTTTGAAAAGGTGTCCCAGGACACAACCCCGATTAGCATTAACCCTGCCCCTGTGAATGCCGCACCCATTTGAGGTTGCTTAAAAATCTGTGTTCTGAGGGAACAAATTGTCAGACTTTTGGGGATCAATCTAATTGAAGGACTGTCCATTATTTCTGCCTGCCCCAGGCATACAGATTATTATATGTAAGTAATGCTCTGTAAGTTATCTCTTTTATTTTAAACTGTTTGCTTGTTATGTCAAACTTATTATTTGTTTATTCCTTATTTTTCTTTATATCTGAATGCCCTGTACCTTTTGTATATTAAATCTAAAATTTAATAAGTTGCGTCCTTGATACTCTAAATAATCCATAGCCTTTGTAGAGGAGATTGCTCGTCCAGGTAAACCCTTGGAATGCCAGTGTGTGATTTGTTGATACATTTGATTAACAAGCTGTGTGTGCTTGTATGTACATTTGTGTAACAGTCTGGAGGTGTGAAGAGTTAACCCTGTGTGTGCTGGTGGAAGTCTTGCTAGTTTGTGGAACTAGAAGCCTGTGTGCCAGTGTGAGATAGTATATTGGGGTCCTATTGGCCGTACCCAATAGGTGGTGGCTGTACCTGAAGTGTCTGGTGGTGTGAGAGCGCTGTGTTTGGGGGCGATTCCGTAGGTCTAAGAACCTGTGTGATAGGTGAGAGAGACTGCGGGCTGAAATCGTGTGTGACCTCATACAGCAAACACCCCAACGTCACGGCAGCTGGGAGCGCGTTCGTGACACCTTGTTTCTCTTCACAAATGGGACGGCACCTGTCACGTGGTACACGTCCCATGTGACACCAATAGCAGCCACACATGGGGGAAGGGGAGGACGGATCGTAGGAATCCGCAGCCAATGATAGAAGGTGGCTGGTCTCGGAGGAGAGGCCAGCCACCAAGTAATAGAGACTTGGGCCAGTGCAGGGACCGGCCCAAAATAGTCCTTTTTTTCTGCCCAGCCCAGCGGGCATATGCCCCCCAGCTCCCCGTCCCAGCCCGCCTCAGAAAATAGTATTGATACGGCACATTAAAAAAAAAAAGAAACACTGATAAAATGACATCAGTTTTAACATAAATATATATATATATATATATATTATATATATCAAAATTATTGACATGTTATAAATGTTTCTTTCTTTTTAATGTGCGGTGTGTGTATATATATATATATATATATATATATATATATATATATATATATATATATATATATATATATATATATATATATGTAGACACACACAACAAATATGTTATGGGATCCCCTATTTTGTTAGTAATTAAAGTACTTATGCCTTTTCTATTAAATGTTTAATTAACATATACATACACATACACATATACATGTGTGTATATATATATATATATATATATATATATATATATACACATATATATATACACATAACCACATACATACATACATACATACATACATATACACATACATATTCCAAGTGAATGTGTGACTCACCTTGGCAGCCACGTTCAGCACAGCATCCCAGTAGCTTTTGGTATGTGAGGAGCTGCTGCTGCACATGCGCAGCAGCTCCATTTCGGCCATCTTAGAATAGCCTGATGTACAGCACCGCGGCTGCTGTACATCAGGGCAGCTGTCAAATTCTGCGGGGGCGGTGCGCCTGCGTCAGGGGGGCCGCACAAGCAGCAGAATCGGATCACCAACTGACAGGTGATCCAATCAGCTGGCGGCCGGCGGCGGGGGGCCCTCAGAGAGAGGGGGGCCCGGGGCACGTGCCCCCTGTGCCCCCCCCTTAATCCGGCCATGAGTAGAGCGAGAAGGGGAGTCTGGTCTTGCTGTATCTCTTCTCACAGGCCGCACACAACATTGCATTTCTTATTAAATATTCCCCAGTACAATGAGATTTTAAGGTAACACCCTTTGAGAACAACATGAACAGTGGGCCAACTGCCATTGGTGCAGCAGGTGCAGTGCACCAGGGCCTATGGAGATAATGGGGACAGCTGCACAAGGAACTAGCCAGCTGTAGGTCCCGGTTCCCTCCTCCCCACTTAGCTGCACAGGGGCCCACAGCTCGCTAGTTCCACCTCTGACAGTGGGGAACTATGAAGGTATAGTAGATTACTTAGAGTAAATTTGGATGATTAGAGCAAGGGACGTAACTAGATATAACAAGATTTTGTAAGGACCCCCATGTACCAATGAAGAGTGAAAAAAAACATATATACAAATGACAAGTGAAATGGACCTCACATCTACAGGCCCTATAACCGCTGCACACCCTGCTACACCTTTGATTTGTATCTTCCAGGGGTCAGAACTTCTTTGATCCTTTCACAGCTGTGCAGACCAACACAGGATCACAATTCCCAGCCAGTCCTTGCACCAACAAGTGTCAACTGAACACCCACTCCCAACTGCTTTACCTAACTGCCTAGGGATTAGAGTTTAATCTCTCCCATTGTCCAACACTCTAGCACCCCCAGGAGAGAGTGTGAAAATGCCCTGGCTCTCAGCTCCATTGGAGGGTTTAATCTGAAGCTTGCTGGCTAGGCAGTGGTGATGGGTACTGCCTACCTCACACTCAACCCCTGCTGGGATTGGCTCCTGCATGTATGAAAGACAATAGAGAGCATACACAGGGAACGATGTCAACTTTATTAGCTGGGCAGCGGTGAACTATGTCCTGCAGGTTATCTCCTGAGATGATTTCTGAGTCTCCAGCCTTCAGTCACCAGAAGCCTCCTAGATAATTATACATTGGATATTGTATATACAGCACATTGGTTAGATACATTTAACAACCCTTTCCAGGGACAATGTAACTGTAGACACTGCACCTTTGGGTACCTGAACATACTTGGAGGGGGATAAATCTCATAGTTCGGTTACTCTCACCTCTTTTCTTTTCGGGTTGAAGGTCTTGGCACACATACACCAGCAAACTGGGAATCTGCATTATTCTGCCAAAACTGTTTCTCTAATATCTCTTATAATGTTTTTTTTGTGCTTGTTTTTTTTTTTGTTCCCCTATTCTCATGCCTTCTGTTCATATGTTATTCTTTTGGACCCACATTTCTTTGTTACTTTTGCTATTCAAGCTGTTTGTTGGGATTACAAGATTTTATTGAATATTGTTTTTATTTTTTTTAAAGAACACTCTGAACATGACTTAAATATATTATTTAACAAGAGCATAGGCATAAACTAAAATAGGATACATAAAAGAGAAGGTCTTAGATGAAGGAACATCTTATGAATGCACTAAATGGCCCTCAGTGTTCCAGCCAGTGGCTGGCTGGGCTGGGGGGCAGGGGGACATCTGTCCCCTGAGTCGGTCCCATAGTGAGCTACCATTAGCTGGTTCACTGGGCCACCTGCATTTTTCCTCAGGCTGCTGAGTTGAGTCTAAATTTACCAGCCCTGCCCTGGATCCAGCTGCTCAGCCTATGCACCAGGTAGGTGGATCTCATGCAGTTTGGCCAGTCACGTGTGCCCCAATTGGAAAGTGATCCAGTTGCTTGGCTGGCTGCCAACAATGGTCTATTTGTGGACAGCTTCACAAATCAGAGAACTCTTAATACCTTTTATTTGAGTTACAGTCAATTTTAGACCACGTGGGGGCGCCTTCTGTGCAGTCAGAAGATGTTACCACACACAGGTCAAAAATTGCTCATCATCCAAGACATAAGACCTTCTCTTTTATGATTGCTTTCAGTTCATACAAATGCTCCTGTTAAATGATACATGTAAATCACATTCACTGCACAACACCCCTTTGTGCATTAAGAACCAGTTGCCCAGCATTAAGAACCAGTTGCCCGGCTAGCTCAGTCGGTAGAGCATGAGACTCTTAATCTCAGGGTCGTGGGTTCGAGCCCCACGTTGGGTGATCTCTTTTTCAAAATCTCTTTTGGTAATGAGTATGTAAATTCTGATAAATAAATGTATATATATCAATTTGAAAAATTAATCAGCAGGTTTATTAATGATATCTACAGATGAGAAGTTTGGATTCGGAGAAATCCAACAGATCTGAATTGTGGTGTACAGTGTCAAACTAAGTCATGAGTTGTTTTCTTGTGCAAATTTTGAATCTGAAAAGGAGGCCAAACGTATTTTCTGATAAAATGGCGCATATCTTCTATATTTAATCCTCCACCCTGCTCTCAGCTGCCGTTTAAGAAGTGATAGCACGTGGGTAGGATGTTTGCTGTAATTCTATGCTCATAAAGTAGGTTGTAGAGGGATGTACAAGGTGAAAGAGGTCATGTATTTTGAAATAGCTGTGATTGTACTGCACAAATCTTATCAGTGTATTTACAGATCAGTCTGTAGGCAATGTAGGCTGATATATTTGATAAATTGTGTGTGAGAAAGTGAAGAGAAGACAATCAGTGACTACCGGTATTAATAGTATATTAGTAAACTAATTAGGTGTGGTCGAAAAATATTCTTTTTTGCTTTTAAAATCAAAGTGTTCCAATCTGAATGCAACAGTGTGAGGGACAGTATCACTGACCACTGTCGAACTACTAAACAGCAAAATAACAAGGTGCTCCTCGACTCTGAGCAGCTCCCATCCCCAGGATAATAATATTTTTTGTAGGAACCAATTGTATTGTGGAACAGTGTCTGAAAAATTGCAAGGTAAAAGTCCCTCCTTTCCAGGGGCGGGCTGGCCCGGGGGGCAGGGGGGCAGCGGCCCCCAGGGCCGCTCGGTCGGACAGCTATTAGGGCCGGGGTTAGGCCAGCCGCCCCCCGGATGCAAAAAACACCACTTTCCCCTGCGGCCGCATCTGATGACATCAGATGCGGCCGCGTCAGCGCACAGGCGGCCGCATCACATGACAGGGGATGCGGCCGCATCATCAATGACGCGGCCGCATCCCTTTTCATGCGATGCGGCCGCCTGTGTGCCCCCCGGCCATCCCTCTCCCAGACCGCGCCTGCTCCTTTCCCTTTCTAACTGGGCGTTCAGCTGGCGTGGTGACAGCGACAAGTAGCTCCAACTTTAAGTAGCTTTACTCCTCTTGTCAGTAGTTCAGTCTACAGGTCAGGAGCATGCCAGTACTAGTAAGAGGTCAAGTGGGAAGAAAGCGCAACAAAGCGTGCTTGAAATCTAAATGCTGTTTTTCAATCTCAAAGAAAACATCAGCTCTTGATATAAGTATTAAGGGAAAAGTTTCTGATGCATGTGGTGATTTGTGTAAAAAAAATGAAAATAGCTACCATTCCATTCACCACAGTGGCAGGAAAAGTCTCAGACTTTGCCCACTTTTTGCTAGTAGTGGTCCTGTCACTGCTGTTACACGTACTAGAATTCCCACTGCAATATAGAGTGCACAGCACGGTCACGCATCTCCTGTATGTTCCAATGCACCACCTTCTTGCTCTGCATGTAGGTCTGTCACCTCCAAAACAGCCACATTAGTGCATGAAACGAACACTGAGACTGACTAACAAATTGGGCACTCACAGAATCCTGACAAGAGTGCTATATATGAGTCTGACATTTCAGATTCTACAAACATATGCAAACAAATCTGGCGCTTATACTCTATAAAATCTCAAAAAGAACACAAAAAAGGTAGTCCAAAATATGTACGTATTTAAAAAGTCCCAAGAACAATGTCCTCAATGTTCATATGGTTCCAACAAGATTTGATCCCAAAAGGAGGGTATTGTGTATCCAGATATGGTTTTCCACAAATGTTCATACATATAAATAAACAGAAAAAGATCGTGTTATTCTGTATTCACTTATATTTTGCTACGATCAAAAAACCTTATAATGCCCGTGTAGTATAAAAGGTATTTTAATTATCACCATGTGTGACCAGAAGTTCTCCACTGGAACAAATATGCACTTACACAGGAGGATATCTGTGACTCCAAAGATGGTAGTGGATTACACTTGTAGATCTTCAATTAAGTCCACATAATTCTTTGAGTATAGGCTCAAAAGAAAAATAAGAGTGCTCCAAATGGTGCATTACCATAATAAAAATACATTTATTCTAAGCACAATATAAAAACAAATAAAGAGGTATAATCTGAGTGAAATCGCTTATGAACCTGATAAGGTTGGACTCTTACCCCATGTGGGATGATCTTGCGCATGTAGGGAAACCTTTTTATCCCTCTCCAGAGGTCGGGTTCCCGGCTGGTTACCGCTGCATACTTCCCCACACTTGGGTTTGAAATCCTCTCCTCTCAGGAAATCAGCGTGTTCTCTCTTCGTCCTCCTCGTCACCGCCTCTGCCTGTTCACTGCACAGGATCCTGCCTCTGGGTAGTCTGTTAATTAACTTTCTCCGCAATAAAAGAATAAAAAGACAGATCTGCCGGCTCAGATTGGGATTTAGAACTTCTGCAATGCTAGTATGTCATTACGTCTAGCTATGAGTGGAGATAGGGCAGGGGGACTGCACTGCTGGTGCTTCTACTTCTCTGCCCCGTGGCCGGCGCAGCCCCTTGTGGCAATGAAAGACATCTACGTTACAGGCCGAAGTTCAGATTTCAGATTCTGACACTGTAATTATTAGAGATGAGCGGGCTCGGATTTCCGAAATCCGAGCCCACCCGAACAGTGCTGATCCGGCGGGATCCGAGCACTGTTCGGGAACTTCTGGGCGCCAAACGGAGCCAAACCGAGGCTATGACATCCAAGTCTCGCGTCGGATCTCGTGAGAATCGGATGTCATAAATTCAGCGCTAGCGGCCGCCATCTTCATTCTGGCTGCGATCACTCGTGAGAGAGGTTGCAGTTAGGGAGCTCCTGTCCTTGTTTTAATATTAGTGGTACTTTTGTGCATTGTCCTGTGCTCTGTCCTGCTGAGTCCAGTGGTGCTTTGTCCAGTGCTCTGTCCTGCTGAGTCCAGTGGTGCTATGTCCTGTGCTCTGTTCTGCTGAGTCCAGTGGTGCTATGTCCTGTGCTCTGTCCTGCTGAGTCCAGTGGTGCTTTGTTCAGTGCTCTGTCCTGCTGAGTCCAGTGGTGCTATGTCCTGTGCTCTGTCCTGCTGAGTCCAGTGGTGCTGCCTGTGTCCTGTGCTCTGTCCTGCTGAGTCCAGTGGTGCTGCCTGTGTCCTGTGCTCTGTCCTGCTGAGTCCAGTGGTGCTGCCTGTGTCCTTTGCACTGTTCTGCTAAAAAATAAATTAAAAATTATACAAAAATTATAAAAAAAAAATGTAAAAAAATAAATTTAAAAATTATAAAAAAATTATACAAAAATAATTGTAAAAAAAATAAATAAAAATATTTTAAAAATACTAGGTACTGCTGTATAACTCCAGTCCAGTGGTACTCTCCTGTGCCGCAGATAATTTGTAAAGGCTTTGCAGAGTGTGTGTGGTTTAGGGGTACGCTCTCTTGTGCTGCATATAATGGAGTACAAAAATTTGGACCATAAAGTAGGGAAAGATCAAGACCCACTTCCTCCTAATGCTGAAGCTGCTGCCACTAGTCATGACATAGACGATGAAATGCCATCAACGTCGTCTGCCAAGGGCGATGCCAAATCTTCAACACCTGTGGCTGCGAGGAAAAAGCTCAGTTTTCCTAAAAGAGCCGCTGGCGGGGATGCTGAGAACATCTGGTCTGGACTGCAGGACCTGCCAACCATTGCAGACATGTCTACTGTCGCTGCATTGGATGCTGTCACAATTGAAAAAATGGTGGAGGATTATTTTGCTGACACCATCCAAATAGACATGTCAGACAGTCCATATTGTTACTGGCAGGAAAAAAAGGCAGTTTGGAAGCCCCTGTACAATCTGGCTCTATTTTACCTGAGTTGTCCCCTCTCCAGTGTGTACTCGGAAAGAGTTTTTAGTGCAGCAGGGAACCTGGTCAGTGAGCGGCGAAGGAGGTTGCTTCCTCAGAACGTTGAAATAATGATGTTCATAAAAATGAATTATCAATTCCTCAATCAAGTACAGCACTGCCCTCCAGATAATACAGAGGGACCTGTGGTTGTGGAGTCCAGCGGGGACGAATTGATAATGTGTGAGGATGAGGAAGTACACACTGAAGGGGCCCAGGAATCAGAGGATGAGGATGAGGACGGCATCTTGCCTCAGTAGAGCCAGTTTAGTTTGTACAGGGAGAGATGAATAGCTTTTTTTTGTGTGGGGGCCCAAACAAACCAATCATTTCAGCCATGTCCTATTTCAACAACATCAGGGTGGGTGGGAGGGCCCAAGGACAATACCATCTTGCAACTCTTTTTTTGGCATTATGTGCTCTTTGGGGCCTAGTTCTATCTCCATCAGAGATATTCCTGCAGGCCATGTCGCCGGCACAGCTATGTTGGTGTTAGACGTGCGCTGCATACTCTGTCTGATTTAGCAGAAGCTAACCATTGGCCTTGATAATCAAATAGGCTTTCCGTGATATTACATTGACAGGGATTAGGCTAAAAAGAGTGTCATGGTATTTGAGATCCCTACCTTACCTACACACAGCGTATACAGCGCTGCTATTTGTTCTATCATATTAATGTTTAGATAGGGTCTCTCCATATTAACACACTCCGCTTGCTCACATCACCCAGTGAAGCAAGCGCTATATAAGTGCCAACTTTTATACACGTTAGGAAGCGTCTTTAACGAGAATACAGTATCTATATAATTGTGAGTGCTTTAAGATCTTACATGACCTTTAATCAGGCCACTTTAATGGCTGCTCTATTGCAGATCTCTGTACAGTGATCATCATGCATATTTTTGCAGAACCAATTTAAATATATAAACCGGGTCTCCTAGAATACGTACTATTTTATTTAAAGGAGTTTTAAGGGGCATTACACTCTAATAGAGAGACTCATCATTTCTGAATAAAAAAATGCTCTAATTCTTGTTAAGTTCCCAAAAAGAGGAACTGCCATTTCTATTACTACTTTCTTTCTTTATGTAGTTCCCAAAAAGAGGAACTGACATTTCTATTAATACTTTCATTCTTTATGTAGTTCCCAAAAAGAGGAACTGCCACTTCTATTACTACGTTCATTGTTTGTGTAGTTCAAAAAAAGAGGAACTGCCACTTCTATTAATATTTTCATTCTTTATGTAGTTCCCAAAAAGAGGAACTGCCACTTCTATTACTACGTTCATTGTTTGTGCAGTTCATAAAAAGAGGAACTGCCATTTCTATTAATATTTTCATTCTTTATGTAGTTCCCAAAAAGAGGAACTGCCACTTCTATTACTACGTTCATTGTTTGTGTAGTTCAAAAAAAGAGGAACTGTCATTTCTATTAATATTTTCATTCTTTATGTAGTTCCCAAAAAGAGGAACTGCTAATTCTATTACTACGTTCATTGTTTGTGTAGTTCCAAAAAAGAGGAACTGACATTTCTATAACTACTTTCTTTCTTTCTGTATTTCAAAAAAAGAGGAACTGCCATTTCTATTGCTACGTTTTTTTTTTAGTAGTTCCAAATAAAAATAACTGCGGCCTTAACTGCTATGTTGGTGTTAGACGTGCATCCGGTGTCCGCCATCTGTGCAGTGGTATTCAGACCAGTTGGAGGAGGTATTGTGGCCCCGGTACCCAGTTGGGTACCAGGGCCACTCCACTACACAGTCCAGATAGCTGTGCAGTGGAATTCAGACCATTTGAGGGTTTTATATTGTGGCCCCGGTACCAAATTGGGTACCAGGGCCACTCCACTACGCAGCCCAGATAGATGCGTATCAGATATTAAACTACATTCAATGTTGGGGCCAAATCCAAAATTAATTAAAATGACCTGTCATCGTCAAAAACAAGAGGTATTGATGCGTTAGAACTACACCCTGTATATGCTGCAGAGGATGTAGGAGCAGGCAGCTGTGCAGTGGAATTATGACCAGTTTAGGGTGAGATATTGTGGCCCCGGTACCAAATTGGGTACCGGGCCCACTCCACTACGCAGTCCAGAAAGCTACCTCGGTCCAACGTTTTGGACTAAAAACAATATTGTGAGGTGTGAGGTGTTCCAAATAGACTGGAAATTAGTGGAAATGATTGTTATTGAATGTTATTGAGGTTAATAATAGCATAGGAGTGAAAAACAAAAAAAAAATAGATTTTTAGCACTTTTTATGCTTTTTAAAAAATAAATCAGAACCCAAAACCCTAAATCAGAACCAAAACCTTTCGTCGGGTGTTTTGGCAAAACAAATCAGAACCCAAAACCTCAAGCTAATCAGAACCCAAAACCCAAAATCCAAAACACTAAAAGTGCCCGGTGCACACCCCTAGTAATTATAGAGCAGTCTCCTTTCAAAATGTCTCACCCATTTGTGTGGTTCAGTAGAAATGATGACGACTTAGACATAGAAACTGAGGATGCCACTTTGGAACTTGCTAAAGTGCAACAGGATGACTGGTATAATTGTGGATTTGAAAATGTTGGAATGTGTTGTACTTGAATAAGATAATGGGGAGGATAATGAATGTGTCCAAGTAAGTCAGCCACCAGTGATAGCCACTCAGGACCATGATAAGCGCATTGTCATGCCAGGGGATAAGACCAAAAAAGCATATTTTGTGTGTCGAAATATATCCCAAACCACGCAACATTTCAGAAAGCATCTGTAGCCTTTGTGATGCCACAATAAGTAGAGGTAGTGGCGTTGATATCTAGCACCTCATCCCTGTTATATTATTTGCAGCTAGTTTTTCAAGTAGTTTAACAAAAGGTGGAAAATTGTGTATAGTAACAAGCAGTTTATCATCAGCTAACTGCAGAATGGATAGATACCTCATGCAGTCTTCACCTTCATTATCAACCTCCTCTTTATTAGTACTTAGTCCAGCATCTAATTTTCCAATTCCAACTGACTCCCCTAATGCAATCTATGATTCCCAAGAGGCATCCTTATATGCTACAGCTTCTGCATCTGATGGGGATAATAATTCTTTACAGAAGGGGACGAAGAAGAGTAAGCATAATTTTAAACAACAATTCTCTGAGAAGCAAGCGTTTGAAGAGGAAACAAGTATGACAGTCAGCATCCTGTTGCACAGCGGATCACTAAAGCCAAGAGAGCTAAGTTAGGTGTGTGTCCAATTTCCGCCATCAATGCATCAGGTTTTAGCCGTTTAGTTGAGGCCATGGGTCCATTCTACCAGATTGCATCTCAAGTCTATTTCTCTCAAACAGCAATTATTCACCTGTACCAGGAGGTTAAACAAAAAGTAATTCAGACCCTAGAAATCTAATTGTACCGACTATCCATTTAACTATAGATATGTGGACAAGAGGTACTGGTCAAACAAAAGACTACATGACCGTAAGAGCCCACTGGGAAGATGTATCGCCATCAGCAGCAGCATCGGCAGTTTCATCCTCCTCCTCCTAATTGTTTCAGCATAGTAGTGTCAGCACACAATGCCAGGTCATTCACAGGCAAGTTACTCTCTGTATCATTGGATTCACTGACACCAGTATGTTTCTTAATCTGTTGGAAAATCTCTGGAATGTTATAGCAAAATGGTTCACCCGGCTAAGAATCTCCTCAGGATTCCTCATCGCTGATAACGGAGCCAACATTGTAAACTGGGTGGTGCAGAATTTTTTAAAAAATGAGAGGTCAATGCAGGAAATGCTTTTTGTGGTGTGTAAAATATCTGGGAACTTTTGGCATTTAGTGACCGAATGAAGAACATTTCACCAGCTGCAAAAAAAATATCATCTGCCATGTCACCAATTAAAGCAAGAGGTAGTAACAAGGTGGAATTCCACACGTTATATGCTTCAGCGACTAGAGGAACAGCAACAAGCCATCAAGACCTACACATCAAAGCATGAGATAGGGAGAGGGGGGATACGTTACCTTACGCACATATAGTTTTTCCCACTCCATGGGACTATAAGTCAGGACATCCAAGTGACTGTATCTCCTTAAGCTAGTGGGGTAAGGGACATATGATGTGGTAAACTTGCCTGGCATATATTTGCTGTGTGTACATAATAATCTAGTGATTGTTTTTATTACAATAAATGTATTGCTTTACTTTCTTTACTTTCTAACTGCATTTGCCTGAGTGACTAATAAGAACCTTAGAAGGTACTGGGTAGGCTTCCCTGGCCTAGGAAGACACCCATGGGTGGCCAGCCAGAGTAAAGTGGGTAGAATTGGGCCAGAAAACAAGGTACATTCACAGAATACTTCCTGCTTCCTGTCTGATCAGAGCAGTGTTGTAGGACCGTACTCAGCAACAGGCAGCCTCACGATGCACAAGGCTCCCTGTTACTTACCACTAACCACCAATTTCTTTGGTTGTCTCCCTCCTTCCAACCGCGCCGTGTGAAGAAAATTTTTCTTCACATGGCGCAATCTCTTTTTGAAAAAGTCTTTTGTCACTAAGTATGTAAATTCTGATATAAATTTAAAAATAGATTTGTCAACTGGTTTATTCATGATTTCATAGGATCTCATTCAGTTTGGCCAATCACATGTGTGTCCCAATTGGAAAGTGACTCAGTTGCTCAGCTGGCTGCCAGCAACGGTCCATTTGTGGATAGCTTTACAAATCAGAATCAATCAGTCTCCTCCAAATTCACTCCCCATCTCCCTTCATCCCCTTCCCACTCTCTCTTTGCTGTGGAAGTCACTTATTCCTCTTTGCCCTGTGCACCTGTTCTCAGTTGAAACGTGTGTTTATTTGCACTTTGTGTTGTACAGTACTTTATACTGTGTAATAATAATAATAATTCATGTCAATGCTCTAGTTAAATGATGTATGCAAATTATGCTCATTGTACAACACCCCTTTGTGCTCAGAGCAAGTCTTCATAAAGTTTGCTGTAGATGCCCGGCTAGCTCAGTCGGTAGAGCATGAGACTCTTAATCTCAGGGTCGTGGGTTCGAGCCCCACGTTGGGCGATCCATTTTGAAAGTGGTCTTGAAATCTGCCACTAAGTATTATAATTCGTATTTAAAAAGATTCCTCAGCTGGTCTATTCATGTATGTTTATTTATTGCCGTTTTCATGGTAGACATGAAAGATGCCATTCATCATGATATTGGGTCTGCAGTTCATAAATCTTTTATTTCTGGTTTAAACCAAATTTATTACATTTGTTTTTTATGCTTTTTTTAAAAAAAGAAATTGTTGTTTATATATTACATTATAAACTTAATTTTTAGCAATTTTACTTATTATCTTATAATAATAATAATAATAATTGTGAATGACCTCACATGGGAGTAATAAAAGGATCCATAAAAAAGAAGTCTTGGGTTAATAAAATTACTATATAGTTCACATATTAAAACCTAATTCTTTATAATGAGGGCATAACAATGCTTGGTTGTCTTGTGTTTGTTTATAGGATTTTGAGCTCACTGTATACCTTCCCATTGTGTTGTCCATAGGGAAACGCAAAAAAATTAGAACAAAATGCATTACAAACACAAATGGAACACTATTGCAATACTAGTAAAAGTAGCAGTGTGTATCATACCTTACAACTTGTAATGTTCTGCAGTCATCAGGTGCTGCATGTGCAAAAATGGGGCATACGCATGCTTATGTGGGGTTGTAGCCATGTCACCATGAGGCGTGACCATTGCTTCCAAAGATCTGGGCCGACCTTCGTCGCTTCGCTAAAAATATCACTTCAATGTAATGTGCATCTGCCAAACACATTTTTATTTAAACTAGAAATAAATGTCAATGTCAAGATGAATGGCTCATGTGTGGGGTTGCTTCTCAGCCAAGGGAGTGGGCTCACTCACAATTTTGCCTAAGAACATAAATACAGAATGGTACCAAAACATCCTCCAAGAGCAACTTCTTCGAACCATCCAAGAACAGTTTGGTGATGAACAATGCCTTTTCCAGCATGATGGAGCACCTTGCCATAAGGCAATAGCGATAACTAAGTGGCTCGGATCAAAACATCAAAATTTTGGGTCCACGGCCAGGAAACTCCCCAGACCTTAATCTCATTGAGAACTTATGATCAATCCTCAAGAGGTGGGTGGTCAAACAAAACCCCTCAAATTCTGACAAACTCCAAACATTGATCAGGCAAGAATGGGCGGCCATCAGTCAGTATGTGTCCCAGAAGTTGATTGACAGCTGCCAGGGCAAATTTCAGAGGTCTTCAAAAAGAAGACTCAACACTGCAAATATTGACTCTTTGCATAAACTTAATGTAATTATCAATAAAAGCCTTTGACACTTACGAAATGCTTGTAATTATACTTCAGTATACCATAGCAACATCTGACAAAAGATCTTAAAACACTGAAGCAGAAAACTTTGTGAAAACCAATACATGTGTCATTCTCAAAACTTTTGGACATGACTGTATATTTCTTAGCCTAAGCTAAGGAGCTATGTTCTGTAGTTTATATGACTAGTAATGGATTGCTTTGATAATTTTAGGACTATAAAACGCCTTTGTTTAACCTTATGTAGTGTTCCTGCAATGCCTGCATGTAAACATTAGCTCATTATGGTTTTGTAGGAGCACCTCACCCGCTACTCATTCATTAACACTTCTGCCTCTCTAAGTGAAGGAAGAGAAACCAATCAGAAGGAGGGGGAGGTGCTCTTACACAATGTCAACCAGGAAGCGCTGTGCACCCAATTTGACTACATGTAGTGTATGAATGAGTCACAGCTTACACTGCTCACCCTACCCCCTCCTTCACCTGTTACTCTGTAGCTCAGCAATGCAGATCAGCTTTACACTGAGTGTTATTTATCAGCTCTGTGACCTCTATGAACAGATCAGTGGCAGAGATATACTTACCCTTAGGTTTAACCCTTAAGAAGGAAGCCAATGTATGCATGAAATGTATTAATGTTATCCTTTAACAACATAATTTTACTAAAGTCCTTTCAAGTTCATCTGAAGTTTGTGACTAAGTAAAATATATGTGAATATACATACAACGTATGTTCATTCACACATCACACATCTTCTCAATAGGAAGATATGTGTATTTGTATTGGCACAATTAGAAAAAAATCACATGGAGCCATTATTGTTACACAAATATACATGTTTTATTACATACAGCCATAGACAACGAAGTATATGCATTGACTGCAATTTTAATTCCCTTTAATTTCACTTTATAAGTAAATACTGTCACTTTATTAGTTCAACATTTCACATTTTGCTACTTTTCTTAAATCAGGAAAAAATAATATTTTACTGATACTCAATAAAGTTTAAGAATTGTATTATTAAGTGCTCCAATTGTACAAATCTTTTCTCTTTCCCTTTTTTCTATAGTGCACACTGAACTTCCTCCTTTTCCTTCCCCTCTTCCGTATGCAGAGTGACCTCCATGTGTTCTGAAGAGAAGGTCAAGTGATTCGAAGGTCGGTTTCCCCCGATCTTCCTTATTCTCTGCTTTAAAAAAAAGCAGCCAGGCAGGTCGGCGCAGGTGAAAGTTTGGTGGGCCGCCTGTTGCCCACTACTACTCTAAAGGATGGACTGCAGTAATTAAAATAATTTACAAGTTTGTGACTTTGTCACTCAAGTGATCATTTAGAATTGACCAAACCAGAAACTCCACAGGAGCCCGGATAGCTCAGTCGGTAGAGCATCAGACTTTTAATCTGAGGGTCCAGGGTTCAAGTCCCTGTTCGGGCGCACTTCTTTTTTTTTTTCCCCCCTTCTCATTAATAACTTTTATATAGCTCTTGTTGTTAATTTGCTTTTCATTGAAGTACAGCAGACCTTATAATGGGTTAATTCCCTAATTATCTCAGCAGAGGCAGGAAAAAACATACCAAACAGAAGAAAACACATATATAAGGTGGCTCCTCCTTCACTCTGGTGTCTTTAGAAAACTCACCAAGCTGTCATACGAAAACATGAATATAGATCATGAGTGGGAAAATTGGGTTTAGTACTTCAAAAAAAATAAATTAACAAGTAAAATTCTATTATTTCCTTTGCTTACTCCATGGCAGCCATTACAATGGCATACCTCCCACCTGTCTCGATTTTGGCGAGATTTCCCACTTCGAGAGCTGCAAAAGGGCAAAGCCTAAAAAAAGTGGGTGGAGTTTTACCCAAAAGGCGCAAATTTGTAGGTGGAGTTTGGTCAGAACGGAAGGTTCTTATTTTGTCCTGATGGTAGGAGTTATACATAAGTATAAATCAAAAGATGGGCTTAAGAACAACAACACTGATAGTGCTTTTGTTTTGCACTTGTACCCCGCACACATTAAGGTGCTCATCTTCTCTGCTGGAAGCACCTCTGTGTGAAAGTATGCCTCAATGTCTTTCAGTATTTTTCTCCAAAAACAGTGTTTGGTATAGCATTTATGGCTTAAATTATGACTGTAAGAGAACATCATTATTGCATGTAGCAAATTAGTGTGTAAAGAATTTTACAAAGCTCGGAATTCACCTGAAAATTCACTTCTATTCCACAGCGCAACAAGGTGGAGCAAAATAACTTCCATATTAATTGTAGATGGACATATCGACTCGGCTGATTCAATAAATGTGCCCCACTTCCATCCTCACTCCAGCAGTGGTCTGAATGAATAAATAAAAAACGCATAGTATTCCCACCTCTACAAATCTTCATCCATCCACAGCAGCCAATATGGGAATCAAGTAGCTGACAGGGGAGATCCAAAAACTCCAACGTTTAATCCTTTAGCTCTGGTCAACGCTAGTGTGTGGATGGGAAAATTTTAGTTTTAAGGAGATATTAGCTGTGCACTATTTGTGTTTTTTTAAACAGCACAGTATTGGGATATTGGTAGATGACTTTATGACAAGTCGCTTGTCGTACATGCAACCTGTTTTATTAATTCTAAAATGTTCTTCAGGTTTAGCAACAGCCATTGAAGCCCTCCACTTCTGTAACAGTGTCTGCATCAGGAGAGAGCAGATGCACAGGGAAAGAGAGGAGGAGAAAAGATAAATTCCTCTTGTAAATCAGAAGGTGAATCAAGTGTTGTCCAAAAACCAGCAAAAAGAAGAAGTTATGGAAGACAGGCGTAGAAGTAACAGTTACTTCCAACAAACGTCTGCCCGGGACTGATACCTGTTGGCAGTCAGGAGATGATCCACCAATAAAAAAAGAAGATCTCTGATAGAGCAAGTAGAATCAGATATGGAAACGGGTGGTCGGCAAGGTGGCTATGATTATGAGATATAAGAAATAATTTTTTGTGCTGCCACTGTTGTTTATTGCTCTAATTCTTTCTTTAGTAATGCGTGTAGCATTAAGCTCAGGAAGACCAGGCATGCAGTCTATGACCATCTAATATATCTGGATGCAGATGTGTTCTTCTTACAGGAGATACACTTGTCTGCAGTAGGGCAGTCACATGAAGCTGAGAGGGAATGGCAAGTGTTCCCATCTTTCAGGTCGCTGTCTGATTAACACTCGTGATTGTAGACTGACAGAGGTATTCATGGACAGTCTTATTATTTTTGGAGGTGACCTTCAGACACATCAATATTTATGGCCCTCAGCTAGTAACAGAAAGCTTATTCCATGAAGTTAAGCAGCACCTCTTCACATCTGTTCCAGTGGCTATGACTGAAGATTTCAATGTCGTTAGAACACAAAGGGACAGATTCTCTGGCAAAATATTGAATAGAGACTCCAGTGTCTTTGGACATCACGATGGTAGAAAGCCATGTTTCTTTGAACTTATGGTGGAAGAAGCAGCAGAATAGACTTCTCCAGTAGAAGTTGTTGCTATAGTAGGTGAAAAATTAGTTTCTTATTCTAATCAGATGGTTCGTATTTCTGCTTAGGGCTATGAAGACTTATTTCCAGTCTCTTAGATGATTCTGCTGTACAGGGACAGGTACAATCTCTCTTACAGTGACAACTGGAAAGGCTGCAGATTGGATGGAGGATATGAAAGAGGCAGGGTACACACTACAAACAATTTCTGCTGATGCAATATCGTTAATGATCTTGCCAACAATTGACAGTCCCGATCAGCATGCCGATGCATGTATACACACTAAACAGGTTTTACACGATTTACCTTCAGATCTGTGCTCTTCATCTGTCATAACCATGAGCTTAAAAGATCGGGACTTTACACACTTCTTAAAGATCTATGGACATTGCCGGTAATGAGTGCATACACACTGCAGAAGTGGATTGACATCCTTCCATCATTGAATGAGATTTTTAGTCCGGTTTAAAAGTCAAATAAAAAGATAAGATGTGCTTTGGAACGATAATCATTCATTGTTGGAGCATAAACACTAATACGATATCAGGCCAAATGGTCGTTTATCAAGTGATTGGCCCGATAATCGACTGAAAACCCTGTAGTGTGTACCCAGCCTTAAGCTGGGTACCCACTACAGGGTTTTTGTCCAATAATCGGCTCAACCAGCCGACATACGACCGCTCGTTCAAAAGTCGGGTCAGTGTGTGTAGTGACACGATGGTCGAAAGTCTGCCCAAATGGACGATTGCCACCTCATTTGGTTGGTCGTACCGTTGAATATTTTCGTTCCAATCTCGTTTCCATTGTGTAGTGTGTATAAACTTCCCACCAATGTGTACAAAATTGCAATCATTGCTCACGACAACATGGCTGTAAAAAGTCGCTAAAGGGTCGTCCGCTCTTCCCTTTATCGTCTTAAACAAGGCTAGTGTGTATGCAGACCATGGACCGAGCGATCGGACCATCGATCGCATGTAAAATCGATCGGCATAAAAAGTTGTTGAAAATTCTGTAGTGTGTACCCAGCTTAAGAGACTATCAGTTAGTAGTGGGAAACGTAAGTATAACCATTGTCTTAACCTACAATATGAACCAGGATCACGCCATTCAGAGAAGAGGGGTGCATGATAAAGTATATAAAGACTGAAGTCTTAAATAAGGCTCAATATAGCAGAAACAAATCCCTGGTTCAGGAAAAATACTATGTGTCTCCAGGGGCATCCAATCCTTTTGAAATTGCTAGAGGCAGATAAGAAATGAATAGTAGGTCTCATTATCATCACCATCATCATTTATTTATATAGCGCCACTAATTCCGCAGCGCTGTACAGAGAACTCATTCACATCAGTCCCTGCCCCATTGGAGCTTACAGTCTAAATTCCCTAACATACATACACACACACAGTCATTATTTCCCATTATTTAACAGAGGTGAAATTGTACTGTGCTAACTTTTTTTCCAAAATAGTCTTGGATATAGATGAGATACATTCTTTGAGGCAATTTCTATGCCTAATACTAATAATCTAAATTTCTCCCATTTTACAGCAGAATTAATGAAGGAAGAGTTTAAGGAGGCTACCGACAACTTTTTTTTCTAGGTGGAGTTTTTGTTTTGAGGAGTGGGCCTTAATATTTTCTTATTGTCTTAACAATAGCATTATATTTGCCCCAATTATTTTACTGCATAGGGACCCCCCCCCCCCCACAACTGCTGGAAAAGTATTCTATGAATCTATCTCCCTTTTTGTAAAAAAAAGTTATTTAACATTTAAGTCCTCCTTCCTCCAATTTCAAAGTGTGTCTCCATGTTCTAGAAATCCTCACAGTTTAAATATCCTTACTTCCTATACTCTATTAATATAGTTGACGCCTTGGGGTAAATGCATCAAGCTGCGAGTTTGAAAAGTGAAGATGTTGTCTATAGCAACCTGGCAAATTTCAGGCCAAGGGAGGGGGGGGGGAAGAATCGACTCAGCAATTATTTTAAAGGATAAAAATGCAAGTGGCCCAGTGACCCAGCCTAAGATAGCCCTCTATGGTACTGGCCTAGGGGGCAGATACCCCCCTGCCCCCCCTCTCCCAGCCTCTGGCAACCAATCAGATTCTAGTTATCATTTATTCAATACATTCTACAAAATGACAGCTGGAATTTGATTGGATGCTATAGGCAACATCTCCAGTTTTGAAACCTGCCAGAAACTCGTAGATTGAATTTACCCCCTTGTTTTTTTAAAAGGAAAATTTGGATACCTGAATGCAAAGGACGGTGCCCTGTGGGATAATAGTATCAGGAATTGAACAATGTTTTTTGCACAATAAATGGCACTAGTTTCAAGAGGATGCAGGATGACATCCTATCATATTTGGAATCCAAGGAAGTCCAAACAGTTCTGAGGAAGTGGGGGATAGATAAGTTTTATATTGAAAATAAACCAAGCATTTCATGGTGTGTATGACCTTCTTTCAATCCCTGCTTGAACTTATAATCTTTGTCAACATAACTGTGCAAGTAGGTTTGAAGATCTTAAATAGGTTGAAACTCCAAGCAAATTTTTTTTTTACATAGTCTGTCTGTTATTGCATGGGAAGATCTTTATCAGACGTAAATTGAAATTCTTAAATGTGTCAGACAGGATTGTCCTCTGGGTTGTCATCTGGATGAAACTATGCAAAAATTCATAAAGGAATACTGGAGAGCAGGAACTTATAGAAGTAAGTAGCACATACTTGTCAACTTTGGTGATCTCCCATCTGGAGATCACCTTGCCCCACCTCCTGCTGTAATTGGCCGATGTTGGCCAATTACAGCAGGGGACAGGGCCAGGAAGCTTCAATTAGCCCCGACCTCACCCACTTCAGGGCAGGAAGTGGGAGGATGCCCTGCTTCCCAGAACTCCCAAAAATATGGGAATCTCCCGGACATTCCGGGAGAGTAGACTGCTATGAAATAGCAGCCAGATCAGGAGGCTACAGTTTCTGAGATCCTCAGATATAATCTATGGAGTGCCAACAAGTATAAATGGTATGGATAGGGAGCTGATGTATCGGATTAGGACTACTGCGAAATAATACCAGTGCCATAAAAGAGCATTGCAGTCTGGTAATCAGGCTTTATTGATAAAAGTAATTATAGCCTTTTGTGATGATTTTATAGCAAGAAAAATTTGAACCTTAATTCAGATATTTAATAATAACAGTACCGAGGGCCAAGGAAATAAGGATGTAGTGTTCAGCCATTGTCAAAAGTTTTGAGAACGACACAAGTATTGGTTTTCACAAAGTTTGCTGCTTCAGTGTTTTTAGACCTTTTTGTCAGATGTCGCTATGGTATACTGAAGTAACATTACAAGCATTTCATAAGTGTCAAAGGCTTTTCTTAAAAAATACATTAAGTTTATGCAAAGAGTCAATATTTGCAGTGTTCACATGTTACACAGAGAGAATTAATAGGAGAGATCAATATTTGAGATCTTTTAAAACAGACACTAAGAATGAGAGAGACAGAAATTCAGACGATCTATCGAGGCCTTTTTTCGAACTAGAAGATCTCCTTAATGTTGAGATGAGACATTGGTGGGATAGCGTTTCATTGCAGAAATATATAGACGCCAAACGTATCCCGAGAGGTCTGAGGATAGTGAAAAATCTCTCTATTAATGATAACCCAGGACTGTTAGAAAAATGGAATGGGATCTTAGACAACTGTTCTTTATCCCTTATGAAATTATTGGTGGAATATAGGGAAGAGAAAGTGAGGGAAACCACGGAACTCATTGATAATATAAAAACATCCCTGGATCCCTTTAAAGATAGTAGAGAATTCAAAGAAAGAGATTCAGCTGTCAATAGGATAATTGAGAGATTCGAACAAGATCTGGTAGAGAAAAAAACAAGAAAGTTTGAGAGGGATAAGACAGATTACGAGTCGGATCAGGTGAGGACCTATAATAAAAGAGCCCGGAAATCTAATTATGTGGATAGACCGTCATATAAGGAAACATGGAGGGACAATAATAAAATAAACAGGTTCCAATCCCACTCAAGAAATAGATATCAATATGGGGGAGAGAGTAGAACCAAGTTTAGGAATTACAGTCCTAAACGTCCATACCATCGGACTCCCCGTAGGAATGATATGGTAATTGATAGTAGAAATGATCCGGGTCGGCCGTATGATTTAGGAGCCAGACCGAAACAAAAGGAACCTGGAGATACTACCAACACTGATTTTTTAGAGAAAAGTCCGGGATGGAAAGTGGGTCTGCATCACAACCCTTACCACCCGCTATATCCGAAGACGCCCAAAAGAAGAAGAGAGTCAGAGGAAAGAGAGGACGTGGAGAACAATGTAAGAAGGATGAGGGTAAGGTAGAGCCCAGAGGGATATTTAACCTCTCTAAAAAAGAACTCACCCCTTATCAAACTAGATTATTTTCTAGAGGCTTGAATTTCGCCCCAACTAAGGAGCCAAACCTATTTGACCTATTTATAGATCTCAATAAGTATGTACGTACACTGTGTAGAAAAAGATACTTTGCTATGAAAAATCTAAAAAAAGATTCTGAGTATGCAGCCCCCATCATCCTAGATAGTGAAGATCAGGGGAGTCTGGACATCCTCGAGACTCTATGGGAGTAGAATAGAATAGAGGATACTAGCTGCACCCCCATTTTTGACACTAACAATGGAGATAGTCCCAAGGATACCCTAAAGGGAGTTCCTGGTTCTATCTTTAAACGCCAGTCCAATTTCTTTCCGTTGAATCAGAAAAGCTCAGCTATTACAATTTTCTACAATAAGACTCTGAGTGATTTTACATCTATATGTCATGGAAATAGTAGAAATAAGAAAATGGAGACTGCCAAGACAACAGGGGAGACCCGTGTAGGTAATTATAGATATCATTCCAACTTACATCCAAAAGAAAAACAAGCCCTAAAGGAATTGCAGAGGGATACCTCTTTAGTGATTAGATCAGCTGATAAGGGTGGGGGGGGGGGGCTGGTAGTTATGGACCGGGAGTCATATATTAATGAAGCTTTTAGGCAATTAGAGGACACATCGTGTTATCAATTATTACAAAGAGATCCGACTGGAGGATTCCAGATTGAACTTAAAAAATTACTATCTACAGCTCTGATAAACAATGTTATCTCAAAAGATGAATATAATTTTCTGTATACAGAATTTCCGGTCATTCCAATATTTTACCACCTCCCTAAAATTCATAAGACTTTAGTTTCATCACCTGGGCGCCCTATTATATCGGGCATTAGTTCTCTTACCTCCAACCTTTCATTTTTTGTTGATCATTATTTGCAGAAATTTATTCCTGGTTTGCCCTCTTACATTAAAGATACCATTCAATTTTTAAATATTGTCAATCAAATAGAATGGAGATCAGAGTATGCTTTTCTTACACTAGATGTCCAGGCGCTATACACCAATATACCTCACCAGGGAGGTATAGAAGCTGTCAGAGAGATCTTGGATAAAGATGATAGCATCCCAGCAGCTAGACGTCTTTTTATTTTGGACTCTATTAAGTTCATTTTAACCAATAATTATTTTTTGTTTGAAGACCGGTTTTATTTACAGACCCTGGGTACGGCGATGGGGACCAGGTTCGCGCCAAGTTTTGCCAATACATACATGGGGCAATTAGAAAACGAACTCATTTGAAATGGCCCCTTTAGCGCGAACCTGGTCCTATACGGCCGATTCATTGATGATTTGTTTTTTGTTTGGAATGGTAGTTTGGATTCGGTATTGGAATTTGTAGGTTTTTTGAATAATAACACATATAATTTGAAATTCACCCATACTTTTAACAGAGAAACTATTAACTTCTTAGATGTTACAGTAGTAGCATGTGGAAATAGAGTTCTGACTTCCAATTATAATAAATTGGTGGATGTGTGCAACTACTTACACTATGAAAGTGGACATCATCGTCCATGGGTTGACAATATACCCAGGGGACAATTAGGGAGATTGAGAAGAAATTGTTCCGAAGATACTGATTTCTTGAATCAATCCCATAAGATGCTTAATAATTTTAAGGAAAGGGGTTATCCTGAAAACTTACTTAAAGAAGCTGCTTCTTATGCTTCCTCCTTAAATATGAATGTCCTGTTAAAATCTTCAGATGGACGAAAGAAAAATAAAGTATTTGAAAAAAGTGATCCAGCTTTTATTTCCACTTATAACATCAAATCTAAGCAGATCCGTAATATTGTTAAAAAGAATTTTAGTATTTTAAAAGAAGACAATATATTAAAAAGTGTCTTAGAGGACTTACCTCAAGTCATATTTAAGAAAAATTTAGATCTGAAAAGAATGTTGGCTCCGAGTATATTGAAACAGACTCATAAGAATCAGAGGGATACATGGTTCCCTAATAAACCCAATGGGTGCTATAGTTGTGGAAAATCACGATGTCTAACATGCAGACATGTCATGAATAGAACAGTCAAGGTAATATCTGAATCTTGTGGAACAGAGTTCTCAATCAAATCTTTCATCAATTGTGATACCTCATACATCATATACATGTTGGAGTGTGGTTGCAAACTCCAATATGTTGGCCGTACCATCAGACCCTTAAAAACCAGGTTCCGTGAGCATAGGCGGAATATACTTAACGGTCTTTCAACCCATAGTGTTTCAAGACACTACTCCGAGGCTCATGCAAGAAATCCGGAGTGCCTTAAGGTAGTTGGCCTAGAACATGTATCCGTGACTACGAGAAAAGGTGATAGATTCAAGAGACTGTGCCTTTGTGAATCCTCATGGATATTCAAAATGGGGACCCTTTCTCCAAAAGGCTTGAATGAAGCACTAGACTTTTATGGTATGGAATAGTGTAATATCTCTCTCTTTAAAGAGGAGAATATGAACTTATCTAAACCTTTCGTATATTATTTATCCAACATCTAGTCCCTTTTTGATAACTTTTTTTATATATACCTATATGGAGACGCATCTCCTATATGTAGGCAGAATGTTTCATAATACTTTTTTGTTTGAGTAGACCTCATATAGATGAATGGAATTTACCCTATAATATAAATGGGATAAATTGCGCATATATATATATATTTATTTATTGGAGTATATGGATTATCTATACATGTCGGTGACGTATATGTGTGTTAATATACATATATAGAGATGGCCGATCTATATGTGAAACAGTATACCATACCACAAGATGTGAGTTTGACATACATGTGGAGTACCACACTATATTATAAGACATGAAACATACCCATATATGCGGGGTAAGACAGCTTTTAGACCCCAAGCATTTCCACTAGGATTCCTTTGAGGTGTATTTTCTGTAAATATTTGCAGACTGGTAAAGCACCCATGTCAATAAGAGGACTCCAATACCAAATATGGGAGGCGAAGGAGAATTGATTTTTCTCCATGTGAGTAGAAAACCGCAATATATATATTTGAATTCCGGAGACCTATAGAACTCAATGGAATATGATCATTATGTCATATTTATATACCATCCCTACTACTGAATATGATATTTGGGAGATCTATGCGTATACATATACACTTTTACCTAAACCTTTGAGTTGGAAAAGGCAATTAGGCTCTGAAGGGTGAAAGAAAACTTATATATATTTTTTTGATTTGATATGTGAGACAATGTGGATCACATTTGTGTGCGAGACGGAGACCTAAATATACCCATACTGATAAATATACTCATATCCGATATATATGAAAAGCTATAATAGAATTACTTTGGGATTATTATTATATCGATATGGAAAAGCCGATAAAGAAACAAAGCCCTAAATGGAGAATCAGATAAATAAACAAAGCCCTAAATGTAAACAGAAACGGATGATCTAGCCAAAGAAAATGATAAGGCTCACTTTAAGACCGAGACTGTTTTAATAATTGTCACGCCCATAGGCTCTTTAAATAGGAGCAAGTACTGTTGGTGAATTAGCTTTGAGAAAGTCCTGAGCTTACAGGACGAAACGCGTCAGCTATATCTAATACTCTTGTCCGGATACATTGGTGTCATATATGGAGAAGGAGTCATAACAATATTACTGTGACCTTAGCTCCTTCGTTTTTCATCAAGTGAATGGAATGATCTCTATCTCGCAATTGTTTCCGAGGGACGCCTGAGTGGGAACACCTATAGTGGAAACGACTACTGACAGCTGCAGCACTTGCAGGACGATTGGGCTCACTGCCGAGATCAATATACGTTCATTATCCCTCCGGAGGGTCCAGAAAGTGGTAAGACACTCTGGTTTATTCCAATTCCAACTGGGCTTTAAGCCATTCCTAAGGAGAGGATTTATTAGAGACATCATTTGAATCCGTGAAGAAGGTGGTAAGAACTTTTTTTGAGATATTATATATACCATCTTTATCAGTTCTTATACGTGACCTTTGGAATTTGAACTCCCCTTTACTTATGAGGATTTTTTAATGCACTATTGCTTACCACAAAGCTACACTATATGTGGAGGACCTTTCCTATATATTTTTATGTTTTTACTTTTATTTTTATATGGAGCTCTATTATTAATGCATGCTTTTTATATATATATTTTTTTCTACTGGAACCGGGACTCTAATAGATGTACTTATATTTTTTCCGTCTAGCGCAATCTATGCAAGCAGTATTTTTTCTCGTGCCCGGGCATTTTTCTTCCCCCTCTTTCCTTCCTTTCCTCCAATGATAGAACATGCATGTTCTTGTGTATTAGGATAATACTGTCTGGCTATTTGTTCAACATTTTAATATATTCATGTGATGTAACCTTAATAAATACTACATGTGTTCTTTACTATATTAGGCTATTCCTATTATATTGCATGATACTGCATTTGAAAATAACATTCAGTGTGAAGAGATTAAGAAACACAGGTATTCCCAGCGCTTGACATTTTTTGTATATATTGTTTCCACTTAACGATCTGATGAGTCGTAGTTTAAGCTGCAGGGTTTTCCATGTGATATTTATACTATAGAGAATATATTCTGGTCTGCTAGCGCCGAGGGCGATTCCTTAGAGAATCTTGTTTTTTGTGGTTGCCATTTGCAGTGTTGAGCCTTCTTTTTGAAGACCTCTGCAATTCACTCTGGCATGCTGTCAATCAACTTCTGGGACACACACTGACTGATGGCTGCCCATTCTTGCCTAATCAATGCTTGGAGTTTGTCAGAATTTGTTGGTTTTTGCTTTTCCACCCGCCTCTTGAGGATTGATCATAAGTTCTCAATAGGATTAAGGTCGGGGGAGTTGCCTGGCCATTATGGCAAGGTGCTCCATCATGCTGGAAAAGGCATTGTTCGTCACCAAACTGTTCTTGGATGGTTGAAAGAAATTGTTCTTGGAGGATGTTTTGGCACCATTCTTTATTCATGGCTGTGTGCTTAGGCAAAATTGTGAGTGAGCCCACTCCCTTGGCTGAGAAGCAACCCCACATATGAATGGTCTCAGGATGCTTTACTGTTGGCATGACACAGGACTGATGGTAGTGCTCACCTTTCCTTCTCCGGACAAGCGTTTTTCCAGAAGCCTCAAACAATCTGAAAAGGGAATTATCAGTGAAAATGACTTTACCCCAGTCCTCAGCAGTCCAATCCCTGTACCCTTTGCAGAATATCAGTCTGTCCCTGATGTTTTTCCTGGAGAGAAGTGGCTTCTTTGCTGGCCTTCTTGACACCAGGTCATCCTCCAAAAGTCTTTGCTTCACTGTGCGTGCAGATGCTCTCACACCTACTTGCTGCCATTTCTGAGTAAGCTCTGCACTGGTGATGCCCCCATCTCGCAGCTGAATCAACTTTAGGATAAGGTCCTGGCGCTTGCTGGACGTTCTTGGGCGCCCTGCAGCCTTCTTCACAACTATTGAACCTCTCTTCTTGAAGTATATGATGATCCATTAAATGGTTGATTTAGGTGCATCTTACTAGCAGCAATATCCTTGCCTGTGAAGCTCTTTTTGTGCAAAGCAATGATGACTGCACGTGTTTCCTTGCAGATAACCATGGTTAACAGAGGAAAAACAATGATTTCAAGCACCACCCGCCTTTAAAAGCTTCCAGTCTGTTATTCTAATTCAATCAGCATGGCAGAGTGATCTACAGCCTTGTCCTCGTCAACCCTCTCACCTGTGTTAACGAGAGAATCACTGACTTGATTTCAGCTGGTCCTTTTGTGGCAGGATTGAAATGCAGTGGAAATGTTGTTTTTGGGATAAAGTTCATTTTCATGGCAAAGAGGGACTTTGAAATTAATTGCAATACATGACATTCATGATCATTCGTCATGACATTCTGGAGTATATGCAAATTGCCATCATAAAAACTGAGGCAGCAGACTTTGTGAAAAATAATATTTGTGTCATTCCCAAAACTTTTGCTCACGACTGTAGCATGCTGGTGTTGTAGCGGTGTGGAGTAGCACTCGCTGGGTACTCTTCACTGGTCGGCACATGTAAGTAGCCAAGGTTCAATGCTGGTATTGGGACAGGATTTTAAATTTAATTAATAACTTTGGTGTGTATTTCTAATATCCATATTTGCCCAACAGCTATAGACTATAGAAATTCAGTTTTTATACTTTTATTTTACAGGCATTGAGATTAGGATATTGTGATTGCCGCATTCTGTGGTAGAAATCATTTATCTTGGCCGACACATGCTAATTTTTGGAAATAAGTGGACTTGAGGGACTTCTGAGTATATTTCTTGTTGTATACTTCTTAATTACTATCATTCCCCCTGTTGATTTATAGCAATATTTTCCATTTCAATTATTATTATTATTATTTTTAACTTATAAGGCGCCACAAAGGGTCCGCAACGCCGTACATTACATATACAGAAAACAGAGACCCAAGACACAACATGATACAGAAAGAACAAAAATATATACAAACACGGTAACAAGGTAAAGCAAATCAGATTATTTCTGGGACAGACAGTGAAAGTGATGGTAGAATCAGCAAGCAGTATTATTATTATTATTATTATTATCGTTTATTTGTTAGGCGCCACAAGGTTTCCGCAGCGCCGTACATGGTGACAGTAGGCCAAAGCTTAAGAAAACAGGGCTAGCGAAGCAGGCCAAGAGGAACAGAGGGTGATGGAATAGTAGGAGGAGAACACAAGGAAAGAGGGCCTTGCTCCTGAGAGCTTACATCCTAAAGGGAAGGGGAAGACACAAATAGGGTGGTACTAATAGGGGGAGAGAGCCAGGACAAGGGAGTTAGGAGGATGACTGATAGATTTGAATAAAGAAATGAGTCTTAAGGGCACGCTTGAAGCCTTTGAGAGTAGATACTAACCTGATGGAACGTGGAAGACAATTCCACAGCAGGGGAGCAGCCCGGGCAAAGTCCTGAAGACGGGAGTGAGAAGAGGTGATCAGTGAAGTAGTGAGGCGGCGGTCACAGGCAGAGCGGAGGGGGCGGGTATGAGTGTAGGTAGAGATGAGATTGTAGATGTAGGGAGGGAGGGATTGCTTAAGAGCTTTAAAGGTGAGGGTGAGGAGTTTAAATTTAATTCTGTAGGGTATGGGGAGCCAATGTAGTGACTGTTGGAGGGAGACTGCAGAGAGAGCGGCGGGAGAGAAAAATGAGGCGGGCAGCAGCATTGAGGATAGACTTAAGAGGGTCAAGGTGAGAATCAGGTAGGCCAGAGAGAGGAAGGTTGCAGTAGTCAAGGCGAGAGATTACAAGCGAGTGAACAAGGGTTTTTATAGCTTCCGTGTTGAGAAAGGGGCGTATCTTGGATATATTTTGAAGGTGGAAGTAGCAGGATTTATAGAGGGACAGAATGTGAGGCTTGAATGACAGGGAGGAACCAAGGATGACCCCAAGGAATCGGACTTGTGGGACAGAAACGACGGTAGTGTTATTAACAGAAAGAGAGGGGGGTCCTGGAAGGGGGGGGAAGACTATAAGCTCAGTCTTGGAAATATTGAGTTTAAGGAAACGTTGGGACATCCAAGATGAGATGGCCGAGAGACAGCAGGAGACACGAGACAGAAGGGAAGGGGAGAGGTCAGGGGATGAAAGATAAATTTGGGTATCATCAGCATAGAGGTGGTACTGGAGGCAAAATGAGCGGATGAGGACACCAAGGGAGGAGGTGTAGAGGGAGAAAAGCAGGGGGCCAAGAATGGAGCCTTGAGGAACGCCAACAGGTAGGGGAAGAGGTGGTGATGTAGAATCATGAGTAAAGACTGAGAAGGAGCGGTTGGTGAGGTAAGAGGAAAACCAGGAGAGGACAGTGTTACATAGGCCTATAGATTTGAGAGTTTGCAAAAGGAGTGCGTGGTCAACGGTATCGAAGGCAGCAGAAAGGTCAAGAAGGATTAGAAGGGAGTAGTGTCTTTTGGATTTAGCGAGAAGGTCATTAGTGACCCTAGTGAGGGCAGTTTCAGTGGAGGGGGCAAAAACCGGATTGGAGAGGATCAAGGAATGAGTGATAGGAGAGAAAGGAGGTGAGACGGTCGTAGACAACCCGTTCAAGGAGTTTGGAGGCAAAAGGAAGCAGCAAAATAGGGCGGTAATTAGAGAGAGAGGCTGGATCAAGGGACGGTTTCTTGAGGATGGGGGAGACAAGAGCATATTTAAAAGACGAGGGGAAGATTCCATAGGAGAGGGATAGGTTGAGGAGGTGGCCAAGGTGGGAGCAGGCCTCAAGAGAGAGGGAGCGGAGGAGGTGCGAGGGGATTGGATCCTGTGGGCAAGTGGAGCGGGGAGAGGAAGAGAGAAGGGTATGGACTTCAGCTGCAGATACCAGAGTGAAGGAAGAGAAGGAGGGTGAGCAAGCAGGAGGGGAGAGAGGAGATAGCAGCCGCAGAGGAGGGTGAGAAGGGAGACAGGGTGGGCATGGAGGGGGGGAGAGGATGGGGAAAGAAGGGACTGCTGGGTGATGTCATGACTATAGACTCAATCTTGGAGGTGAAGTGGGTAGTAAAGTCAACAGCAGAGAGCGTGGGGGGGGGGGGAAGAGGGGGAGACGAGACGAGGGAGTTGAATGTGGCAAAAAGCCAATGGGGGTTGGTGGATTGGGAAGAAACGAGAGCTTTAAAGAAAAATTGTTTAGAGAGCAAAATATGAAATATGAATAGGAAAATAAGCAATGGATTATTGAAGTATCATGTAAACTTATACTTATTGTACGGGAGATGCGGAGGGCAGATATTAAAAGATGTGGGTGTGACTTAATGACACTATTTGCATCATCAAGTGGGCGAGATAATGTGTATGATGTCTCTAATTGCGCTAATTAATGTTCAGAGAGGTGATGGTATAATTTGTGTTCATCATCGCATGTTCCTGCTCAACTTGCCGGCAAGCAGCTATGGGTATACCAGAGACAATGCTAACAATAATAGTGGTATTAGTTAGGGAGGGAGATATAACATGAATTAGTCAAATGAATATATGCATGCTAATATCTATCTCTTGGATATATTCTGCAATTTACTGCAACCTTAGGAAATTTTGACTTGCTGCAGCTACCAACATGTTTAGGATTTTAGTGCTACCACAGCAACACCTTGTGGCCGCACTTGAGAACCACCTCAGGATTTAGGTGCTGCAAAGAGACAATTCTCAACAGACTTGCTGGCTGCTTCTCTTCTAGTCAAGTCAGTCTGACTTCATGAGATCATTTTGGTGCATGAGATCACTACTACTGGTTCTTTGGGAGTACTGTAACTGGTGGGTCAGCACTATATTCAAAATTACTCATTATTCAGGAGCAGCAGATGGTATTCATACACAAACCAGTGCCCAGTTCAGCCTTGCAGGCAGTATCATGTTTATTATTCTGTAGACAGTGGGCAACTCAAGACAGTATTATCTATTCACAAGTTAGGTAATTACAAGAGCTGTGCACTGACTAGAGTTGTTCACTGACCCTCGTGTTTTGGATCTGCATTAAGATCATGTTTTGGTTCTGTATTGTTTTTAAAAAATTGCTAAAATCACATAATTTTGCACTGTTTTGGTTCCTACATTATTATTATTAACCTCAATAACACTAATTTCCAGTCAATTTTGACCACCTCACAGGTCACAATATTATTTTCATCAACTTTCGACCACAGACTGCAGCAAGCTGGCTTGATGCTAAGCGACAGAGCAACAACACAAACACACAGTAGTTCATAGCACATCTAGTACAGATTGCCATATAGCAATGGCAGAAAAGAAAAATGGTGCAGGATGGAATTGTCCTTGGCACCTCCCACCCATATGTTAAAAAGCTTTAACAAACTCATACAGAAACAGGAGGAATAGCAGGTACAGTTTAACAAACCAAGCACTTCACCAACAAGGAGTGTCACTTTTGTGGCTGAAGTGCTTTGTTTGTTTAGGCCTCCCACAAAAAAAGCTAACAATGGGTTTAAGGCAGCTAATCTAACAGTGCTGTCAATAAACTCTACAGTGACAAGATGTTGTAATCATCTTCAGCCTCATCCTGACATTATTAATTCATCACCGCTGGAATCCACCATTACAGAAGTCTCTGTACTTTGATGTAATTGCTGGTAAAGACCTTCCTAGTGGAATTGGTAGTTCATTTTGATAAACATTTTCCTCATTTTTAGGATGTAGCTTCCTACGCCGATCGCAGACAAGGTTCCCGGCTGTGCTAAAAACTGTTTCTGAATATACACTGGAGGGTGGTCAGCTTAGGCAGTGCAAAGAGTTTGCACATGGGTCTCCAAATTGCCTTTTTCCTCCCAGTATGTAAAAGGGACTGATATGTCTTTGTCTATGCTGTCATTAAAATAATCCTCCACCATTTTTTGGATGTTCATAGCAGGATCAGGTGGAGTTATATCAGACGTGCCACACTTTTTGGGCAATTCTTTTAGACTAGACCAGATGTGTTCTGCTGACTCATCTGTATCATCTTTGGGTCTCTTGGAAAAACTTAGTTATTTCCTAGCAGCAGCAGCCTGAGAAAGTGAAGGAGGTGATGCAGTCGTGTCACGTACCACTGTCAACTTGCTCACCAGAAGCTCATTGCATCTCCTGTGATCTGGGGCAGTTGGAAAGAAAAAGAAGACATAGCTCTTAAACTTAAGATCAAGCATAGTCTGCAAAATGTAGCAATCTGATTTCATGATGTTGATAACTTTTCGCAAATAAAGTACTTGAAGTACAAATCCGACATACTTCAGTTGGTGGCAAGGCAAAATAAATTGTTCTTGCAGCTGCTGCAATTTCCTACATGCTGTTGTAGAATAACGAAAATGTCCCGAAATTTTTGGGCCACAGACAGCATCTCCTGCACGCCCCTGTCATTTTTTAAAAAGCTCTGTACCACCAAGTTATGTGAACAAAACAGGGAATGTGATGGAATTCACCCAACTCTAACAGGTTGTCAGCGGTATGCCTCTTAGTGAAGCCGGTGATACACAAAGTAGCCTGCCTCTGAAAAATCTGTCATTGTCGGGTACATGCTGCTGCTGCTGAAGGCGATTCACCAACCCAGTCGGCTGTCACAGTTATATAATCTTCAGTTTGCCCAGTTCCGTTTGCCCAAACATCTGTGGTTAAGTGTATAATGGGTAGAATGACATTTTATAGCCCAATAAATACATTTTATCAAACCTTCTGGTAGAGGTGAGGAATTGCTTTTCTAGTAAAATGGTGTATTATTATTATCATTTATTTGTTAGGCGCCACAAGGTATCTGCAGCGCCGCACACAGTACTAACAGTAGACTATACAGGGTGAAACCATACAGAACAATGAACAAAAAGTACCAATACTTCAGAAACTCCGGCTAGTCATATGCAGTAAAGACGGAGCAGAATAACAGGTATGGAGACAGGAGGGGAGGGGGCCCTGCTCATACGAGCTTACATCCTAAGGGAGGGTAAACAGACCAGGCACCCGAGGAGCCAGTTGAGGTAAGAGGAGAGAAGGGAGGATGAGCTAAAGGGAGGAGATGGGGGTTAAGTAGATGGTTGGTAGGCTTTGAGGAAGAGGTGAGTTTTGAGTGCACGTTTGAAGGAGCACAGAGTAGGAGAGAGGCGGATGGAACAAGGGAGGTCGTTCCAGAGAAGGGGGGCTGCACGGGAAAAGTCTTGGATTCTGGAGTGGGAAGAGGTGATAAGAGTGGAGGAGAGGCGGCGGTCATTGGCCGAGCGCAGGAAGCGGGCAGGAGTGCGAATGGAGAGGAGGTTAGAGATATAAGGGGCAGTAGAGTTGGAGAGAGCCTTGTAAGTGGTGGTGAGGAGTTTGAAAAGGATTCTGTAGGGGAAGGGGAGCCAGTGTAAGGCAAGGCAGAGAGGGGAGGCAGAGGAGGAGCTGCGTGAGAGGAAGATGAGTCTTGCGGCCGCATTGAGTATAGAGCGGAGGGGGGAGAGACGGGAGTGGGGGAGGCCAGTGAGGAGGTTACAATAATCGAAGCGGGAGATGAGTGCGTGGATGATAGTTTTGGTGGCATCCTGAGAGAGAAAAGGACGGATGCGGGCGATGTTGCGTAGTTGGAAGCGACAGGCTTGGGCAAGGGAATGAATGTGGGGGGCAAAAGAGAGAGAGGAGTCGAGGGTGACACCCAGGCAGCGAAGTTAGGTAACAGAGGAGATGGTGGTGTTGTTGACGACAATAGAGAGGTCATGGTGGGATGGGAGTCTGGGCGGAGGAAAGACAATGAGTTCAGTTTTAGAGATATTGATTTTGAGAAATCAATAGCTCTAAATATTAAGTGTAGTGATGGAATTTGGTAAAGGGGACACAAGACCTCAAGTAATTGTCCAAAACCAGCTGCATTAATAGTAGATATTGGACACAGATCTAATACGAGCATAGTCGCCATGGCGTCTATGATCCACTTTGCAACTAGCTTTCATACTTGCTTCCTCTTGCAAAAAGATTAACAGTCAATTGTTGTAAACTACTAGTAGTCTTCTTCTTGGTTTTCTGGGTTGAAGATCCATCTGCAGCAGAGACTAATGCTCAAGAATTCTTCAAAGGAATCCTGGATAGGGGAGAAGTCATCTAGCCTTAGCACCTTGGATGCAGGACTAACTCTGATCACTAGTGAGGATATTGATGAGGAAGGTGTTGTCAGTGTGGCTTTACAAATGCTAAAAATGGCTAGACAACTGTTGTCAGGATTGGGTAAAAATAATTACATACATAAGAGGTGGATTTTTTGGTCTTATGGCGAGGCATGACAATCGCCTTCTTCTTATCACTGGAAAGAACTGCTTCCACTGAAAAAGGACTTACACAAACAACATCATCAATATCCTCATTAGCGCCATTGTCAGCTACACAAATATCCCCCCCATCCTGCTGCAAATACCAAGTGGCATCCTCAATTTGTATATCACCGACTACACTAAGAGGTGACTACATCAGGAAGAATTCCATTCCATTCCCTGTTTTGCTCACTCAATCAACTTGGTAGTACAGAGCTTTCTAAAAAATGACAGTGACATGCAAGAGATGCTGTCTGTGTCCCAAAATAATTCAGGTAATTTTTGGCATTCTGCAACAGCATGTAGGAGATTGCAGCAGCTACATGAAGAATAGAATATGAGGGGCAATGTACTTTAGTCCAGCACAGTGGAAAATACTTTTTGTGTTGTGCAAGGTGCTGAAACAACTCTAAGTAGTCACCTGTGAAGTGAGTTTAGACACTGTTAGCTTGAGTCAAGTGATTCCCCTAATTAGATTTTTTGGAAAAGCAGCTAGAGAAATTGAAGGAAGAGATGAAACAAAGCAATTGTACTAACTATGTAGAAGTTGTGGATCAAGTACTTTATTCGCTTCGCCAGGATCCAAGAGTTCTCAACATCTTGAAATCGGATCACTACATTTTGGCAACTGTGCATGATGCTAGGTTTAAGAGCTATGTCCTCTTTCTTTCCAACTGACCCAGATCTCAAGAGATGCAATAAGCTCCTGGTCAGCTAGCCGACAGCTCATGTGGTACATGACACAACGACATCTCCTCCCTCAGTTTCTTTGGCAACTGCTGCTAGGAAAAAACCTAGCTTTCCCAAGCCACACAGTGGGGATACAGAGGAGTCAGCACAACATTTTGACATTTGGGGGTATATTTACTAACCTGTGGATTTGAATAAGTGGAGATGTTGCCTATAGCAGCCATTCAGATTCTAGCTGTCATTTTGTAGAATGTACTAAACAAACAACTAGAATCAGATTGGTTGCTATAGGCAACATCTCCACTTTTTTAAACCCGCAGTTTAGTAAATATACCCCTTGGTCTGGACTAAAAGAATTGCCCAAAAATGAGAATAGCTCGTTCGTAAAATGTGACCAACGGCACTGAGACTGGAGAGTGACAAGGACACTGCCATCCCTCCTGTTTCTGTATGAGCAATGGCACAGAGCAATGGCACTGGAGACTACCAAGAACACTGCCACACCTCCTCTGTCTGTTTTAGCTATGACGCTGGCCAACTACACTGGAGACAGCCAGGAGCGCTGCTACCCCTTCTGTGTCTGTCTGTGTGTGTCTGTGAATATTCGCAAGATGTGATGGAGCAACGTTGACGTTTTGTCTCATTTTCAGTTCTGACGGCGCTCAAACGTACTGAGCAGGCTCAGCACAATACTAGGATCTGCTAAGTTCGCGTGGGCTTGGTTTTTGGAAAATAGAGGCCGAATCTCTCTAGCACTGACCCGAGTTTTGGTTTTAGATGCTGTTTTGGTTTGTTACAGGTTTTGCCCAAAAATCATGAAATGATTTGGGTCTGGAATGAATTAAAAATGTGAAAAATAGGTTAAACAATGTGATTTTTAGCTTTTTTGCTCCTATGTTACTATTTAAAGCATTAACAGCCATCTAAAGTCTATTTTCTAATGATCTCTTCACAACTGTACACATTTTTACCATTTTTTTTTTTAGATTTCAGACACACCTTTAATATATACAAAACTTTCAGATGAAAGATCTACTATATAAAAGCCTAGTGGCGTGTGTTTGTGTGTGAAAAAAAACCCCAAGCTGCAGCGCCACCTACTAAATTCTTAGTATGTGTGGAAAAAAACTCAGAAAGGGCTGAAATTTGGTATACTAAGATATTTTTAATTTGTTAATTGTTAAAAGTGTTTATAAAGATTTAAAAAAATATATATATATATATTTCTTGAAGGAGAAGTGACAGTTGGGAGTGGTTGGTGGTTGCCGGGGGTGACAGAGCGAGAGGAGTGTGATACTCAGGACCGCTGAGAGAGATCCCTGTGTCTGGATAGACATCTGGATAGATGTGGCGATAAAGATGAAGGATGAGGTGATGGAGAAAAATGATGAGGTGGTGACATGTGGACAAAACCACGTTAAAAAAGGGCGCTTGCTTCGGGAAGTAACGCTCTTCCCCTGAGGAGGCCTGGCCTAGCCCCAAATGCATGACGAGAACCTTTTTAACACCTTAAGTAGCTTGATTTGACTAGAATGCATGAGTATCATGCACGGGTTAACTTGTAACAAATATGCTGCTTTAAGCTGCAATGTTAAACCAGCTGACACAGGAACACAAAGTTTGGATTTACAGAGAAATACACTTCTCTTGCAAATCCTAAGGGACTAATAAACCAATATGTGCCAAATACACGCAACACCAGGTTTAGACATATGGTTAAAAAAAAATATATAAGACCAAAACAAATCTAAAATATATTTCAAATATTAATGGAAAATGCTAGTAAATAAGTGGATGTAATAGAATTTTTTTTTTCAAATTACATAAAATTATATAATTATATTTTCAACAGTCGGGAATGCCAAGATGTCAGGAATAACAGTTTTGTGCGGAGGATGTCGGGGTAAGTAATGGTGGTAGTCACAAAAATGACTACCACCGGTTGCATTTGCTTTCTCTGATTCAATTAAAAATAATTTAAGCAGTCTATACAGTTCTCTAACTCGTCAGCAATCATATCTCCATCTATACATGTATTCTTTGTCAATGTCAAATTCTTTCCGCTTAATTTCTCAGAATGTGGACTGTCAACTGCATTGTTTTGTCAAGACAGATGTTTTTGGCAACCAATGTCAGATATACATGCTTACTTGTGTGGGAAGGCCAACTATTAGCCTGAACTGTCTGTTTTACAAATTTTTCACACTTCACTAACATAACATATACAGTATATATTACATTATACACATTATATTACATTATTTGCTGGCGTTCTAGAAATAAATGATGATGATGTAATGTACTATGGATCATTGTTGTCTGTGCATTGTATACTATTGTAAATTTCATGTATGGTGCTGTGGGATTTGTGATACCTGTCTGTCTATTTATCCATCATGTTGATTGAGAGCTCCTAGTGCTTGTCCAGTACATAAGGGAGTACCTACAGCATTCTGTGATGTAATATGGCACATATATAATCCTATTGGCTCTGGGTTGGTCGGTCAGCAGGGTAAAATGTGTAAAACTGTTAATAATGCAAGGTGCCAGTTGTAAGATAGCAGTAAATGGGAGTTAGATAAAGCATTGTATTTCTTCTTTGGGCTTTTCAAAATCTTTAAAACACAAGTAATATGAAGGTGATCATTAACCCTAAGGACAACTTAAACCATTTGCACCTAGTTCAACAATGGACTAATCACGAACTGACTAAGGAGCAGTATTTAAGCTTAGTTATGGGGCCTGCTTAAAGTCATACCTCTTTGGGGAGCTTAATATATACATACTACAACATTCTTGGTTGCATGATGGCTCCAATTCCACTTTTGTACACAGTCCTTGGGAGACAAGTCTTTATGGATGGCCCAAAACATTATTGAAAAGATGGACACATGAATGTGTACAGGGGGAAGAAGATGTGAGTTATCCTCTACTTCCTGGAATAGCCTATGAGCAGGTTGTTCACAAACATATGATAGCCTTGAGCCACTCTCCGTCTCATCCTCTATGTCAAACTTGGTTGGAGAAGTCATTGGCACACTCACCTGCCACCATACTTCTAGGGCTAGTTAGATTGATAGGTAATGGCTTGGAGTGGATGCCAACTCTGTACCAGTAGGATAAAAATTGGAATGTCCTCAGCAGCCTCTCTATTTCCCAAGTTAGTATGTACAAGTCTATTATTCACAGTGTAGTACTCATGAACGTCCATGGGAGCTCAGCTTCAAAGTAATTTGCAATGCTCACACCGATAGGTACACCTGAGGATACACAGTTCATATGTTTTCTGCACATATGCCTTTTTGTGTATCAAGTAATACACAGGTGCACGCTCCCTTCCACTTTTTGAAGTGTACCTGTGTGTCAGAGGAATGTGAATGTTGGCCAAAGTACAACCATCACTACAATGTACTGCCTATTCTCTTTTGGATCATACCTTTAAATAATAAATAAGGAGAATAAGAAAACATATTAAGTCACATAGTGCAATTACATTTGTGTTGTTTGTGCACATAAAAGCCTGTTTCTGCATAAAATGCACCAAGATCATGGAAAAGGCACCTAAACACAAAATCAGGACAATCACACCCCCCCACAAAAAAAATAATAATATCCCGTCGATGTGCCACTCCACCCTCCTTATAAAAACTGAAAACACTAAAGACAAAACAAAAAAATGGCTACAAATAAGAAAATACTGTATTTGAGATCCAGGCCCACACTTGCCAAATGATGATCATTATTTTATGAAGCAAACGGAAAGGAGTGATCTAGCGATGCACTTCACCACCAGAATACGCTAGCATATAATTTATTCAGGAAGTAGGAATCCCGCCAATTGCTCCAATATTCTTGAGATCCAGATAAACATACCTAAAGGAAGACATTGGGGGGGTCACTTACCAATGGACGACAGCATGGTGGCTTAGTGGTTAGCACTTCTGCCTCACAACACTGGGGTCTTTAGTTCAATTCCCAACCACGGCCTTATCTGTGTGGAGTCTGTATGTTCTCCCCGTGTTTGCGTGGGTTTAGTCCGGGTGCTCCGGTTTCCTCCCACATTCCAAAACATACTAGTAGGTTAATTGGCTGCTATCAAACTTACCTTAGTCTCTCCCTTTCTGTCTGTATGTATGTTAGGGAATTTAGATTGTAAGCTCCTATGGGGCAGGGACTGATGTGAGCGAGTTCTCTGTACAGCGCTGCGGAATTAGTAGCACTATATAAAAATTCTTCAAAAGATGGCAGTACACAACCGTTTTGCACTGGTTGCATGTGTTTTTATACAACCTCCCAGGATTTGTGCAGCAATGTGGTGTCTATTGTGGAGGAAGACATTTTTACTTGGTGTGATTGATGTAACCAGGCTGCAGGGAGCCTTAAATATAGGGAGTCACAAGTGTATGTATTTAAATACTAGAATAAAAAAAAAAAACAGACAAGGTACAAAAGTTGTGGATTTCTACAGACCATATTTGCTGTGCAAAATGTCAAGATGTGCAGATAACCACTATCTATCATAAATACACCTAAAATCTGTCTTCTTTGCAGCCACCAAGGACATTTTTCTAGTGATATACGAGACACACAAGACAGATAAAAAGAAAAAAGCAAATAAATGTCTGGTTGAAAGCTGCTGTAGTAACCATACATTATAGTATAAAATGCAGCTATTCACAAATGTGTTGCAACATTTCACAAATAGTTATAGTTTCAGAGTCTGGAAAAATATGGTTGTACAATAACATTTTACTGGCCAAGCAAAATACAACATCAACAAATTGATCCAATGTCACCTTATGATTGGTCAAAGAATTGCACCATAAAATAAAAATCAGATGAGGATACATAAATGTATATTTATTGCACGTGCATAAACATTCTGTCGCCAATGATCACATTGGTATATATACAACATTTATAATCCATTCTTAAGCCTTATGGCTGAACAAATGGATTGGACCAATCTTGCTAGACATCATGATGTCTGGTTAGCAGGCCAAACAACTGCATCTGGCCATATTGGTCATATATATATTATATTAATAGCTTCTCATATCTTAGACAATGGAGGCCAAATATATATTTACATTTTTTTTAGGAAAGAGTTCAAACCCAAGACTCATTGTCTGACTGCAGTCCATACACCCAGAGTTTATATTGCCATATTTAAGCCAACCACAGATGGACTGATACTGTGCAATGTGACGAAACACGTAGTGGGCGGATAGCTTCCCAAATCCACGGGGTCCAATAATAGTTGAAAGAGAGATATACAGCCTGCTCGTTATCATTTTCCAATCGCAGTTACCAGTATCTGATAATGATCGATTTTTGATCATTGGGCATTGCAGTTACGTTTGGACCACATGCACTCTGTTATCATGCCAATTACCGGACATGGACTGTGTTATCACAGAGTGTGTGGCCAGAACTACACTCTCCACTTGATATCAATAGACCACAACAGTCCTGTCCCGTATGTATGTAAGGGAGTTGTTTACAAACTCAAGAAAAGTAGTGTTCTATGCTAGTCCAATTTGACCATAGTTTAAATGACTAGCTGCACAGTGGAGCATTGTGGTTGAAACTTCATTTGTCTCTAGTGCTCGTCCGCAGTGGTAGCTGCAGCTGTGCACTGACACTTTTTATTAAAGTTTTTGTACTTTCCGAATGGGTATACGCTTTCTACAATAGATTTAATCGCTATTACAGCGAGGCAAGTACTACATTACATGAGACATTATGTTGACCTTTTTGGGTGTGTGTAGAAATATTATAATAAATCTTTTGTCATTCTTGATTGAAATTTTATGATGGCATCAGACAAGAGTGCTGAGCTGATGAAGGACTTAATTGAGGCCTACCGATCCCCTCCCTGCTTGTGGCAATCCAAGTCAAAAGAATATTCCAACAGGCAGAAGAGGATCTTGGTTTGTGAGGACTTGGTGACAGTGAGCCTCCCTAATTATCCAGAGGCTACTGTAGATTGGGTCAAAAGATCTGGGGCAGGGGCTGAAGATGTGTATGTACCCAGGTTGTGGTATTTTGACCTCCTGCGCTTCACAGCTTACTAGGAAATAGCCAGACCGTCAACAAGCAACGTGCCCCAGATGGAGATTAGTTCCTCACCTGTCCCTCCGAAAACTGAAGACATGCCAGAAATTGGCATAGCCAGTAGGCACATAAAATCATGAATGCATAAAATATTTACATTTTGGTAAATATGAGGAATTAATGGTGATGATGATGATGACGAACTGCCATATCCAGCACACTCTCACAGCTCTTTCCATCAGGGTAGTTTCTAGAGTGGTCCAAGGAGCAAAATGACACATGGGGGAAACCTGGATTCATTTGAGTTCATTAAAAAAGATCAAACACTGTAGCATGCAGGCCTACTGTCATCTATCCACTCATAAGGGCACCCAAACAGCCAGGAGTAGAATGAACTACAAAATCAGATCCCCAATAAAACAAAAAAGAAACATTTATTAAAGCAAAACTTTATGCAGCAGATTTTTTTGTATACATCACAATTGTTTTTTTTCCCTCTTTACAATACGAAATAGGCAGACATTTAACTAGAAACCCACAAATGAACAGAAACGTGCAGGTACATGGTCAGACTCCTTCAAGTGAACTCATTGGCTGCACACCATGGAGGCAGCCATTTGTGGGCTGTAAACTATTACTATATAAAAAACATAGTTTCTGTTCACCAGGAATCCCTGATATTGCTGAATTCGAGGTGAAAAATGGCTGCCCCCATAGAGTGTAGGGTGTCTCAATTTCATAAGAATGTGCAAACAATCACAAAACGGGCAGGTATACTTTTTTCTCAAGCAGTAAAAACATTAAGGAGTTAAGGTAGTAACAGAATATTAAGCTAAAATATGAGGCTGTCTTAAATATATAGTATGAAAAAATAAAAGTCAATATATTAACATTTAAATGAAGCATTTAAAAATAAAATCTTATTCTAAAGTACAGTAACAGTGTAGAGGAAAATAAAAAGACGAATACATTGCATACAAGTCTTTTAGACAAAAAAAATGGAAAAATATATGTATAAGTTGGTTTAAATTAACTTAGTTTGTTTCTGAACTGTCCCTTCCATGGATTAAAGGAGCAAAGAGGACAAAAATAAAGTGCAGTAACCTTTTTGTTGCAGGGAACAGCCTTTTACTGGTACACTACCACTATACATTAAATCAGTACTGGTCAACGAATCAAAAGAATGGAGACCCCGACTTGTACTATCCCAACAACCTAAATAGCTTATTATTATTATTGTAGATTTGTAAGGTGAAACAGGGCTCTGCAGCGCATATATAAAACAGGGACATATAAGCTAGACAAAACAAATGCAGTCTATAACATAAAGGATATGGAGCAAAGTGCTCATTATAGAGCTTATATTCTAAGTGGAAGAGGGCACGGGTGAAACAAGAGGACAAAGTGTGGCTTAGGGTGGAGATTGGGACAGTAATGAGGGTGCATTAGTGTGAATAGTATCATCGGGGATTAGGTAAGTTCCAAAGAAAGAAAAAAGAGAGATGGGTTTTTTAGAGAGCGTCTAGATTTGAAGACTATGGGAAAGCCCGATTGGGCGTGGTAGGGAATTCCACAAGTGGGAAGCAGCACGGGAGAAGTCTTGTAGGCTGGAGTGAGAGGTGGATACCCGAGACGAGACAAGGCGCAGGTCAGATGTAGATCTAAGAGGGTGGGAGGGAGAGTATTTTGATATGAGATTTGAGATGTATGAAGGGGTGCTGTTGTTGAGGGCTTTGATGGTAAGGGTGAGTATTATGAATTGAATTCTGGAGGACAGAGGGAGCCAGTGTAGGGATTTGCAACGTGGTGCAGCATATGTGGAGCACTGAGAGAATATGTTGTATGGCATTTTATTTATTTAGTTCACAAACTTATATTTACAAAATACAGCTCATCTCCTGAAAAGCGCCACTAAAATAGAAAACAAAACTCTAAGACGGTTTTACCAACCTCCAGTACCTATTTAGCGGCAGTTCTCCAGGAACTCCTGATGAAATCGGGCCTCAACAACAGAAGACCTGATCTAGATAAAAGACAGCAGTGGAGAAATGTCAGACACCCCACTCAGTCAGCGTCATTACACACCTTCAGGTAGCCCACACAAAACTTTGAGCAATCTTAAATGGTGCTTGAAGTGGTGTAATGACTTAGGGCCTGATTCATTAAGGATCTTAAATGAAGAGGATTCTTATTTCAGTCTCCTGGACAAAACCATGTTACAATGCAAGGGGTGCAAATTAGTATTCTGTTTTGCACATAAGTTAAATACTGACTGTTTTCTCATGTAGCACACAAATATCAACTTTAAATTTCAGTGTGCAAATAAGCTATCAAGTATTTGTGTGCTACATGAAAAAACAGTCAGTATTTAACTTATGTGCAAAACTGAATACTAATTTGCACCCCTTGCATTGTAACATGGTTTTGTCCAGGAGACTGAAATAAGAATCCTCTTCATTTAAGATACTTAATGAATCAGACCCTTAGTGAGGGCAATCCTCTCCAATGCAGACTGCTGTGGGGCACAGATTCCACAGAGGAAGTGCATCCCAGCAGGTAGATAAACTTAACACAGAGTATTTGGAAAGTGCCAATTGTTTTCAACCTTACTTAGCCCTAACGTGTCTAAGGAAGTGTGTTTATATGACTCCTCAGACGCAGGGGAAAGTATGTGGAAGACTCAGTACATGATCATATATGTAGGAATATGAATTATATACACACACTACAAATAACTTGCTTTCAACACTACATACTGGTATGGAGCATGGAGGGTTTGTGAAAAACCTTTACCTCCAGAACATGTTAAAAGATCCTTTAATAGTAGTTTTAATGGCTTTGAAATATAGTTTATACCTTTTTGGAAAAGCAATAGTCTGCTACCTGGGATAACATCTATTTTGCTGGAGACACGAGTACAAATCACCCTCTACTACAGAATCTAGTTATTACTATCATCATTTATATAGCGCCAATCATATGACGCAGCCCTGTACAGAGGATATGTAGCCATTCACATAAGTCCCTGCCCATTTGGAGCTTACAGTCTAAATTCCCTAGCACATACAAGACACACACTAGGATCCATACCTATCAGTAGATATTTGGACAGAGAGGAAACCAAAGGAAAACCACACAAACACAGGGAAAACATACAAACGTCCTGGTAAGAATTGAACCCATGACTTCAGTGCTAGGAGGCAGCGGTGCTAACCACTCTGCTTTCTAATTATACATGTTTGGTTATATTTTAAATTGACCTTGACCAGATCTACATAAGATGTGCATCCTGACAACAAAATAATGGTTGGGATTGCCAGTAAACACAATTGTGTTTAACTGAAAATCTTTTTTGGGATTGTCAGCAAAGAGTAAAAGGAGGAGATGAATAACTAACATTTTCGTATGTCCCGCCAAGGCAGGAGGTCCTGTTTATTGGTGGAACAGTGAACATCTGACAAGTTATAACAGTATATCATAACAGGACAAGATTTCGTACACTTGATATGAAACAAATAGCATTATTATTCCTATGATCATTGTTATTTAGCCTTAGACAATCCCTCCAGTCTACTTAAAGGGGTTTTCCACAATAGTATTGTGCCCATATCTCCCGTTTCCTTTAATTAGACTTTAGTGGGGTCCCGTCAAACCCTGCTCTTCCAATCAGTAGCCAGCTTTCATTCACAGCTAGGTCTGATGTCTTCTGCTCCAGTGACCCAATCTGCTCAAAAAGTGACCGGCAGATGTCCTGGTTATTTGCTAGTGTCAAGACACTGCTAAATACAATGCTATATTATAGAGAAAGGTTTATTTAGATGCAATACTAAAGTGAAAAGCCCCTTCAGAATACACCCATCCCTACCGCACAGTATTTGGGCTAAGCCAGTATTCATGCGAATGCAACAGATCAATTCACTAGAAACCAGTCACATCCCAAGGTACATAGACTGAAAGTCTGGAGAGCATAGTGAAAACTGAGCCAACCACTATCACAGCCTTACTTCACCTACCATTTGTTTTCAGGCGCTCCTGAAACAGTCACAAAGATTTGTGAATTATATTAGTTGTATAATTAAACAGAAAGAAGCCAGGCAAAGGGATATATTTCGTAAAACTTACAGTCGGCTGAAGCTGGGAAAACCCCTTAATAGTCAAATATAAAATAACAACTCATCTGCCCGGTGTTTGGGAAGACAGAATGCCAAGGTTTGTAAGAAGTCTTAAATTAAATTATGTATGAGACTTTGCTTATTCCAAAGGATGAGTGTGGTCATGATGTAGACCTCACTTTAACGCATGTCATGGTTTGTGAAACAGAACTCAGTCATCGTAGGTTTGCATATAGAGCGAGTGATATGACCTACAAACAAAATTAAGGTGTAAAGTCACTATAAGAAAACTAAATGCTGCATTGGAGAAGATAAGAGTGGTACAGGTTCTACCCTATCTTCTCACTAGGTATCTTTGCTTTATGCTTTCATTTACACTTGAGCAAGGAATCCATCTCAGGGAATGAGTTAGTAACCATGCAATGTGGGAGGCTTTTCCGAATCTCGTCTATGCCTTGCGTCTCAAAAAAGATCCCATTGAGATTGAGATAGTTTAGGACGGGCAAGCTAACACACGCAGCTATGATAGAGTTTGGGGAGAAACAGAAGCAGAACTCCAGCCATAACTTCTCCAGCGTCTTAACGCCAGAGAGGCATGACAGTCCAGCATCTGTTAGAGAGCGAAAATCTGTAAGAGCCAAGGTCCGTAAGTGCTTCAAGTGGCAGCCGATTAAGTGCAAAGTGATATCTGTTATGTTACAGTCGTGTAGCTTTAAGTGCTCTAATCCTTTGAGGTAAGGAACTGCTTTCTGAATACCAATGTCATTCACTCTGTAGGTGCCGGAGAGGTAGAGGGTCTTAAGGGATGACTGACTGCAGATGGTCTCCAAGTGGTGGCTGGAGAACGATGGCACATTGTTCACAATGAGATTCTCCAATTTTGGGATGCTTTTGTTTTTGGTGGCCGACGCTTTGAACCAGGCCAGTGGAATTTCACACTGCAACAGTTCCAGCGTCTTCAAGGTGGAAGGTAGACAGTCGTAACTCAGAGAACGGAGGCTTGTTTCCTCCAAGTGGAGGCTTTCGAGGCTGGGATAGCGCTTTTCTAGGACTTGGAGCACAGCTGGGGTTAGGAACTCCTGTTTCTTCACCGAATGTAAAAGACCCTTTAGCTTCAGTGTTTGCAGGCTGGTTCCAAGCCAGTGCCTCACTAGATGCCACAATATCTTTGAATTCAGCTGTCAAATACAAATAACTGAATATATTATATTTTGCAAACATTACCAGATTATTGTAAAACATGAATATCCTCAATTTAGTTAGCAATGATGCACGGTATTCACAGTCAAAGTATTTCACACAATCATAAGAGAAAGAACAAATGAGCCTTTTGTACTGTTTATTCCAATGCCTTCTACAGTCTAATTTATCTGCTGCTCCAATCACATGTTAAGCAGGAGCTGAGCGAGATGTCTATGCTTCATATACTTGCCCGCCCCCCATCCCCCTCCCCAATCACCTCCCTACCAGACAGCTGCCTTTACTAGTAGTACTGTCTGCAGTAGTCCTCTGACCCCCTCTTTTATCCCGATAGGTCAGTAGTGTCAAAATCAGCCTGACTGTCCAAAGCAGATGTGCTGGTCTGAAAAGGGAGAGGCGGAGCAGAGATAGAGATGTACATTTGTCGTTGGAGCCAGGACCTAGCATTTATGTAACAGAGAACTGATGATTTCATCCGCAGCTGAAATAGGAGCAAGACACTCCAAGGCAGCGGTTCCAAAGAACTGCCGATTCTCAGCACTTTGTCCTCATTTTTAAAAATGGCAATTTTATTAAATGACAACAAAGCAGATCGGCAGTTCATCGGGACTGCTGCTTAGCAAATATACCCCCAAGACTCAATGAAGCATGTTGCAAAATAAAAAAATAATAAAAACACCCACATTTTTTATATTTTAAAAATAATAAAAAAATGTGTCCTCTTTATGTCATAGACAACATTACATAATGCTGGCCATTTTTAACTTTTCACTATATATGTGAGTGTGTTTTATTCATATGTTTCATTACATGTTGAAGGCAAATTCCATCCACAACTTAAAAAAATATATATATTTTGGTGCATCTAGGTGAACTTAAATAAAACAGTGTTTCTTGCATGTAACAGTGTGAGCAGGAGATCCTCCTTCCTGCTCAGGTGGCCTTATTAGGGCTCCCCTGTGAACTTCTCATTTGCATTTGTTATAATCAACGAGGGGCTGGATCTACCAAAATCAAATAAAATGTTGTATTTTATTTTGAATCACCTAAATCCATCCAAAGCTAAATCAAATGGATGAAATTAGCCTGTGTATCAAATATTTGATTTTAGTTGGAACAACACAAAGAGCCATATTTCACGCATATATGTGTGTGTATATATATATAATATATATATATATATATATATATATATATATATATATATATATATATATATATATACATATACACACACACACACACACACACACACACACAAGATGCTTTTTTTTGTGATAACTTCAAATACACACAGCATTCCCAAACCATAACAGTACTTTATATTATAGCTATTGATCTTCACTATCGGGCCCAGGGAGTCAGCAGACTCAAACGTGGGACATCTGGGGGTAAATGTATCAAGCCGAGAGTTTTCCGGGTTTGAAAATGGAGATGTTGCCTATAGCAACCAATCAGATTCTAGCTGTCATTTTGTAGAATGTACTAAATAAATGATAGCTAGAATCTGATTGGTTTTTCAAACCCGCCGGAAAACTCTCAGCTTGATACATTTACCCCCAGGTGTGCATTGGAATAAACAGCTTACTCCTCTTGCACAGCTTAATCACAGATCTATTCAGTTCTGAAACCTCCAGACACATTTACGTGTATTGACTTTCTTTTGTTTTTTTCTGTACATTGGGGAATAAAGGTCTGGAAACAGTGCAATGATCCCACACTTCTGTTTTATGCTCCACAACATCTAACAGATGGCTGGTAACTGAAGGGGAAAGGCTCCAATTGGCTACAAGTTGGGTATAACTCCGCCTACTTCAAACTACAGAGAAATGCAGAAGAAAAAAAAAACCAAAAAACCACAAAACCCCAAGAACAAGTAGCTCACAGTAAACCTGTCCGCACAGGAAATGTATTAAAAAAGAAAAAACATCACTACATTTTTAAGTTTCTAAGCTGGTACATGAGTAATGCCAGTTATTTGCCACTGGAAAGACGTGAGGACAGATTTATAGACGGGTGGTACATGTAGTGGAGGAACTCAGCCTAGCTTTGTTGCAGTATAGCATCTGCATCTGTCCCCACACCCTAGTGAAGTGCATAATAAGGAGTTATCTGTAAAGCACTTCTTCCCAAGTATAATAAAGGATACCTATAATGCTTGATAACACCATCCAAGCATTGCACACTTTTTAATAAAAAGGTGGTCACTAGATGGCACTAAGCGAAGCACTACCAGTACCAATATTCATAGTAAAAAGGTTCTCCGCACAGAGAACCTTTCTTAGAAAATCAGCAACTGAGCATACAAGATCTCTGGAGTGATTTCTAGCAGCATCAGCGGGCAGGGAAAAAAACAAAAAACTCAACCGGTTTTGCAGAACAGAAGTACTGTGATATCTGACCACGATTTGATTGGGTGAAATTATACATTTGCAGCCAACAAGTGGCAATCTTAGGCCATATCAGCATGTGTCCGGCATTAGATAATGAAAAACTGGGTAAGAAAATACCTGTATGATTAAGCACTGTAGACATACTACACTAACACCAAGATCTGCAGTAAGTATCTGTACAAACTGCCATGGCGGTTGTGGATGGATAGACAGACCCTTGTGTATTCTGATGTAATATCTTGTTTCCAACTATACAAACCGCTCATCAGTCGTAGCCACTTTAACATCTGTCACTGTCACAGTCTCCGCTCTCAGAGACATTACCCCCTGTTGTGTGCTGTGACAGCAGCTAACCACCCCCGTCATGTCACTTGTCTACAGCTGTGCTGATGAAACCGTTACAAGTCATATACAGGATACGCCAGCAGAGGCAAACCTGGCTGTTTTCAAACACTGTTGTGGTGATTGACGTTAACACAAAAAAGAACAAACAGAGCAAACGTGCGACTCTAAACCCCCTCTTCACTCGAGGAATAGAGAATTGGCAGATTCTAAAGTAACAGACATACATTTATTTTGAAGACTCCATGTATGGGGGTACATCATCTACTCGAACAAAGTGGTACATGGGAAACATAATAGCACATTTTCCATTTCTCACCTAGGTAGGGGTACGGCTATGTAACAAAGGAGATGCCTTATTCTTTCCTATTTTTTTTATTTTCTTTTAATGTCATCTGCAAGCAAATATAAAGTCAGCCTTGTGTTTATTTCCATTGTCCTCGTCGGTAAGAAGTCAAGTTTATTGTAAAGAATTAAGTTTTGCCTTTAATGTTGATGAATCATTCTATGCCATTAGCATAAAGTGCAGACAGCTTCCGTGGTCAGCAGAACAAGTGACATGATCACACCATTGGGAAACCACAATAACACGTGTGAAGCTTAATCTATGACAATTCTCTACTGCAAAAAACAATAACTGACCTTGTATGGTGTCAAATCAACATGTCTCCACAGGGATTTGTCCAGGACCAGCCTCTTCCACCTTTTGCAGACTCTTATAAAATAAATAAATAGAAGTTCACGTTACAAGAGATGTCCACCTTAATTGATCTTTAAGGACAACCATTAAGAGAGGTTGGTTTAGTTTGATATGTACGACTGCTTAAAGAAGCACCAGCACTACCAACCATTACAGGATAAGTAACTAAACCCAAATGATGGTAAGATACATCTCCCATAATTAGGCCATATTTCCACTTGATTTCATGATACAAAGCAAGGAAGATAAAATCAAGTGATTTACAAAGCTTATGTTAAAGGTGGGGTCATTAGTAACCATTTGTACATCGCTTTTGGAATTTTGAGTACAGCGCTGTATTCAATTTAATTTAACACCATGCACTGTTCTATACTACTAGCGTTGTTATAGCACGATGTCAATGTCTTCACGTGACTTTCACCAACACTGATTGAGATAACCCTGTCATTTGCATATGTTCTTCCTTTTGAAATGTACAGATTACAACTCAAGCTTAGGCAATCTCTGGTACTCCACTGCATTGGAACTACAAGTCACAGCATGTCCCGTTAGCCTCTCTGCTGAGATTTATAGTTCTACCGTGAGTGGGCCACCATGTGATGCCTACCTGTGAGAAGTCCTGTTCAGCAGGGATTAGTCTTATGCAATTTAGCAGTCTAATTCCAAATGAGGGTCATTAGAAAACATAGTTTGTAATCATGTATATTTTTATTATATCAGTTACTTTTGTATTATAATATACGGAATTTGCTGGCGCTATATAAATAAATGATGATGATGATGAGACCTGCATTGCTGTACAGTCTCTAACTAGGTTTGTAAAGATGTTAATCTTGTAGTCTTAAGCAACCTGTGGCTTTCCAGTAGAGATATTCACTGACCCCTGTGAACTGGTTTTGGTTTTGGATCTGGACTAGCTTGTGTTTTTGGTTTTGGATTCTTTAGAAAAAATACTAAAATATGCTAAAAATCACATAATGTTGCGCTTTTTTTTGTTCCTACATTATTATTAACCTCAATAACACCAATTTCAAGTCATTTGCAGTCAATTTAGACCACCTCACAGGTCACAATATTATTTTCATACACTTTCTGAAAAATACTGCAGCGACCTGGCTGGATGGTAAGCGACAGAGCAATGACACACACCGCAGTTCCTAGCACATCTAGGACACATTGGCACACAGCCGTGGCAAAAAAGAAAAATGGGGGTCCGCCCTCCCTCCCACCAATCGCTATGTTGGATCTTAAAAAGGAATTCAAAACTCGCGAGATCCAACGACGTCAAGATGATGTTTTGCCTCGTTATCAATTCCGAGGGCGTGCAAAAGTACTGAGCCGACTTGACTCAACTCGGTACTCGGATCACCAAGGTTCGGGTGTGTTTGGTTCTCGAGGAACCAAGCCTGAGCATCTCTACTTTTCAGTGGTTATGGAACAGCAAGTCCCAGAATGACCTTCCAGCTAGAGGCGATTCTGACAGTAACGGAAGCATTGCCTTATTTGCAGCCAATTCTTCAAAAACCCTCACGCAATGCAGAACATTGTTGGTGAAACTCTTGTACATCTCGTGACTTCCTGAAATATACTATCTACTCCTCCAACTGCAATGCTCGGAACATTGTCAGACAAATATACTGTCACTCTTATCTCTGCACAAGTTTCTGACAGCAAACTCCTCTATAATACATTTAAATATCTTCTCACACCTTCCACAGTAGCCCCTCCGACCACAATCAACGATTCCTACTTCAAGGACAAGATTGACAACTCCAATACCAAATAGTATCCTCTTCCCCGAGCAATAACCTGTCCTTTCTTGCACCTTCTACTATCTACTAGTAGAAGGTGCATCTACTATCTACTACTTGGCCACTGGACCCTACACATTCACAAATCAGTCAGGGTATACTAAACTGTGGGTTTGAAAAAGTGGAGATTTTGCATATAGCAACCAGATTGTAATCATCATTTATTTAGTACATTCTACAAAAATGACAGCTAGAATCTGATTGGTTGCTATAGGCAACATTTCCAATTACAAGCCTGCAGTTTTGTAAATATAACCCCATGGTCTCCTGTGCTCACTCCCCCCCCCCCCCCCCCCCAAGTTACCTAAATTCTATAATTTTTACCTCTTCTCACACTCATTACTTGCTTTCATTCCCAGTTACAGGCCTTTTTGGGCTGCATCCACTCTGTGGAAATCCCCACCTAATGCAACAAGGCTTTCCCTAACCTCCAAATCTTCCAAAGTTATTCCCTTCCTGTACTTAAACAACTCTCTGGCCCCTAAACCATATAGCACCACTAAGCGCATTTTCCGATTGCTGCCTGCACCAATACTTGCTATGTGGCACATCAAACTCCTATCTCCCTATAGATCAGTGTTGGCTAACATGTGACACTCCAGGTGTTGTGAAACTACAAGTCCAAGCATGCTTTGCCAATATATAGCAGCTTAATGCTGGAACTTGTAGTTTCACAGGTCACAGGTTAGCCAACACTGCTATAGATTATAACATAATGGAGTAGGATCCTCTGATCTCTGTGCCTGTCTGTTAATACACCTGTTTGTATTATTACAGATTGTAGTAACACAAACAGTATTATTGTACTGATATTGTATTGAACAGTGTGCTTGTTTACAATGGTAAAGAGATGCACAGTACGTTGAAGTAAATCATTCTAATCTAAATATTTAGTATTGTGACTTCCATATCAGAAACAACGCCTACGTATATAATACTGATTCATGACATAGCAGTAAATAAAAGCAGTTGTTAGATAACCAGGAGGATCAGGCAACCTATGACTCTGCAGTAGTTGTGGACCACAATTACCAGCACGCAATGCCTATGCTGGGACTTGTAGTTCCACACCATGGAGGTGGCTGTCTGTGATGAGGACATGGCTGCTTATGGCAAGTTTAGTGCAGGACACAAGGACAAAGAAACGCTGCCATGACCTGCAGTGAGCCTCAGGGGAGAGGGGCCCTCCGTCATCCCCTCCTCACCTGCAGCTCCGGATCAGGTCCCGCACTGACAGGAAGCTCAGCACCTCCAGCAGCACACTATCCGGGAGCCAGGACAGGGTCGGGGTGACAGATATGACGCTGCCTAGGCCTGGGATCCCGGAGCTCTCCCCGCAGCACATCGCGGCCGACGTCTTCATCATTTCCATGGACACCGCGCACTTCCGCCTCACTAAGCACAGCTGTCACCGGCGACCATAGAGACTGGACCGCTAGTGAGCAGAGCGTCTACAGCGCAACGCCGCCAACACCTCTCAGGTATCCTGTGCGCTTCAAACTACCATAGAGTCAGCTCCACCACACGACAGAGTGTCTGCAGCAACGACCATAGTGACTCCGCTGCTGGAATACAGAGCGTCGACTTATAGCAATATCATAGACAGCGCCGTTGGCTCACAACACTCAAACAAAAGAAACAACAACAATGGACATTTGTTCTTCCACTTAAACCACAAGTGAGCTTCATATTTTCTTTGCAAGTGAAATGTTGCCATCGTTACCATCTGTCATACTATAATATGAACATATACAGATGTAACCAGTAGTGGTCTGGAATTCAATCCAGAGCAACGCACGTTTCTGTAGTGTAGTGGTTATCACGTTCGCCTAACACGCGAAAGGTCCCCGGTTCGAAACCGGGCAGAAACAGTTTTGTTAAACTACTTTTAATAAACACTAATATAGACCATGAGTTGTACAAATATTATTGTAAACATAATTATAATTATCTAAAATAATATTATATTTATAAAATTAAGGTAAAATAGGAAAATATATATATTTTAACTCAAAAGATTGTATAAAAGATGTGCTCCAGGTGAGGCTCGAACTCACAACCTCGGCATTGCTCACAAGTATCTGTCATATAAGTACCGCGCGCTAACCGATTGCGCCACTGGAGCAGCTGAAAGTTCTATGTTCTAGAGCTGTTGACATACGATAGTAACATAATTATGTGTGATACAGATAACCCGGATGAAATGTGTTCATGGTCGTCAAATAACTTAGCACCCAATCCTACTGAAAAGACACCTACATCAACGGAGCAACAAAGGGTAAGAGGGGTACAGACAGACAGAGACCTAGAGAGATAGGTAGGGCCACAGTCTACATGCATATATATATATATATATATATATATATATATATATATATATATATATATATATATATATATATATATATATATATGTATATATATATATATATATATGTATATATTAATCTCTGCATGTATGTGTACAGACGTCAGCAATGCTATGACACCAGTGTATTTGTCCAATGCTTTTGTGATGCCCACAATGTAATATCTATATTATGGTTGCTATGGAAACCTGGAGATGTCATTGGGGGACTTATATAATGTTCTATATCTGGGGTGTGTTGGTGGGATCAGTAATTGTTTAAAAGTAGCTATAGGAAGAATCATTTGTTTTTTTTCTGGTTCTCCATACAATGCCCATAAAATAAAATAAATATTTACACAACCATACTACACAAAGAAAGCCTTGCCAGCCCTGGAATAACTATACCGTATTTACCAAGGTACACAGTGAACTAAACGTACCTAACTAACCTGTAAATTTCTTAAATAATTTAGGGGCAGATTCAATTCAGCCACGTTAACTGGGCCATAACTAGGGCTGTGCCATTGGGGTGACCGCCCAGGGCGCAGTGCTGAACAGGGCACAGTTTATGAATATTTAAGGTTCATTTGGATAAAATTGAGGGTAAGGGGGGTGGTGTTTTTAAAATTTTAAATTACGTCTCCGCATGTTAGTCTAGGATTAACACGGCTTTAGTAGTATTTCCTTTAATACGGTAATTTTAACCCGGGTTTTAACTCGGAGCCCCGAGAGGTGCGAGCAAAATTCAGCGTTAAAATGACCATACTAACGGTAATACTGCGCACTTTTACCGTACTAATGATAATAGTCCGGTGATAAAATCATGACATATCTGTGGTGAAAAAGACATCACTCATGTCTCAAACCATTCGGCCGTGTCCCCAGTCTGCTGAAACCATGCCCAGAGCCAGCTATGTCATGTGACAGCAGGTCTCTTTTCTGATAGGATATGTCTCTTTTGGTATTTTTAAAATGATGACATCTTTTCTCCTGTTTTTCCAATTAGAGATCTTTACTTTTTATATGCTATCTAGCACTGACTGGATTCAACTGCCTGATCTCCCATTCCCAACATGTAATTAGACTGGAGAGGGCGAGGCCGATGCATTACGAGTGATGTGAGTAATGTTTCAGCCTCTATAGTTTATTTCTCATACAGGTGATGTCAGAGCCTGAGTTGGAGTGCTGTAATGCATGTTTCCAGAATAAAAGTATCTTGTTAATGAGGGATAAAAATAAGGTTGTTAAAGTTTAACCCTCTCATATCTGGAAGATCTTTGCCCCATAATAACCAGACAACTATTGACATTTAGCAATATACCAGTTTACACCAGCAAAAAACATTGATCTGTTTATTATCTTTATTGTCAATTTATCTGCATCACATTGGGGTCTATTTCGAAGCCCTAAATCATCTGGAAATGACTTTTTCCGCATGGTTTAGGCATTTTTAAGTAAAATAGTAATTTAAGAAAAGCCTAACGCAGGAGATATCTCCTGCATTAGGCAAAGTACCGCACAATCCAGCAGTCCCCTTAATACTCCATGGGGACTGCAGTGTGGGCAGTTTTATCAAACCCTGAAAAGCTCAGTTTTTCGGAGCTTGACCCCAATGGCTAATGACTTCTGAAGGTGGAATTATCCATTCATTCCTATGAGGAGAGCATCGCAGGAGTGGGATCTTTGGACCCCTCTCCGCAGGGCCGTTGCTAGTATGTCAGGCGCCCCCTGCAAAAAATACATTTGCGCCCTCCTCTTTTATAAATTATTTGTTTATTCAATAATGCTTATTCTTTTAATACAAATCATATAATGTACTTTAATTAAGAGAGTAATACAAATAAATACATTAAACAACAAATATGAATTGCTCTATGAACAATATAAATAAAGAATATTTATTCCTTGTAATAAGATTTTGAATTTTTGGCAAATTAGTTTGGTTGTGCCTCCTCCTTCATCACTCACTGCCCCCTTTCCTCCATCACACGCTTTGGTGTCTCGTGTTTTGTGTTTTGGATTCGGATTTTCGCGATGTTTTGGGTTCGGATTTGTTTCGCAAAACACCTGCCGAAAGGTTTTGGTTCGGATTTAAGGTTTTGGATTCGGATTTTTTTTTTGAAAAAAGCATAAAAGTTCAAAAATCAAGTTTTTGGGCTTATTTTCACTCCTACGCTATTATTAACCTCAATAACATTCATTAACAATCATTTCCACTAATTTACAGTGTATTCTGAACACCTCACAATATAGTTATTAGTCCAAAACGTTGCAACGAGGTATCTTTTTGGACTGCGTAGTGGAGTGGTCCCCACAATATAATAAGAAAACCATCAACTGGTCTTAATCGCACCAAAAAATGTACCTGGACTGCGTAGAGGAGTGGGTCACCACAATATAATTTAAAAACCCTGAACTTGTATGATTCGCACCAATAAATGTATCTGGACTGCGTAGAGGAGTGGGTCACTGTGGAGGGCTTACCTGTCCGGGGCCGGCGTCGTTCCTCGGGCGGCAGTTCCCTCGGTTCAGCCGGGACGGTGAGCCAATCAGGGCTCACCTCCCGGCCATTTGAAAAAGAAGAATGGCGGCGGGCCAATCCGGACCCGCCATGTCATCACGTGGAGTCACGTCGACGCTACGTGACGACGTTAGCGCGGCGCCGACTATTTAAGAGAGCTGCGGGATCAAGACCAGAAGAGAAGAAGCCAGCGGAGACCAGCAGTGGCGGCAGAGAGCCCTTGTTAGGGCTAAGAACGCCTCTGCTGCCTGAAGACCGGCGTGATCAAGATAAGAAGTCGGCGGCAGAGCGTGGAAGCAGCGGCAGACGGGGAAGGAGTCAAGGAGAAGCTCCTCGAAGACAGCACCAGGTAAGGCCCTTGCCAGGCAACCCCTCTCCCGGGCCCACGCCCGCAGCATACCCAATAAAGTCGGGCACTAGGCCCGTGGCCACGGTCGGGCACAAGGCCCGTGGGGACAGTGAATTAGGGGCACAAGGCCCAGGGACTTGGGCACTAGGCCCCGACAAAGATAGTGAGCCAGTAGGCCACCTTGTTGAAGGGCACAAGGCCCCGTTAAGCAGTGAGGGGGACTCTGAGCCCCAGGTATAAAAGGGCACAAGGCCCTTAGGTAGTTAGTGGCCTAGAGGCCATTGGAAGGCCACAGGGCCTGGTTAGGGGCTGGTAGCCCGTAGGCTATAAAGGGCACAAGGCCCTCAGTCAGTCAGGGAGGCCACAGGCCTCAGGCAGGGGCTAGAACCCCTAGGTAGCAGGGCACAAGGCCCTAGTTAGTAGGCTCAGAGCCCTGAGGTAGAGAGGGGGCTGAGGCCCATTAATCAGAGCACAATGCTCTGTGTGCAACTGGGCAAGAGGCCCATGGTGTGAAGGGCAGAAGGCCCTGGAGGAGGTGAGATAGAGGCGTGGGAGCGTGTAGGCGCGGTCATGTGTGAGGTGAGCACACGTAGTTAGGAGGTACAGTAGAGCGGAGGCTCCTGTGGTGCTGTAGCAACCGGCTGGTTGGCTAACAGCGGTGTGCTCTGGTAAGTAGCTTACAAAGTACTGTATATTGTATTCTGTCTGTGCGGCGGGTAAAATTTAAAGCGGCGCTGCCTTGTAAAGGGAAACTTGCCTTTACAAGGCAGCGCCGCTTTAAATTTTAGCTGTCAACTCGCCGATTTCCGGCGACTTGTACAAATCGGAGTATAATACATTTACTCCCAGGACTAGGACTCGTCCTCAGCACTTTAGCGGTATATTTACATTGTGGGCTTTAATAGGAATTTTAGAAGTTGCAAGGGACTTAGTCAATTAAAAAAGGGAAATAGAGAGAAATAAAGTCAGCAAGTTACATTGTCCATTGCAGTGAGCTGAGAAATGCAGATGAAGTTTGTTGCTTGTTGTTCCTTGTTTGTTCCATTGTGTTGTTTAATTGTGATTTCCCATCACTCTATAAGAAAATCTATAATGCACCCCCTTCCCCTCCTAGATTGGTGCTCAAATTATGGCTGCTCATCTGCAAGACAGGTGACATGTGAGCAGACTGGCCAGCTGATCAAAGGGATACAAGTGCTGAGAGGGCTGAAAGAAATCTGGCTAGTATAATCATGACATTTCCATCACTGATCAAGTGTTTGACATAGGTACAAATAATTGCTGACATATTGCTGTTAAATACATAGAAAATGCACAAATTGTGGTCAGATGAGGGTTAGTGATAGTAGTGATTCGTACTGGTTGTAATTGCAGTTACATACTTGGAAAGTGCTCATACTGAAGTGACATAAGCTTTATATATTCATTGCTATTTAGTTATACTGTGTAAGCACTTTCCATTATGCTGTAGCTGAAGAAGTTATTGGGCAGCAGAAGCGTTTAGTTTGTAACATATATATATTTTATACATACACTTTCTTGAATTTTACAGTTTTTTTTCATGGACGACTCAATTCCCTAATACACTATAATTGTCCGGCTTTTTATTTTTACACTACATTACTCTACACAGTTACATGTGCAAGAGGCAGTGGCACGATGTGAGGAGAGATATAGAGGCAAGCAGGAAGCCACAGACTCAAAGTCAGATAATGGAAGGAGCAGGATCCCACAACAGTACGTCTGGCTCTTTGTCACACTGATGCAGAAAAACTGTGGTGTGAAACGCAATTCAATATAAAAGTTAATATGTCCAACTTGTTTTCCTGAAAAGTCCACCATGACAGCTTACAAACTGTTTTACAGAATAAACCGTACTTGACAACTTTTCTGTAGTGTAGTTGGCTGAGGGGGCGGGGCTTGACGAATCGCACCATTTTTGGCCCCAGTGATCCCCTGAGAATCGTGTCATTGCGGCTCTATGCAGGAGGATACCCTACTCTCCCTGGAGTCCTGGAGACCTAACTCAGAATTCAAAAGTCTTCCGGACATTCCGGGAGAGTTGGCAAGTATGGAACAAACCACTGTGGCCAATTGCAAATATCCTTATTACCTACTTCCTACTTTCTCGTTTGTACACGTTCTCAGATTGTACACCATTTTACCTGGTCCCTTGAACAATGTAAAATAGAAGTTTGACTTTGCAGAAAATATCCAAATATTTGATGAATAGTGATGTCATCATTTCTAATTGGATGTCAGTGTTGTAAAACCTGCATAGTACCGTATTTTCCCATATATAAGACGCACCTTTTTCCCCAAAATTTGGGGTCTAAAACATGGGTGCGTCTTATACAGGGGTAGCGGGGATGCAGGGAGGGGGGGCAGCATTATTGTGACAGCTGGGGGATCGAGGGGGAGCGGGGCAGCATTAGAGTGACAGCGGGGGGATTGAGGCGGAGCGGGGCAGCATTATAGTGACAGCAGGGTGATCGAGGGGGAGCAGGGCTGCATTACAGTCACGGCAGGGTGATCGAGGGGGAGCAGGGCTGCATTACAGTCACGGCAGGGTGATCGAGGGGGAGCAGGGCTGCATTACAGTCACAGCAGGTGATCGAGGGGAAGCGGGGCAGCATTACAGTCACAGCAGGGTGATCGAGGGGGAGCAGGGCTGCATTAGAGTGACAGCGGAGGGATCGAGGGGGAGCAGGGCTGCATTAGAGTGACAGCAGGGGGATTGAGGGGAAGCATTAAAGTGACAGTGGGGGGATCGAGGGAAAGCGGGGCAGCATTAGAGTGACAGCAGGGGGATCCAGGAAGAGGCGGACAGAGGCACAGTGGCAGCGGGGGGGCGATTGCAGGGAGAGTGTGCTGCCCGGCTGCTCTGATCACAATCAGAGCAGCCGGCCATTACACTCTCCCTGCCATTTTTGACAGCTACTGTAATATTTTTTTAAAAAAATTTTGGGGCCAAAATTAAGGTGCGTCTTATACATGGGGAAATACGGTATATACTAATGTCTGTAGAATAGTGATGTCACTTGTATGACATGACACATTTTGAAGTGTTCCATGATGGAATGTACAATTGTCAGCAGGAGTTAAAAAAAAAACCTCAAGAAACCAGGATCCCTTTATCCATGTAACTTAGTTAGTTTTAATTTGAAAAGTATATTATTATCAATAATAATAGTAATCATAATAATAATAACATTGATTTATATAGTGCCAGCATACGCCACAGCAGTTTACAACTGAGACAACACAGTAATATTGTCACATAAGATTGGGTATTTACAAAGAAAGTCGAAATATTAAAAGAAATCGTATACCCCGTAGAGTAATGCCTCTTGGCATTCCGTGACCTGTGTGTGATTATTTTGGGTTGAGTACATATTATTCAGAGTTTGTTTTCTTTTTAAATAGATTTCTTGGCAAGACCACATTGGCACTTTTTGTCATCTCAGTATTTCCTTCTAAGTTGGTGCAAGTCTTTGACGTCTTGTCTATCATGCGGATATAGACTTACATCTGGTGTGTTTGCAGATTATGTTTCATAGATAAGGATTTGCTGAGATGATGCACAAAGCATATTCCAAGACTTAATGGCAAGCGTGCCACACAGTACAGCAATTGCATTAGAAAGTCATACGCATGCCATTGGAGATAGCTTGCGCAATGGCGCTACGCCAGAGGTGGCGTGTCTCTCACTACCCTCATTGCCCACATCATCGCCCTGCAACAATCGATAAGAAGTTCAAGGAACTTAAATAAATGAACGTTTAGTGATCTGACGTCAGGGTCAAAGTGACAGCATAAATAAATAAAAACTGCCATAGGTTTGTTCACTATGTTCCTAATTTCAGTAGCTGGACGATATAACGATGAATGTATCCATTACTGAAGTCACCCATAATAAAGATGGCCACGCCAGGCTCATTTAGCAAACTATGTTGCGTTTGGAGGGTTGGAGGTGAGCGCAGTTCGGTAGAGCTCATATAAGCTGGTACAAAATGGTGCATGATGTTTTGCCCATTTCAGCTACTGTAAAAATGGTAAAAAATCTGTGTTGATAAATATTAGTGACTGGCGTCTCATCATCAACAAGCATACATTTTTTTTCATTTATCATAGAAGCCAATAGAAGAGTGCCACCTAGCTGTTCATTACCGTGAAGCACTGTCATCAACTGCTTCAGAAAAAAATGTTTTTTTGCACTGAGAACACAATTTTCACGAGACAATTGTAGGAGCTACAAGGACATGACACACTGAAACAAAAAAATATGTGTTGATGAAAGTGGAATACCTCATGAAAACACAATTTATTTAGGACTCTGTTGACATTATTCTGAAAGGAGATCTCTAGTCAAAATATTAAAAATATTATTATATTATATTATATTATATATTTTTCATTGAACCATCCCTACCCTAACTGGTAGGATAACAGGGTTCCCATGCCTCAGACCCCTGAGGTTCAGAAGATACCGTTGTCAATAGTGTCTGCACCAAATGATGCTCCAGGACTGACTTCTTGGAGAAGTTTGAATGTAAACTTTGTGCATTGTAAACTTGTGGACTCATCCGATTGGTCAACCACCGCAGTTGTCCAACTACTTGGGATTACAACCTTCTACTGCTCAACAATTACAAACTTCTCCAGGCAATTAGTACTAATGAAGTATTGGGTGCTGGTGACATTTACATTGCTACAACACAGAGTAACCATGTGAGGTTCCTTTAAATCTGTCAAATGAGGCGTCAAATGCACCTCTGCAGGAAATTAATTAAAATGTAAAGGTTATATTTCCAACTTCCCATTAACAGCATTATGCAAAAGTATTCACACTCGTGACCATTTTCTCATATTACTGTATAGCAAATTATACAATGAAATTTGTTTTCGGTGATATTTATTTATTTCACAGCTCTGAAACTCAAAATTAGTTATTTTTTTTAAATTTAACCACAAAACTGCAATATGCCGTTGGCATAAGTATTATATCCTCACATTTTAATATTTTGTATAGCCACCTTTTATAGCAATAACAGCTTTAAGTACTTTGGGAGAAGTATGTAATAGCATTGCACACTGATCTGGGGGTAAATGTATCAAGCTGAGAGTTTCCAGCAGGTTTGAAAAGTGGATATGTTGCCTATAGCAACCAATCAGATTCTAGTTATTTTGTAGAATGCACTAAATAAATGATAACTAGATTATGATTAGTTGTCATAGGTAACGTCTCCACTTTACAAACCGGCTGGAAACTTGCAGCTGCAGTTTAATACATTTACCCCCTGGAGTGATTTTGGCCCATTCTTCCAGGCAGATTTTCTCCTGGTGTCTCAGGTTAGGCAGTGCATCCGAATTTTCAAAGAGTGGCTCATATTCCCAAAGGTCAGGGCCTTGACCGGGCCATTGTAGGACATTCACCTTCTTGTTCTTGAGCCCCTCCAGTTTTAGTTTGGCCTTGTGCTTGGGTTCATTGTCCTGTGAAAGATGAACTTTCTCCAAGGCTTCTGTTTTTGGCAGACTGAGACAGGTTCTCTCCCAGTATTTCTCAGTATTTTGCACATTGTTCTATTTTAACAAGATGCCCAGTCCCCGCTGATGAAAAGCAGTCCATAGTATCATGCTACTTCATTCTATGTATGGTGTTTTTTTTTTGGTGTGAGCATTCTTAGATTTGTGACACACATAGTGGTTTGAACTTTTGCCAGAAAGCTGTATCTTGGTCTCATCTGACCACAAAGCTGACTCTCCAACCTTCCACCCGGTACAAATTGCTCTGGTCCCGAAGTTCCCACTTAAGCTATTATTGCAGTCACTTGGACTGGAGCAGGTGCGGATCCAGCAAACTGGTGGGGGGGGGGGGGGGGGGCAATGGGGCGATCGACCCATTATATTATATATATATATATATATATATATATATATATATATATTGTAACAAAAGGAGGCATTTAGCTGGCAATATGCAGAGAAAGCAGGGAAGTAGAGTAAAACATTTGTGCAGTAATGCACCTAGATTGAATGTAAAGACCTATGTATGAAAAGCAATAGTTTAAATTTGGTTTAACTTACATGACTTGAAATCCTTCCTCTCAGCAAACAGACAGGGTGTGTCTGTTTGAATTACAGAGCCAGTGATGGGCATTTCCTTTTAAAGAGAAGGATGTGTCACCTGTCCATCAAGCTAAGGCTGGGGGAGGAGTATCAGGTTTAAAAGCTTGTTTATATAATTTGTGCACGGAGACCAATGCTGGGTGAGCTGGCTGGTCCTGAGAGAGAGCTGGACTATGTATAGCTAGTGTTTAGGGTCTCCATGATTGCTGTGCAAGTATATGGTGTCAAAACATTTACCATCCTGACAATAAAGCACCATAAAAAGGAAGAAGTTGTTCGCGTGTGCTTCTGCAGTAGTGGGCTTTTGCCACAATATATATATATATATATATATATATATATATATATATATATACATACACACACACACACACACACACACATATATATAATATTTCTTTTTTCTGCATCCATTCAATTGATTTAATGTTGACTGCAGAAAACCATTATTCTAGATAGTAATTTTGCTTAAAAAACATGATTAGCTTATTGAAGTCTGATTGATTCTCAAAACCCCAAGTTTTTTTTTAGCTATGTCATTTTCCAAGCAAGAAATTTTCCCCCATAGTTTTATATGTGATTGATATGCATTTTAGTGTGATGAAGGGGGCAGCAGCAGTGGCGTAACTACCGCTGATGCAGCAGGTGCGGTGCACTGGAGCCCATGGAAATATTGGGGCCCGCTGCATGGAGACCTAGCAAGCTGTGGGCCCTGGATCCCTCCTCCCCATTTCCCTACATTGGGGCCCACAGTTTGCTAGTTCCACCTCTGGGTAGCAGTGTGATAAAGATGGGAGCAATGTGGTGAAGGTGGGACCAGTGTGATTAGAGGCACAGTGTAAAAAGTAGGCCCAGTGTGTTGAAGGGGGCAGCAGTGTGTTGAAGGGAGGAACAGTGCGATGAAGGGGGGAGCAGTGCGTTGAAGAGGGGAGCAGTGTGATGAAGGGGGCAGCAGTGTGTTGAAGAGGGGAGCAGTGTGATGAAGGGGGGAGCAGTGCGTTGAAGAGGGGAGCAGTGTGATGAAGGGGGGAGCAGTGTGATGAAGGGGGAGCAGTGCGTTGAAGGGAGGAACAGTGCGATGAAGGGGGGAGCAGTGCGTTGAAGAGGGGAACAGTGTGATGAAAGTGGGAGTAATGTGATGAAGGGGGGAGCAGTGTGTTGAAGAGGGAAGCAGTGTGATGAAGGCGGGAGCAGTGCGTTGAAGAGGGGAGCAGTGTGATGAAGGGGGGAGCAGTGTGATGAAGGGGGGAGCAGTGTGATGAAGGGGGGAGCAGTGCGTTGAAGAGGGGAGCAGTGTGATGAAAGTGAGAGCAATGTGATAAGAAGAATAGTGTAAAAAGCGGACCCAGTGTGATGTAGGTGGGAGCAGTGCGATGAAGCAAAGAACAAGCTTAAGTAGGAAGTTCAGGACCATAGCAATTTGTACTGGGTGGAAGGGGTCAAGTTGTAGGGTTTGGTCCAGGTGTGCTTTTACATATTTACTTTTAAGTTATTTTTGCACCATCATCCCATATAGGACCATGTTGTGCAGAGCTCTCCATATGGCTGACTAGACCAACCTTATTCCAGTCTATGGCTTCTTCTCACAAGCCACTTCCTTATTTGTATAGAGAGTTTTGAGAGAAGATTTTCCTAGTTTGTGTCTAGGGGTTATATTTACTAAACTGCGGGTTTGAAAAAGTGGAGATGTTGTCTATAGCTACCAATCAGATTCTAGCTGTCATTTTGTAGAATGACAACTAGAATCTGATTGGTTGCTATAGGCAAAATCTTCACTTTTTCAATCCTGCAGTGTAGTAAATATAAGCCTAGGTGGTTTGATGTAGCTTCCATTTTCTGATAATTGACCCACCAGTGACCTCTAGCACATCCAAACTCAGATATTGTTTTGTACCATTGTCTTAATGTATACATTCATATTACTTTATTTGAAACTTGTTTGGGATTTTTTCTAGTTTTCATTATAACAGCTATCCTTCAAATTCACAAACTGAATAACAATCTGTAGCTGGCTTTAGTTCAGAAAATGTGGCAGCTATTTTAATGATTCACTGTGAAGGCCAATTATAAGGTAATTACGTTCTCATTCGCCAATTATTTTTCACCTGTGTAACATTAGAGTATCTACAACACAGGGATTCAATGCTTATGCAATCAGCATATTTAGCTATATTTTGCTTGTTAAGATTGTTTTATAATATTAAACAATGTCACTTAAAAAAAAGCTGAGATTTAAATCTTGATGTAGAAATATCAGGCAACACAATTTCAGTGTAGGATTTGTTATTTAGTAAAAATGAGCTAATAGGTCGAGGGTATGAATACTTCATCATCATCACTTTTTATTAATATAGCGCCACTGATTCCGCAGCGCTGTACAGAGAACTCATTCATATCAGTCCCTGCCCCCGAGAGAGAGAGAGAGAGAGAGACTAGGGTCAATTTTGATAGCAGCCAATTAACCTACTAGTATGTTTTTGGAGTGTGGGAGGAAACCGTAGCACCCGGAGGAAACCTACAAATACTTATATATCCCTATAGAATTGCAAATTGTTAAACAAAATAAGAAACTGAATTAACTTAGTGAAACTAGCTAAGGTTCGGGTCACATAAGTGCGTTTGTTTAAAGCTTTCCTGTATTATACTCATAAGATAAGGACATATTTACTTCACTACAGCTGCACAAGAAGGGACTATCTGTCCCAAAAAAATTAAATCATATTTGCTCAGGTAGAGTTAAAAAAAGCTATTCCCATCTAAATTGATGCAGTGCAATAAAATAAATAAAATAGTGGTCCTCCTGAGGTGCAATTTTGACACTGACCCCTGGCCGTGAAAGGGTAAAACAAATGTAGAGATTCATGGCTCAACGGACCGCAATAATGGGAAAATTGGTCCCTAGTGGGTTAAGTTCAACCAACAGCTGTCTATAAAGGGACAATGAGTGTGTCATGTGACCAAAGATTCCGTGAGGCAAAGCCCTGTCACATGACTGACTGCAGTAAATAGAGCAGGTGGGATAAACTTACAGAGTTATTTGTGAGAAACAATAATTTCATACTTATTATTCCACTTTACCACATGCCTGTCCTCGTGCATCATATGCATATCTTTATCCTGTCTGTCTGCTTGTTTAATCATTAAAGACCAGAAGGTTGTTTGTTTAGGTCATAAGCATAACTAGCCAAGATCACTAAAACAACATCTGCATTTATATAAATATTTATACTAATGAACATGTTTTAGAATAATGCGGAAATATTAATTTTTAGGAGAAATGTAAAAAAAAATAAAAATCCTAGCAGAGGATGGTTTCAATCCATCGACCTCTGGGTTATGGGCCCAGCACGCTTCCGCTGCGCCACTCTGCTGTATATCTGCTTTCTGCTTCTAAGTCCTTCAAGTATATAAGATGATTAGTGTCCACGCATTATAATATGTGTCCAGGTGACTGAAATATAAACACCACATTGTTATTTTTCTCTGCTGCACATTTTATAATAACCCTATATCCGGGAGATTGTGGAAAGTACTGTAAAATTGACTGTACATATGTCTCATGCCTTCCGTTCTCTTTGACTGTCAGCATTGTCCTCATCACTTTCTGTTTCAGAATGTCACATTGTTCCCTTATTTTTCAGCACTGTGTAACATATTTAGAATTTATTAAACTAAAAATGAAAGTTACATTGATTCCTACCCATTGCAACAGCGGCCCCTCCATGAATGAAAGAATAAAAGACAGTTACCAGGTATGTGGCCTTTCCTATAGCAGAAAGAGGAAGACAGACTGTATACAGATAAAACATTACTAATAATGTTTTTTTTTTCATGCACTTTTGTATTTAAAGACATTATTACATACATTCAAAGTGCATAAAGCTGTAAAAGGACCATTCAATATTACATTATTCATTTTTTATTCTGTTGAAGTCCATCCTATAATCATGTGACTTGGTTCAGTACTGAAACTGCTCTGGTCACTGCAAGGTACATCACAGTAGACTTTGTTTAACCATCTCTTACCATTTATTGTTTATTGCATTTGCATGATAAAATTTAATCCATAGTTGCCAACCTTTAACAATTTGCCTCCGGGAGTCTCGGTGTAGAGGTAGGTGCGAGGGAACGGGGCTCCGCGATTAGCGTCATTTTGGCCCCGCCCCTGTGATGTAATGACGCAAACACTCCATTTTAACACAGGGGGGCCAAAATGATGCGATTCCCGAAGAATCGCATCATGGAGGCTTCAAATCTGCCCACTTTACTAGGAAGTAGGCAGATGCGGAGAATTGTCAGCTCTCCCAGGAGTCTGGAAGACCTACCCGGAATTTGGGAGTCTCCCGGGCATTCCGGGAGAGTTTTCAAGTATAATTTAATCTGCTCTCTTACTATACATTGAGACTCATTAATACACTTTGAGAGAGATCCCGGGCAGGAAGGCAGTGAAGCCCCGTCATTAAAGCGCTTCATATGCTGACCATAACAACCCATTCTGCAGTGAGACATCCAAATCTGGGACCTCATTTAGCATTAAGAGTAAATCAAGCTAAAGGTTTAATTTATTGATGAGGGGGCATCAGGGGCAGAACATTGTATCGCCGGGTCACATAGCAGAATATCCCACTACATCTCCCAAGAAGAACAGATCTTGTGCTGTTACTGAGTATGCATGGGTCCGGTGTATGTGCAGTAATGCACAACTGGGCTTCACTGTGTATGCATCGGGCCCGTGTATGCTCAGAAGAAGCCCCTCTCCTGCTCTTCTGAGAGCAAAGCAGGAGCCTTGGGAGAGTGACCCCGCATTGCTTCTGGTGCCCTGCGCTGCAGCACCCCCTACTGGTTGGTAGATCCACTGCTGCCTTGCATCACACATGGTTTGTCCAGGTTTAAGTTTGCATCGTTACTCCTAAATCTGAATGAGGCCCAAGTACTGAACAAGTTATCTCTAGGTGCCTCTCGCCCACTCCTCCTCCCCTTTGCACACACAGCCATTGTTTTTTGGAATGCAAAGTTTTTTTCATTAAACCCCTGAGTACGTTTGCTGATATATGACTTTAAAAGAATTGGAAAAGCTCCATGGTTATTATTGGACTTTTAAGTGTGATTGTCAAATGATAGATAGATAGATAGATAGATAGATAGATAGATAGATAGATAGATACATACATACATACATACATACATACATACATAGATTTGCAGGGTTGGATTAAAGGAATGGAGGCCCCTGGGCTAAGGGGGCCTCCATTCCCCTGTGAGCCATCCCCGTCCTCCAGTGAGGCCCCCCCGTGAGCCCCTCGCACCCCCCACCCCAAGCGCTTAACTCTTTCTGTTGTCCTGTCACTGTAGTCCTTCCACGGTGCGCTGTAAGATCCTTACTGAGGAGATCTCGTGAGAGTGAGACTCACGAGATCTCCTCAGTAAGGATAGTGAGCGCCACAGAAGGACTACAGTGACAGTGCTCAGCAGCATTGATCGGGCCAGGGACACCCACGCCCCTGCACCGATCAATAATTCCGCTGAGCACTGTCAAGGGCCCCCTGGATGCCCAAGGCCCCTGGGCTGTAGCCCAGTTAGACCCAGTTAATCCGGCCCTGTAGATAGGTAGAGACACAAGCTGACACAGAACATTTTCTGACAGTTTCTGGACAAACTGGTTCCCAGGGTGAAGCTCGAAAAATGGGCCTCTCTCCTCCCCCACACATTACTGCTGCAGTAGTGGAATTTGTTCTGAAACATACAATTATATATTAATAGCATACTAGTTTTGAATCTGTAATTTATATTAATATATAATAGAGATGAGCGGGCTTGGATATCTGAAATCCGAGCCCACCTGAACGTTGCCGATCCGAGCCGGATCCTAGACAGATCCGGGTATTCCCGCCAATTGCAAAACTGAAACCGAGGCTCTGAGTCATAATCCAGCTGTCGGATCTCGCGATACTCGGATCCTATAAATTCCCCGCTAGTCGCCGCCATCTTCACTCGGGCATTGATCAGGGTAGAGGGAGGTTGTGTTAGGTGGTCCTCTGTCCTGCTATATCTCGTGCTGTGCTGTGCTGTGCTGTGCTGTTCAGTTCTGTGCTGTGCTGTGCTGTTCAGTTCTGTGCTGTGATGTGCTGTGCTGTGTTCTGCTCAGTCCAGTGGTGCTGTGTCCTGTGCTCTGTCCTTCTGAGTTCAGTGGTGCTGCTGGGTCCTGTGCTGTGTCCTGTTCAGTCCAGTGGTGCTGTGTCCTGTGCTCTGTCCTTCTAAGGGCATTGTTATTTCCCCATTATTCCCAAATTATAAAAAATTTCAAAAAAAGTTATAAAAAAAATTACAAAAAAAGTAATTATAAAAATAAATAAATAAATATCCTGCAGTAATTGTCCATTGGTACTGCTATATTACAAAGTTCACTGATTCTGCAGTATAAGTCCAGTGGTACTGCTATATTACAAAGTTCACTGATTCAGCAGTATAAGTCCAGTGGTACTGATATATTACAAAGTTCACTGATTCAGCAGTATAAGTCCAGTGGTACTGATATATTACAAAGTTCACTGATTCAGCAGTATAAGTCCAGTGGTACTGCTATATTACAAAGTTCACTGATTCAGCAGTATAATTCCAGTGGTACTGATATATTACAAAGTTCAGTGATTCAGCAGTATTAGTCCAGTGGTACTGATATATTACAAAGTTCACTGATTCAGCAGTATAAGTCCAGTGGTACTGCTGTTACAAAGTTCACTGATTCAGCAGTATAAGTCCAGTGGTACTCTCCTGTGCCGCATATAATTTTTAAAGGCTTTGCCGAGTGTGTGTGGCTTAGGGGTACGCTCTCTTGTGCTACATATAATGGAAAACAAAAATTTGGAGGATAAAGTAGGGAAAGATCAAGACCCACTTCCTCCTAATGCTGAAGCTGCTGCCACTAGTCATGACATAGACGATGAAATGCCATCAACGTCGTCTGGCAAGCCCGATGCCTAATCTCCTAGTACAGGGCATGTAAAATCCAAAAAGCCCAAGTTCTCAAAAAGTAGCAAAAAGAGAAACTTAAAATCATCTGAGGAGAAACGTAAAGTTGGCAATATGCCATTTACGACACGTAGTGGCAAGGAACGGCTTAGGCTCTGGCCCGTGTTCATGACTAGTGGTCCAGCTTCACCCAAGGATCTAAGCCCTCCTCCTCCCCCCTACAAAAAATTTAAGAGAGTTATGCTGTCAGCAACAACAACAAAACAGCAAAGAACTCTGCCTTCTAAACAGATGACATCACAAATCCCCAAGGCGAGTCCAAGGGTGTTGGTGGTTGTGAAGCCTGACCTTCCCATCACTGTACGGGAAGAGGTGACCCCATCCAAAATTTGCAGCACACCCTCTGCATATGTTGGAAGGATCACCCACAGCGTAGATCCAGATTTGGATAATCAAGGTGTCAATGTTGTACACCGGGAGGAGGCTATTGATGTAGCTGGCGCTGTGGAGGAACTTGATGATAAGGATGGTGATGTGGTTATTGTAAATGATGCACCAGGGGGGGAAACAGCTGATGTCCATGGGATAAGAAAGCCTATCATCATGCCTGGTCAGAAGACCAAAAAATGCACCTCTTCGGTCTGGAGTTATTTTTATCCAAATCCGGACAACCAATGTATGGCCATATGTAGCTTATGTAAAGCTCAAATAAGCAGGGGTAAGGATCTTGCCCACCTAGGGACATCCTCCCTTATACGTCACCTGAATAACCTTCATAGTTCAGTGGTTAGTTCAGGAACTGGGCCTAGGACCGTCATGAGTACAGGGACACCTAAATCCCTTGGTCCTGTTGGATACACACCACCAACACCCTCCTCGTCAACTTCCTCCACGATCTCCATCAGATTTAGAACTGCAGGCCATGTCACCAGCCAGACCGAGTCCTCTTCTATACGGGATTCATCCGAGGAATCCTGCAGCGGTACGCCTACTACTGCCACTGCTGCTGTTGCTGCTGTTAGTCGGTCATCTTCCCAGAGGGGAAGTCTTAAGACAGCTAAGTCTTTCAAAAAAAAATTGACCATCCAACAGTCATTTGCCATGACCACAAAATACGATAGTAGTCACCCTATTGCAAAGCGTATAACTGCGGCTGTAACTGCAATGTTGGTGTTAGACGTGCGCCCGGTGTCCGCCATCAGTGGAGTGGGATTTAGAGGGTTGATGGAGGTATTGTGTCCCCGGTACCAAATCCCGTCGAGATTCCACTTCACTAGGCAGGCGATACCAAAGATGTACAGAGAAGTACGAGCAAGTGTCCTCAGTGCTCTTAAAAATGTGGTTGTACCCACTGTCCACTTAACCACGGACATGTGGACAAGTGGTTCTGGGCAAACGAAGGACTATATGACTGTGTGCTAGCCCACTGGGTAGATGCATCCCCTTCCGCAGCAACAGCAGCAGCTGCATCAGTAGCAGCATCTACACAACGTCTGCTCGTGCCAAGGCAGGCAACATTGTGTATTACAGGCTTTAATAAGAGGCACAATGCTGACAACCTATTAGAGAAAATGAGGGAAATTATTTCGCAGTGGCTCACCCCACTTAGACTGTCCTGGGGATTTGTGGTGTCAGACAACGCCAGTAACATTGTGCGGGCTATGCATATGGGCAATTTCCAGCACGTCCCATGTTTTACCCACACCGTTAATTTGGTGGTGTAGCATTACCTCAAGAGTGACAGGGGTGTGCAGGAGATGCTTGCGGTGGCCCGCAATTTTGCTGGACACTTTCAGCATTCAGCCAGTGCCTACCGCAGGCTCGAGGCACGTCAAAAAAGCATGAACCTGCCCTGCCATCACCTCAAACAAGAGGTTGTGACGCGCTGGAACTCCACCCTCTATATGCTGCAGAGGATGGAGGAGCAGCAAAAGGCCATTTAGGCCTACACCGCCACCTACGACATAGGCAAAGGAGTGGGGATGCGCCTGAGTCAAGCACAGTGGAGACTGATTTCCGTGTTGTGCAAGGTTCTCCAGCCGTTTGAACTTGCCACACGAGAAGTCAGTTCCGACACTGCCAGCTTGAGTCAGGTGATTCCCCTGATCAGGCTGTTGCAGAAGCAGCTGGAGAAAGTGAGGGAGGAGCTGGTAAACCATTGCGATTCCACCAAGCATGTAGCTCTTGTGGATGAAGCCCTTTGTACACTTTGCCAGGATCCGCGGGTGGTCACTATTTTAATGGCAGAGGAATACATTCTGGCCACCGTTCTCTATCCTCGGTTTAAAGCGTATGTTTTGTCTCTGTTTCCGGCAGACACAAGTCTGCAGCGGTGCAAAGACCTGCTGGTCAGGAGATTGTCCTCTGAAGAGGACCGTGACATGCCAACAGCTCCACCCTCATTTTCTTCCACATCTGTGGCTGCGAGGAAAAAGCTCAGTTTTCCTAAAAGAGCCGCTGGCGGGGATGCTGATAACATCTGGGCCGGACTGAAGGACCTGACAACCATTGCAGACATGTCTACTGTTGCTGCATTGGATGCTGTCACAATAGAAAAAATGGTGGAGGATTATTTTGCTGACACCATCCAAATAGACATGTCAGACAGTCCATATTGTTACTGGCAGGAAAAAAAGCCAGTTTGGAAGCCCCTGTACAAACTGGCTCTATTTTACCTGAGTTGTCCCCCCTCCAGTGTGTACTCGGAAAGAGTTTTTAGTGCAGCGGGGAACCTGGTCAGTGAGCGGCGAAGGAGGTTGCTTTCTCAGAACGTTGAAAAAATGATGTTCATAAAAATGAATTATCAATTCCTCAATTAAGTACAGCACTGCCCTCCAGATAGTACAGAGGGACCTGTGGTTGTGGAGTCCAGCGGGGACGAATTGATAATGTGTGAGGAGGAGGAAGTACACACTGTAGGAGGAGAGGTCTCAGAGGTTGAGGATGAGGACGACATCTTGCCTCACTAGAACCTGTTTATTTTGTACAGGGAGAGATGAATAGCTTTTTTGGTGTGGGAGCCCAAACAAACCAATCATTTCAGCCACAGTTGTTTGGTAGGCCCTGTCGCTGAAATGATTGGTTTGTTAAAGTGTGCATGTCCTATTTCAACAACATAAGGGTGGGTGGGAGGGCCCAAGGACAATTCCATCTTGCAACTCTTTTATTGCCATTATGTGACCATTCAACAGTCGTTTGCCATGAGCATAAAGTAAAACAAAATTAAAACAAATTCAACAAATTAAACCATAAGTAAAATACCCTGTCATATACAAAAACAAGAGGTATTGACGTGCTTGAACTACTGTAGTGTTTATAAGTTAGAAACACTACACTTGAAAGCTTGAGCCTTTAATAGAAAATGTCACTCTTCATTGCATGAATATTTGCAACAGCGACAATTTTTGGGTTAACAAAGTCAACAAATAACACTTCGACCCTGTCTGTCTTTCACATACTTGATGGGATCTCAGTGATGAATGCTCTGTACCATGGTCGTCTAAAACAAGAGGTATTGACGTGCTTGAACTACTGTAGTGTTTATAAGTTAGAAACACTACACTTGAAAGCTTGAGCCTTTAATAGAAAAAGTCACTCTTCATTGCACGAATATTTGCAACAGCAACAATTTTTGGGTTAACAAAGTCAACAAATAACACTTCGACCCTGTCTGTCTTTCACATACTTGATGGGATCTCAATGATGAATGCTCTGTACCATGGTCGTCTAAAACAAGAGGTATTGACGTGCTTGAACTACTGTAGTTTTTATAAATTATAAACACTACACTTGAAAGTTGGAGGAGGTATTGTGACCCCGGTATCAAATTGGGTACGGGGGCCACTTCACTATGCAGTCCAGATAGAGGCGTATCCGATATTAAACAACGTTGACTGTTGCTGCCAAATCATAAATTAATGAAAATGACCTGTCATCGTCAAAAACAAGAGGTGTTGACACGCTTGAACTACACCCTGTATATGATGCAGAGGATGTAGGAGCAGGCAGCTGTGCAGTGGAATTCAGACCATTTGAAGGCGGAGGTATTGTGGCCCCGGTACCAAATTGTGTACCGGGACCACTGCACTATGCAGTCCAGAAATCTACCTCAGTGAAACGTTTTGGACTAAAAACAATATTGTGAGGTGTGAGGTGTTCAGAATAGACTGGGAATTAGTGGAAATGATTGTTATTGAATGTTATTGAGGTTAATAATAGCGTAGGAGTGAAAATAAACCAAAAAACTTGTTTTTAACACTTTTTATGTTTTTTTCCAAAAAAATCCGAATCCAAAACCTTAAATCCGAACCAAAACCTTTCGTGAAGTGTTTTGCGAAACAAATCCGAACCCAAAACCTCAAGCAAATCCGAATACAAAACACGAGACACCAAAAGTGGCCAGTGCACATCCCTAATATATAATTGACTGTTTCAAAACAAATTCTACTGCAGCAGTAATGTGTGTGGGGGAGGAGAGAGGCACATTTTTCATCCAGTTTGTACAGAAACTGTGTAAGAAAATGTTCTGTATCGGTTTGTATCTCTAGATAGATAGATATCTATATCTTTCTATCTATCTATCTATATATATATATATATATATATAATTACACTATATGGACAAAAGTATTTGGCCACACCTGTTAATTATTGAATTGAGGTGTTTCAATCATACGTGTTGCCAGAGGTGTATAAAATCAAGCACCTAGCCATGCAGTCTCCATTTGCAAACATTTGTGATACAAAATGGGTTGTTCCGAGGAGCTCAGTGACTTCAAGTGTGGTACTGTGATAGGATGCCACCTTTGCAATAAGACAATTTGTGAAATTTCATCCCTGCTGGATAGTCCACGGTCAACTGTAAGGAACGACAGCAATTCAGCCACAAAGCGGAATACCACGGTAAATCACAGAGCAGGTTCAATGACTGCGAAGGCGGATGGTGCATAAAAGTCACCAACACTCTGTGGAGCAGTGGAAATGTCTTCTGTGAGGTGACGAATCACCCTTCTCTGTTTGGCATTCAGATGGGTGTGTCTGTGTCTGGGGTTAGATGGATGCCGAGAGAACGTTACCTGCCTGACTGCATTATGCCAACTGTGAAGTTTGATGGAGGAGGGATAATGGCTTGGTGCTGTTTTTCAGGGATTGAGCTAGGCCCTGTTATGTGCGTATTGTCGCTAACCAATAACGATTGTCGAACCTCGATTTGTGTTTCCAACGCACAAAGATTTATTCGCAAATAGAATAATATGCTCAAGCGAAGTGATAATAAATACAGCCGTTACTTATCGCAGGCACTCTGGATCCAGTCTGCAGTCATTCAATCCTGAAGTCTGGGGACAAGATGTCTGAACACTAGATGTGAACCTGCTGCTTATATACACACAAAAATACAGTATCACAATGAAGATGGTATAGCTTGCATCTATTGGTCCAGGTCTCAGGAAGGTCCAAGGGGTTGTCAATCATTGGCTAGTTCATTCTAAGGAATCCAAAGGAGGGGGTCACCTCTCCAGGGGGTATGCTCGGCTCTTCCCGCCAAGATTCCTTAGTCTTAAGTAGTTCATAATTCCCTATCATTCATAACTTGTGTATGCACCCTGCGATTCCCTCGCAGGGTGAACCAAACAGTAGGATATGTCAAAAGGTTTATTATGATACCACTCATGATATGATTCCTTCAACCTGTTCCGTGTATTTCACTAATATGCATGTAACTCTGATATAACATATAAATACTACTATATTTCGACATAACTGACAATGTGCTGCAACTACCATTAATGTGTACTATTTTATTAGTATGCGTGTTTGTGCGAATGTATGGTAAAAGACCAATTACTGTTGCTGCCACGTGTAGTGGATGCGTACACCCTTTCACGCCGTAGCGTGCCCCTGTACGTCATAGCGTACCGTACGCATCTTTTCAGACAAAGACGACCAAGTTTGCTCAACTTTAATTGAAATGACTTTATACAATTTGCTGACTTCGACAGCTCCACCCTTTGATAGTGTAATAAACTATCACCCAATCACCGTTTCAAGTTCAGGATTATACAATACTTCTTCACAGACCATGATCTCGGTATCTGGTACCACCCTTTCAGTCTCTTTCTCAGTGTTACTCCTATGAGACCGTTTTCCACACTTCAACACAGTAGGAACACATTTGACAACTAAACCAATTGCTAAGATGACACCCAGTTTAAGGAGAAGGAGCTTACCTACACTAGCAACCATTTCCTGTACCCACTCCCCCAGACCGGAGAACCATTTCACAGGGTTCAACCACGAGAACCAACCCGCCACCTTTTCCCCGACCTCATATAACAAAGAATTGTGACTCTTTCGAAATTCCCATTTCAGCTGCAAAATTTCATCCATCTTCCGGTCTATAACCTCTTTAGGGTCATCCGTATTATTAGTAATGTACGTGCAACATTTGACACCGAACTGGGTGGCCAGTATCACACAGTACCCACCAGTAATAGAGGTGAGATAATTAAGTACCAGTCTATGTTGCACCAACTCCTTCTTGTACGCTTGTAGCTCCCTTCCAGTATACCTGAAAGTGTCATCATACATCTCGGTGATATTATCTATTAATTTAGCTAGGTCTTGGATATATTTAAAGTTTAATGTTCCCCGAGCGGTCCAGGTGAGGTCTAGAGCAACCATAACTTGAAAACCCGCAGTTTCACTAATCAATTTTGTAGCTATGGGTTCCTCACCAGGAATCATATTTCTCTTGCCACGGTGTTCATACTGTGTGTGTATGTATGGTGGTGATGTAGTTTTGTGAATACCAACCATTTCTTCATGAGTAATAGTCATGATTTCAGGAACCAGTTTAGCTAAGAAACACAAGCCCTTGGAAATCGGAGTCACCCAGGAATAAGCTTTTCTTCCACAAACAAAATATACATCATCAGGGAGAACATAAGGAACAGTATGCCCATGAATTATATCACACAGAGTTTTGATAAAACTACCCATGCCCAGTATCTCCATTTGCTCTAGACACGTGTCGGCATTACTGACATTTTTACATTTATCTGTAGAGACTTTTCCAATGGATACCTTCTTATGTTTGGTTATACGCCCTAATTTGTGACTTCCATCAACATTCCTACCTAGTAGTGACCTTGTGAGTCTCCCTCTAAAATGAGTGTGGCGAGCCATTGTCTGATCTGATAGGTCAGCCTCCCAATTCTCCAGGCGCTTTGCATGAGATATATTTAGGCACAGCAAAGATCTGCCTATGGAGTATTGTCGAAGCGTCAGACTAGGGGACCTAGTATTATTGTACCTCCCGTCTATGGGCCTCACACCCCTCAATTCGAGTACTTCAGATATGTTTAGAGGGAATGGCACTAGTCCTATATTATGCTGCCCTTGCGGCACGTGAGAGCACACCCAACACTCGGTTTGGTTTAGCACCTTACCCACCAGGGAGTGATAATCCTCCAAAGGATGCCCGCCTATATTCAGAGTACTGGGGGACTGGCATCGTTGGATGCATCTCTCTTCAACTAGGGAGTCGCAGAACTTGCAGATACAATACTCATCAGACAATAGCCCCTCACACTGCCTCCGAGTTCCTGAGCTAGCAGACCTTTTCATAACCCCCGGACCAAGTTTGATAATGGGCTGCTCTGAGTATCCTATTAACTTTTCTTCTGCCTCCATTTCATCCGTATCACTCCCAGAACTCTCCTCCGTCCTCCATCCTCCTTCACAAAAATAGAATGTCCTAAAAAAAATAAAAACAAAGGAAATCCTGGAACAAAAGAAAAACAAAAACCGCCACTCCATCGCTGGAAAGATAGTTCTGGGGCAATGTCTCTGGTTCAGGTGTCTCGACTGCAGGCTTTAGGTCTCCCGGAACAGACTCACAAGTGACAGATCTATGTCGTTGGTCTTAGCTTTATCTTGCACTTTCTCTGGATTATTGACTCTCCTGCAGTGGGTGGAATGGACCCAAGTGTCTCTCTCTGCAAACTTCAGTGATGTAGTACTGGTCAGCAGAACTTGGTACGGGCCTTCCCAACGGTCTGTTAAACAACCTGAACGTAAGAAATTGCGGATCATAACATAGTCTCCAGGTTCAACATCATGACAGTTCGTTTTTGGCATACCAGGTGACAGCATTTTTAGTTTTTGTTGTTGTTGCTTTAGCTGTCTACTCATTCTTATAAGATATTGTACAGTCACTTCATTATTACACTTCAAGTCGTCTTGTGGACTCACGATCAAATGAGGCTGTCGTCCGAACAGTATCTCAAAGGGGGACAGATTAAGAGGAGGTCTAGGAGTGGTTCGAATGCTATGGAGGACCAATGGCAAAGCCTCAGGCCATGCCAACCCAGTTTCAGCCATTATCTTACCAAGCTTGTTCTTTATAGTACCATTTACTCTCTCACCTTACCACTGGCTTGTGGTCGGTAAGGGGTGTGAAGTCTGCTAGTGATTCCCATGAGTTTACACATGTTTTGGAAGATATCACCAGTAAAATGGGTACCCCTATCACTTTCAATGATTCTAGGGACACCGAACCTAGACACAAAGTCTTGTACAATTTTCTTTGCAGTAAACACAGCAGTATTAGTGGCTGCCGGATATGCTTCTACCCAACCGGAAAACACATCAATACAAACTATCACATACTTTAAATTCCTGCACGGTGGTAATTGGATATAGTCAATTTGTATTACCTGAAAAGGTCCGTCTGTAGGAGGGATGTGGGATGGCTCAGTTGGAATAGTTTTCCCGATATTTTTCCTCAAACAAGTAAGACATGACATTGCCTTCTTACCAGCCTGAGAGGAAAATCCAGGAGCACACCAGTATGCTCTCACCAGTTTGCACATACCTTCTTTACCCAGGTGAGTCAGGCCGTGTGCTGCTTCAGCCAGGCTTGGATAGTACGTTCGGGGAGCTACAGGCTTACCTTGTCCATCCCTCCAGAGTCCTGAGGACTCTTGACCACATCCCTTCGCCTTTCAGACCGCCTTTTCCTGCAGGGAACACAAATCTTGCATTTCAATTAATTTCTGCATGTCTAATGTCTGAAAAACCATCATAGTCTCGGTTGATACAGTCATAGGTTTCCCTGCTGCCCATTTAGCAGCTTCGTCTGCCCTGTGACACTGGGTCTTCTTCAAAGGTATGGGCTTTGCACTTTATGACGGCTACTGTTCTGGGTAACTGTATCGCTGTCAGAAGTCCTTTTATGTGTTGTGAGTGTGCCACTGGTGTACCTGCTGCTGTCGTAAAGTTTCTAAGACGCCAAAGGGCCCCAAAATCGTGCACTACCCCAAAGGCGTACCTAGAGTCAGTATATATATTGGCTGATTTGCCCTCTGCCAATTCACACGCTCTCCTTAGTGCTACTAGTTCCGCCACATGGGCTGAGTGAGGTGGGCCAAGGGGTTCAGCTTCTACCACATCCTGATCATCTACAACAGCATAACCAGTACATAGCTCTCCTGTCTCTGTCTGTCTATGACAACTTCCGTCTGTATAAAACGTAAAATCTACATTTTCTAAGGGGGTGTAACTTATGTCGGGCCTTGCAGTAAAGGTCTGATTCAGGTGTTCCATACAGTCATGCGTGTCAGTATTCTTGCCTAACTCATCATCAACCAGGGTCTCCACACCTCCCACACTTTGTGTCTCTAGAGACACATACGGAAGGTATGTAGCTGGATTTAAGGTGCTACATCGTTTGATGGTGATGTTTGAGGGTGCCATCAGGGCTAGTTCCCACTTTGTGAATCTAGTTGAAGAAACATGTCTGGTTTGGGCTGAATTTAACAGCTGATACAGCATGGGGTGTATAGATAGTTGAATTATGTCCTAATACTACGTCCTCGCTCTTACTTACCAGAAGAGCCGTTGCTGCTACACTTCTGAGACATTTTGGGAGTGATCTTGCTACATTGTCTAGTTGTGCACTGTAGTATGCTACCGGTCTGCTAGCGTCACCATGTTTCTATGCGAGGACACCTGCTGCACAACCATCAGCTTCTGTACAGAATAGCTCAAAAGGCTTTTCATAATCAGGTATTCCCAATGCAGGTGCTCTAGTCAGACTGTCTTTAAGATTAAAGAACGCTTGCTCTGACTCTTCTGTGTGTACAACACGTTCTGGTTTTGAGGAAGAGACTAGCTCCTGCAATGGTAATGCCAGAATAGAAAAACCTGGGATCCAGGATCTACAGTATCCACACATCCCCAGGAAAGTACGAATCTGCTTCTGGCTCTGCGGCAGGGTCATGTGTTGTATGGCCTCAATCCTGTCGGTTGTCAGGTGTCTTAGCCCCTTAGTGAGGCAGTGTCCTTAGTATTTGACCTTAGTCTGACATGGCCTTAATTTATCCTTTGCCACCTTGTGCCCTGTTTGTGAAAGATGAAGCAACAACAATTTAGTATCATGTAAACATGACATAAAAGAATCAGAGCACAACAACAAATCGTCCACATATTGAATTAGAACAGACCTATTGTGGGGTTGAAAGGATTGCAAACAGTCATGTAAGGCTTGGGAGAAAATACTGGGGCTGTCAATGAACCCCTGGGGTAGTCTGGTCCATGTGTATTGCACTCCCTTGTAGGAGAATGCAAAAAGGTATTGGCAGTCAGGGTGAAGAGGGACTGAGAAGAAAGCAGAACATAGATCAATGACAGTAAAGTGACTAGCAGACGGTGGAATCTGCATGAGAATGACAGCTGGATTTGGCACTACGGGGAATTGGCTCTCAACAACTTTGTTAATTCCCCTTAAGTCCTGGACTAATCTATAGCCCCTCCCCCCACTCTTCTTCACAGGGAAAATGGGACTATTTGCCGTACTGGCTGTACGAACTAAAATCCCTTGTTGTAACAGCCTCTCAATAACAGGATATACCCCTAGTTCCACCTCCGGTTTTAATGGATACTGTGGGATTTTTAGAGCTATCCTACCACTTTTTAGATTGACCATGACAGGGGCTACGTTTGCCATCAGTCCAGTGTCCTGTCCATCTCTGGTCCATAGTGAACCTGGTATTTCCAGCAACATCCCCTTTACTTGAGATGGACTGTGTTCTATAACAGTAGAGTGTAACATTAACCTTTGAGGGGTGTCCAATATGTCCTGTACCTCATGAGCGACCTTCTCGGGTATATCTAGGAACACACCATCTGAAGTACAGTATATGACACATCCCATTTTACATAGCAAGTCTCTCCCTAGCAAGTTAGTAGGAGCCGCTGCAGCCAAGAGAAACGAATGCTTAGTGTGCAGAGGCCCGATAGTAACTTCAGCGGGTTTAGTTAGAGGATAATGTAACACTTTTCCCTTTACCCCCATAGCTGGAATAGTTTTACTGGTCACCTGTAGATTGAAAGGAGAGGTTATCACAGATCGGGCCGCCCCTGTATCTACAAGAAAGGTTTGTTTCCTACCAGCTATGTCAACTATCATTTTTGGTTCTTCACTCTGACTCTCAGTTAACCTCACTGGCTGTAGACTACAGGTATGACCTGACCCCTAGCGCTGACTATCATTTTCTCACGCAGCATTTGCTGCTATAATATGCGCGGGTAGCTGTGTGTTCTCTTGCCTATGTGTGTTTCTCCGTGGAGGATACCTATATGATTCCCCCCTTGATTTTTTTCCCTTGCTTCTGGACAGAATCTCCTTATGTGTCCCTCTTTCTTACAGCGAAAACATACCATTACCTTATTACTTGGGTTGTATGCTTGGTATGTTTGTGGTTGTGTGTGTATTCCTTTTAAAGCCTGAATACTCACCGTCATCAACCTATCACCTTTCTCTTCTTTCTTTCTAAAGATATTTTTGTCATGTTCCACAGCAGACTCCCTAAGAGAGTCTACTGTGATACCTCTCCAATTACGTAATGAGGTTTGTACTCTGGTTTTTAAATGTTCCCTAAGACCATCCATTAACACTCCTACAGCTACTTCCCTGTGATGTGGATCCTCTCTTATGTCAGTTACTCCGGTAAAGTGTGTCATTGATACTAGTGCCCTAGAAAAATAGTCTGCTGCTGTTTCACTATCCTTTTGCTTAATGGTGAAAATCTTACTCCAATTTACCACTACTGGAAAATAGATGGCTAAGTGTTTGACAATTTGTGCTATATTTTTTTTGTTAATCTCATCAGTCAAGGTGTCATCTTCCTCCAACAAACAATCTTCAATAAATTTTTGTATGTTAGTATTGGGAGGAAGACACGCCCTCAACACTACACGCCAATCCTTATTGGTTGGTTCGTGGGCATTTCCTAAGTCTTTAACAAATTTCTGACACTTTGCCAACTCTTTTCTAGGATCTGGGAATTCAGTCATAATGGAACGTAATTCTGATCTAGTCCAGGGACAATGCATTGTAACATTTCTTAAAGGAACTACACCATCCTTATCCGGCTTCCCATTGGGAACTGATATTGTGCGGACTGGGTACGCACCCTCTGGTTCACTGACTTCAGGGGACACTACAGGATTTGCTGGTTCAAGATTTAGAATGCTTTCACTCCTAGTGATCACGCTACTCTCACCTATCTCAGCCATTTTCTCATACTTGCGCTGAGCTTCTAGTACATTAACAGCATGGGCAAGGGCCGAAATCACAGTGGGTTCATCTTCATCTTCTGATACACTTGTTTTAAACTGGCTTAAAACAGGATACAACTTAGCAATTTTCCTTTTTTCAGTTTTAATAACAGCTGTACTTACCGCTCCCACCACATAAGGTGGCAGGGGCGCGCTTGCGCTGAGTTCGCCACGCTTCTCAACGGCTACTTCCGCCGTGCACGCGCTTTTCGCCACGCCTACTTCCGCTGTGCATTCACTGCTCTGCCACGTGTTACCTTCCATTTGCCACAATTTTAAACAATCATTATGTCTATTTCTCACTTTTGTTGATTTAATCAACCACACTTTATCTTTTACATTATTTAGTACCTCTGAATAAAAACTTCCTATTGTTGGGAAAGGCCTATCACAATCTTTGGTCATCTTGACCCACGTGTCACAATACGCAGTTGCGTATGCACCATATTTCTTAAACATAAGGTACCTAGCTGACCCCAGCGGTCCTTCCTTAAGCAGCACAACATCAACCATCTCTAGCGTTTGCTTCACACCCATTGTGAAAACAACCTATTTCTCAACGCTGCGCAAAAAGACTTTTTACCTGTTCTCCTTTCAAACAGAACTTACTAGAGATTTTTTTTTTATCCGTGGACGGTTTCACAGGCTACGCCCACACACCTCCTAACACAGAAATATCACTATGGACAACAGAAATATCAGCTCCTCGATATCCTGGCTCTCCACAAAATTCTGTTGAGTATTACTGAACTGGTAGTGCCGGAGTTTACCCGTTTGTACCAGCGTAATTCCTCCAGCCGTTCAACCCAAGTCACAAGCACGGTTGTAAAACCATGCGGTCCGATCACACCGCTTAGCAATACTAACTATCGCTAAACCTTGCGATTGCCCTTGGGGAGAAAGTTTCCAAAAGCTTTTTAACTGTTCTCTTTTCAAACAGGGCTTTTGTTGCCAGTATACCTGCCTTGTATACTACCTCGGTTGCAAGCCCGCCTCGTCAAACGGCAACCGATGTCCCTGCCTTTTTGACAGTAAAACAACTTTCACTTCAAAATCATACAATCACCAAACACATACACCTTAGTTTTCTGCGCAGAAAATCAACAATGTTCCCAACAATAGTGATAATGTTTCAGAGACTTTCACAAGTGATTTATACTATGCATATATAACTATCAAATCGATTGTTTAACCAAGTGGCAAATCTACCGGAAGTTCGCGTACGCACAGCAGGAAATACACATACGCTAAGCAATGCAATACAGTTAAAACGCACAATGACAGTAAAAAGAAACAGTTTTCTCTTTTGTCCCTAGGTTCTAGTTAGCGTGCCCTAGATAATGCAAAACGGACATTCGGTTTCACAACACAGAGTAAAATTCAGGTTTTGAACACATTGCGTTCTTACCCGTATATGACGCGTCTCCACCCTTTGTTGCGGAACCGAAATCCGTTGGTCTTGCGTATCGTCGGCAACGAAACCTCCAAAGCTCACGAGCCCCCAAATTGTTATGTGCGTATTGTCGCTAACCAATAACGATTGTCGAACCTCGATTTGTGTTTCCAACGCACAAAGATTTATTCGCAAATAGTAGAATAATATGCTCAAGTGAAGTGATAATAAATACAGCCGTTACTTATCGCAGGCACTCTGGATCCAGTGTGCAGTCATTCAATCCTGAAGTCTGGGGACAAGATGTCTGAACACTAGATGTGAACCTGCTGCTTATATACACACAAAAATACAGTAACACAATGAAGATGGTATAGCTTGCATCTATTGGTCCAGGTCTCAGGAAGGTCCAAGGGGTTGTCAATCATTGGCTAGTTCATCCTAAGGAATCCAAAGGAGGGTGTCACCTCTCCAGGGGGTATGCTCGGCTCTTCCCACCAAGATTCCTTAGTCTTAAGTAGTTCATATTTCCATATCATTCATAACTTGTGTATGCACTCTGCGATTCCCTCGCAGAGTGAACCAAACAGTAGGATATGTAAAGAGGTTTATTATGATACCACTCGTGATATGATTCCTTCAACCTGTTCCGTGTATTTCACTAATATGCATGTAACTATAATATAACATATAAATACTACTATATTTCGACATAACTGACTATGTGTTGCAACTACCATTAATGTGTACTATTTTATTAGTATGCGTGTTTGTGCGAATGTATGGTAAAAGACCAAATACTGTTGTTGCCACGTGTAGTGGATGCGTACGCCCTTTCACGCCGTAGCGTGCCCCTGTACGTCGTAGCGTACCGTACGCATCTTTTCAGACAAAGACGACCAAGTTTGCTCAACTTTAATTGAAATGACTTTATCCAATTTGCTGACTTCGACAGCCCCTTATCTCCAGTGAAGGGCAATCTTTATGCTACAGCATACCAAGTCATTTTGGACAATGATATGCTTCCAACTTTGTGGCAACAGGTTGGGGAAGGCCATTTTCTATTTCTTCATGACTGTGCCCCAGTGCACAAAGCAAGGACTACAGAGACATGGTTTGATGAGTTCAGTGTGGAAGAACTTGACTGGCCCGCACAGAGCCCTGACCTCAACCCCATCAAACACCTTCAGGATGAACTGGAACGGAGAAAATGAGCCAGGCCTTCTCATACAACTTCATTGCCTGACCTCATAAATGCTCTACAGAATGAATGCAAAGACATCCAAGAAAAATTGAGCTGTTATTGCTGCAAAAGAGGGAACAACTCCATATTAAAGTATATGTCCTGACTGGAACTCACACTTAAAAGTCCAATAATAACCATGGAGCCTTTACAAATTTTTCATGCAATATATCAACAAATGTACAGCACTCAGTGGTTTAATGGAAAAAGCATTCAAAAAAACAATATCCGTGTGTGCAAAGGGGAGGAGGATCAGCTGAGAGGCACTTTGTGCGTAACCAAGGCAACCCAGATGCTTGCCTGGAGATGAAAAAGCATAAATGACAGCCCAAACTGTAGCAGTGATAGGATAGGACAAATATTAATACTAGAAAAACAGTGCTCATGCGACAGACGCAAGCTACATAAGGGCGCAAGAAGAAAAACTAGCATGCATAATCCTCCAACTTAGGGCAGATCCACACTTCCCATATGAAAAATGTGCCTCTCAGACACTCTTCCTTGAGGGCTGGGGATATATATTAGTGTAAGTGTATGTATGTGTGTATCTATATGTATTGTCGCAAGATGAGATTAGGAGTGACTTCTCCTGAAGTAAATGCCTTGGTACAAGTAGCCAGAGCTAGTTTTATTTAGCAGCGTAAAATAAACAAAACTAACACAGTAACAATTTTCTACTCTAAGGTGTAAGAACCTAATATCACACACAAAATAAGAGAACTTACAGGTGATAATGGCAGTCTTACTCAGCAGGCCTCTGACCTGTTCCCCAGACAGTGAGAGACCAAGACAACAGCCTCACAGCCTTTTATCTACACCTCACAGGTGCAACTTAATTGGCTAGCACAGCGGTTCCCAAAGTGTTCCAAAGTGTTCGGGAAAGCCAGAAAAACAAAAAATAAACTCACCAATCCGCGCGGCACCAGGACCCAGCATCCTCCTCTCTCACGCAGCTTGTCACTATAGTGACAAGCTGCGAGAGAGAGAGGGAGAATACTGCCTATATACAGTATATCTATTGTAACAAAAGGAGGCATTTAGCTGGCAATATGCAGAGAAAGCAGGGAAGTAAAGTAAAACATTTGTGCAGCAATGCACCTAGATTGAATGTAAAGACCTATGTGTAACAAACAATAGTTTAAGTTTGGTTAACTTACATGCAGAGAAATCCTTCCTCTCAGCAAACAGACAGGGTGTATCTCTTTAGTGGAATTACAGAGCCGGTGATGGGCGTTTCCTTTTAAAGAGAAGGTGGGTGTGTCACCTGTCCATCAAGCTAAGGCTGGGGGAGGAGTATCAGATATAAAAGCTTGTTTACATCATTTGTGCACTGAGACCAATGCTGGGTGAGCTGGCTGGTCCTGAGAGAGAGCTGGACTATGTATAGCTAGTGTTTAGGGTCTCCGTGATTGCTGTGCAAGTATACGGTGTCAAAACATTTACCATCCTGACAATAAAGCACCATAAAAAGGAAGAAGTTGTTCGCGTGTGCTTCAGCAGTAGCGGGCTCTTGCCACAAGTGGTGTCAGGAGTGGGATACTCCAAGAAGCAAGTTTCTGCTACCCAACCCGTGCAGATGTCAACATGGAGGAAGTACTGAGAACCCTCGTGAATGTGGCCACTGCGCAGCAACAGCAGCAAGCTCAGATGCTACGAGTTGCCGAGGCACAGGTGGAAAACACAAGGCTCTTAAGAGAAGAGTTAAGCCAGGTGAGACATGACAGAAATGAACCACTTGGTCCTGTTCTCCAAAAAATGTTGCCAGGTGATGACATAGAAGCATATCTCATGTCCTTTGAGAGACTTGCAAAAAGGGCAAAATGGCCTCCTAAAGATTGGGCTGAGAGGCTGGCGCCATATCTGACTGGTGAAGTTTAGCGAGCGTATATGGATCTAGATGAGGAACGAGCCTCTGATTATTTGTGCCTAAAGTCTGAGATATTGGCTCGCATTGGAGTTTCCGGGCCAGGCCGAGCCCAGCGCTATCACCAATGGCGCTATGTTAAAGAAAAACCGGTCAGAGCGCAAGTGGCTGAGCTTTCTAAAATTTTAAAGAAATGGCTGCAGCCTGAGGAGAATTCGCCTTCTCGGATTATTGAAGTTTTGGCGATAGATCACTGCATCCGGGGGCTGAACCGCGATTTGCAAAGGTGGGTTCTGCAATCAGAACCACGAACTTATGAAGAGCTTGCCCCCGTGGTAGAAAGGTTTTGTGCGCTACAGCAAATGACTAAAGAACCTGCATTTGTGCCAAAGACGCTGCCACGCCAAAAGCCAGGTTTAACAATCCTTGCTACGGACAGAGGGCCAGGTGCAAAGCCGTCTAATCTAACGTGTTTTGAATGTGGTGAGCCAGGCCACTTTAAGGCAGAGTGTCCTAAACTACCGGAACCCATGGACTGTTCCGTGGCACATATTGGGCCTGATTTTCCTAGCTGTTTTACCATGAGTCCCACATCAGGAAGTCCTTGTTTGTTCCGGGTGACTGTGCTAATCAACCAGAACCTTGTTCTGGCCTTGGTTGACTCGGGGAGTGAACTCTCATTGGTTTCCAGCTCTGCCTTACCCGACACCATAACTTCTCGGTTGCCCAAGGTGAAGGTTCTTTGCGTACATGGCACGACAGAAGAGTATGAAAGAACAATACTACCAGTCACACTCAAAGACAAAACTGTTATGGTGGTAGCTGCCATAGCACCTAAACTCCCATATCCACTCATTTTGGGGCGAGACTTTCCCCTTTTTAATGATGTCCTCGGTGAGCGGATCCGGCATGACATGCCGGCAACTGATGCAACGGTCGGAAGCCCGGTCTTAAAGGAACCGCCTAAAGATCCACAACATCTGGACATCGATCTTTGGGAACCGCCAAACCGGAATGCCATCCTGGGAGTCACAGCAGGAGTTCCACAAAAGCATCCACCTGTGGGGAAACATGGACAGTCCAAACTAGCATTGGTCGGTGATGTCGCAGATGAGCCCACCCCGCCTGTCAGTGAGGATACGGACTGGTCCGCAATACCAATTTTGTTTCCTCTGCAGGACTTTGCTCGAGACCAACTTAATGATGCCACTTTGGAACATGCCTTTAAAAGTGTGACTGAGGTAAATGGGGTAGCGAAAGCCGCCCAGCCTGCAGAAGGTATACCATATTTTATTGTTAAAAATAATTTCCTGTATAGAGTTGCTAATGGGCAGGGGGAAAAAGTAGAACAATTAATGGTTCCTCAGGTCCATGTAACCCTAGTGTTAAAAGCAGCACACACACATGTCTGTGGGGGACACCTAGGGGAGGATAAAACACGGGAACGAGTTCTGCTTAGGTTTTACTGGCCCGGGGTACACATGGCAGTGAAAAAGTATTGCCGGTCCTGTCCCATTTGTCAGAGAATCTGTCCCAAACCCATGTACAGGGCACCTCTCATTCCAATACCAATAGTACAAGTTCCCTTTGAACGGATAGCTATGGACCTTGTGGGACCACTGGAAAAATCCGCACGTGGGCACCAATATATACTAGTGGTGCTTGACTATGCAACCAGGTATCCAGAGGCAATTCCCCAACGAAACATAAAGTCCAGCACCATAGCTAGAGAACTTGTATTGATGTTTACACGCTTGGGAATACCCAAAGAAATTCTCACAGATCAGGGTACTCCATTCATGTCTAAACTGATGAAGGACATGTGCCAGTTGCTAGGGGTTAAGGCGCTTCACACCTCTGTATACCATCCACAAACAGATGGCTTGGTGGAACGCTTTAACCGCACTTTAAAGCACCTGCTCAGGAAATCAGTGGCTCAAGAGAAAAAAGATTGGGACACTCTTATTCCCTATTTGATGTTTGCCATCCGTGAGGTACCTCAAGCTTCAACAGGGTTTAGTCCCTTTGAGTTATTGTTTGGGAGACAGCCCAGGGGTATCTTGGATATGTTAAAAGAAGGGTGGGAGCAGCAAGGTCCCAGGGAGCCAAATCTGGTACAATTTGTGTCCCAAATGTATGAGAGGCTAGGAAAGATAGGGTCCATTGTGCAGCAACATGTAAAAGAGGCTCAGGAAGACAGAGAAAAAGTTATGATAAAAGTGCTGTTGTTCGATCTTTCAAGCCTGGGGACAAGGTCCTAGTCCTGGTTCCCACCCAGGAAAGCAAACTTTTCGCCCATTGGCAGGGTCCATATGAAGTTCTAGAGGCTGTCCGTCCTGTCAATTACAGAGTCCACCAGTTAGGTAGGAGAAGGGAGGAGCAAATATACCATGTTAACCTCCTTAAACCTTGGCATGATGAGGAAACCTCTCCTCAGGTAGTGAGTACTGCCATTGAAAAGTCTGAAGTGCCCATAGAGCCAGCTTTGTCCATTCAGCAGAGACAACAGACTGAAGAAATGATTCGCCGGAACAGGGATGTCTTCTCTTCCATTACTGGGTGCACTACCTTAATCGAACACGACATTGTCACTGCGCCAGGAGTCATTGTAAAGCAGAAGCCATATTGTATTCCCGAAGCCAGACGGGTGGACGTGAGAAAGGAGGTCGAGAAGATGCTCTAGTTAGATGTGATTGAAGAGTCCACTAGTGAGTGGAATAGTCCCATTGTGCTTGTCCCGAAACCCAATGGGACAATTAGGTTCTGCAATGACTTTAGGCGCCTAAACAGTATGTCGCAATTTGATGCCTATCCAATGCCACGTGTGGATGAACTAGTGGAAAATCTTGCTGGTAACAATTATTTGACAACCCTTGATCTAACAAAGGGTTATTGGCAAGTTCCCCTGACTTCCACGGCCAAGCTAAAGACTGCATTTTCCACCCCTAATGGTCTCTATCAATATAAAGTCCTACCCTTTGGATTGCATGGGGCACCTGCCACCTTCCAAAGGGCCATGAATAAATTGCTACGACCTCACACAGCTTATGCAGCCGCTTACCTAAACGATATAGTGATTTATACCCAAGACTGGGGATCACATTTAGCCAAAGTTGAGGCGGTCTTAGCTTCATTAAGGTCAGCAGGGTTAACAGCTAACCCAGAGAAATGTGCTATAGCCATGAGAGAAGCCAAATATTTGGGGTACGTTGTTGGTCGAGGGCATGTCAAACCCCAGCTAGACAAAGTGGAGGCAGTCAAAAATTGGGCAAGACCAGAGAAAAAGTCACAGTTAAGAACCTTTTAAGGCTTAGTAGGTTACTACAGGTGGTTTGTAAGCCACTTCGCCACTAGAGCTGCTCCACTAACGGACATGTTAAAAAAAAGTTGTCCAGATAGATTAACCTGGTCTGACTCTGCAGAAACCGCCTGGTCTGATCTTCGGTTAGCTCTTTGTTCCTCCCCAGTTCTACAAGCACCGGATTTTACCCAGAGTTTCTTCCTCCAAACTGATGCTTCTGGTGTTGGCTTAGGTGCAGTCCTGTCACAGAAGAAGAATGGAGTAGAAAATCCTGTCCTGTACCTAAGCCGTAAGTTGCTTCCAAGGGAACAAAAATATGCCACTGTGGAGAAAGATTGTCTCGCCATAAAATGGGCTACAGAAGCTCTGCGCTATTATCTCCTAGGCAGAGAGTTCACCTTAATAACAAACCATGCACCATTGAGATGGATGCAGAACAACCGGGAGGTAAATGCCAAGGTAACCCGCTGGTTCTTGGCACTGCAACCTTTCAAGTTCTCAGTACAACATAGACCTGGAATTCTACACAAAAATGCAGATGCGTTGTCACGAAAATATGCGCTCCTCGTGAAGTCCGCGTCCCCCTACTTGGAGACGCTAGGGGGAGGGATATGTAACAAAAGGAGGCATTTAGCTGGCAATATGCAGAGAAAGCAGGGAAGTAAAGTAAAACATTTGTGCAGCAATGCGCCTAGATTGAATGTAAAGACCTATGTGTAACAAACAATAGTTTAAGTTTGGTTAACTTACATGCAGAGAAATCCTTCCTCTCAGCAAACAGACAGGGTGTATCTCTTTAGTGGAATTACAGAGCCAGTGATGGGCGTTTCCTTTTAAAGAGAAGGTGGATGTGTCACCTGTCCATCAAGCTAAGGCTGGGGGAGGAGTATCAATTATAAAAGCTTGTTTATATCATTTGTGCACTGAGACCAATGCTGGGTGAGCTGGCTGGTCCTGAGAAAGAGCTGGACTATGTATAGCTAGTGTTTATGGTCTCCATGATTGCTGTGCAAGTATACGGTGTCAAAACATTTACCATCCTTACAATAAAGCACCATAAAAAGGAAGAAGTTGTTCGCGTGTGCTTCAGCAGTAGCGGGCTCTTGCCACACTATATAATATACATGTGGGGAAAGAGTCAATTTGGGCATAAATGTCGCAGCAATATTTTTAGAGGAACTGTGGTCCATTCTTGCATTGTACGGACAGTAAGGTGTCGCCGTGGTTAACACTGCTGCCTCATAGCAGGAAACAACTATTTGACTACAGTTTGTATGGTTTCCCTGTGTTTGCTTCGCTGTTCTCCCACAGTGCAAAGACATAGCGGTAGGTTAACTGGCTGCTGAGAAAACGGACCATACTGTGTTTGCATATCTTGTAGAGAATTTAAACTGTAATCTCCAATGGGGCAGGGACTGTACTGATATGAATGGTTAAATATTCTCTGTTAAACGCTGTGTATTGTATTGTGGCTCTATATCAAATAATAATAATGCTATGTTTTATCATTGCTTTAATTCTTGTGTATTGTTTGTGGTCCATTCTCCAATCCTCCTGTGTCCGGTCATAATCCCTTGCTGATCATTCCATTATCAAGAGTAAGCTTTCCTTTTCTAAACAGTCAGCCACGAAATCAAACATTCCAAATCGCTGGCTTACTCAGAACTCTGGTAGAACGCAGGAGAAAAGCTATTAAATTATATCCTGGGCATCCGGAGCTGTTCTCATTATTATTTTCTATTCAATGGCAGGAGCAGATTTGCATAAATTTTCACCAGGATTTTTCACAGTAGCCCCTATGATATCATAGGGCCACTTTAGGATATATATATATATATATATATATATATATATATATATATATATATATATATATGTCACATTATTGTTTGTGAACAACATTCAAGAAGAAAACAATTGAACCAAAATTGTCCGCACACCCAAGCCGCGAAACGAAACCTGCAATGTGTAGGCAATATTCATATATCCTTGTCTGTACCACTTTTTGCCATTGTAAAGTGGGACTGTCTTGCAAAAATCGGGCTTGTTATGGGAGTGTATGGAACATGGAGAACACAGGAACATGTGTGTATGGAGAGAGGGTATGTTGGTAAACTTAGATCTGAAAACAAACGAGAGGACAGGACAGATATACTGTATACTCTGCTAAACAGCATATTAGGGAGGGAATTTGACAATGATCAAATATAAGAACAAGTGACCAGCTGTAAAGCAAATCACAGCATCTGAAATGCATTTTTCTTCACTGAACCCTTAAATACTCTGCACTAGGCCAAGCGTCCAAAGATCCTGTGATTCTAGCTAACACGGCATCCCACCATGTACTGTAATGTTCCCAGATGTATGGTCCTATCAAGCTGGAGTCTACGTACTGGAAGTGAATTATTTTTATTGTATACCATGTACTTACTAAACCAAGGAATTTTAATGTATAACAACCCAGATGTTCTGTTTCTAGAGAATTTCAGGAATTTCCCTCTTAAAAACCATCAATAAAAACAGGGCATGCTATTTATACTACTATTTTGACGTTTTTGCTAATCTAATTGGCACTATTTTTGGAGCACCAAGGATCTCTTCGTTTTGCAAAAAAATGGAGCAGGATACGTACCACAAATACACCAGAGGAGCCATCAGCTAGCTAAAAATCCTGTTGAAAAACTGCAGATTTACCGAGACAATGAATATTTTACTATACAGACGTTTTTCACAGCATCAGCTTTCTCCAGGTTGAGTATCTTTTAGTTCAATTAATCAATATCACATTCTACTGCCTTCTCTCCGTCCCAAGCTAGTGGTGTGTATTTTTTTCTCACAAAATATGACATAGGGAGATGTAGCTGTGGCTGTATTAATCCACTATTGAATACTGTAGTATTTGGTGACACAGTGGGCCTGATTCATTAAGTAAAAAAATTGTGTGCTTCATGAAAAAACAGACAGTATTTAACTTATGTGCAAAATAGAAAACTAGTTTGCACCCCTTGCATTGCAACATGGTTTTGTACAGGAAACTGCTTACTCAATTTTTTTACTTAACGTCCTTATTGAATCAGGCCCACTATTTTATTTCAACTAACAATTTTTTAAAGACGAGTGATCATTTCTCTTAATGCTGAACTATACTAAATCACACAGACTAAAAAAAAATAAACATACAAAGCGGGTTAACAGTCAGAAACAATTAGAGGGGAAAATGTAAAAGACACAAGGGCTTAATACATTAAGGAAAATAAGGCAAAAAAAGGAGTCAATTTTCCCTGGACATACCATGGTACAATATAAGGGATGCAAATTAGTTTATTATTTTGGCCAAGTGGTTAGCACTTCTGCCTCACAGCGCTGGGGTCATGAGTTAAATTCCCAACCATGGCCTTATCTGTGTGGAGTTTGTATTTTCTCCCTGTGTTTGCGTGGGTTTCTTCCGGGTTCTCCAGTTTCCTACCCACACTCCAAAAACATACTGGTAGGTTAATTGGCTACTATCAAAATTGACCCTAGTCTCTCTCTCTCTGTCTGTGTGTGTATGTGTGTTAGGGAATTTAGACTGTAAGCTCCAATGGGGCAGCAACTGATGTGAGTGAGTTCTCTGTACAGCGCTGCAGAATCGGTGGCGCTATATAAATAAATGATGTTGTTGATTATTTTGCATTATTGCACATAAGTGAAATACTTGCTGTTTTTTCATGTAGCACACAAATACTTGTTAGTTTTATTTTTACACTGAAAATTAAAATTGATCTAGGACAGAACGTACCTTAACTATAAATCTACCATCACATTTTAAATTTATCCCCCCCTTCAATGCAACATGATTTTTGCCAAGGTGCAAAGTTACTCCTATTTTTTTGCTTTTCTTTCTGTAATGAATCAGGCCCTAGGTCCTTAAAATGAGTAGAGGCACGGAGTGCAGTATGGGATGAGCCTTGGGATGGGGTAGGGTTGCAAAGATGTGTCCTAAACCTGTGATACCTCCAGGTCATCAGCAGCAGCAGCGGCACAGAGCTTTGTTCATGGCTAGAGCTCCCAAAACAGCTGTATCCACCTCAGACTATATAGGCATTACTAATGTACTTGGCCTACTCTTACACTAACCTCTACCGGTTTGCTTCTCCAGACGCAAGGGGGCACAAGTCAGGGACAAGCAAAACTCTTCCTGATACTGGTACAGGTTTTTGGTACACATACACAGTACAAGAGAACATGGCTTTAGGAAGTCTTAAGTTGTGGGAAGCCTCATGTAGGGATTCATAACACTAGCTTCAGATGACAACTGTCATAAAACGTTTCACAATGGCAGCTACAAACACCTCTTAATTCCTGTAATTAGCACTCTGCTTAGAACAGCAATCTAGCTAGTCACCTCATCTGGACTCCTGCTTTCCCTACCCTGCAATCAGCCGTTCAGTGAAAAGGTCAAGTCAATCAGCACGATTCATCTCCCCTGTTTGTAGCCTTTATAAAGTCCCTCAGTTATACCAAACTTTGCAGATTTTCTTTTGATCTCTCTGCTTTTGCTTTGAAGAAATCTTGTTTTGTTTGACTGTACTGTACATTACGATTTAACCTTCTCCAATCCCTTGACTTTGGCTTCGTCCATCGCTTTTCTACCTTCTACAAACCTTTGACTTCAGCTTGTACCTTACGACAGTGCTCTCAGGACTAAGCAGCTTGGCCGGACGTGATGTGTCTCATTGCTACCACAGTCAAGTGGTTCTTTCCCGGGAGTTGCCAGCACTGTGACACCTCAATTGAATACTGTCTTTTTATAGATAGATACCATTTCACGACAGGGTAAAATGTTACATGAAGCCTCGGTGAGTGCTCCTCCTTTTTTTTTTATCTCCTACCTTGGAGCTGGGGGAGAGCACTGGGTCTAAGGGTGAGGTCTGCTTCTGCATTGTCTGATATCTCTAGCAACCACCACATAGGCAGGTGGGGGCTGCCAGACAGGTCTCAGTGCCCATGGTTATCAGTAAATGTAGGCATCTGTTGCCTAGCTTGGGATGTAGTTGCGTCTCTTATTGCAACTGAAGGGAAGTAGTTGGGTGTATTAATAAATAAAGAATAACTGATATAATAATATCATCATTTATATAGTGCCACTAATTCTGCAGCACTGTACAGAGAACTCGTTCACATCAGTCCCTGCCCCATTGGAGCTTACAGTCTAAATTCCCTAATATAGACACACACACACACACAGACAGACAGACTAGGGTCAATTTTGATAGCAGCCAATTAACCTACCAGTATGTTTTTGGAGTGTGGGAGGAAACCGGAGTACCTGGAGGAAACCCACACAAACACAGGGAGAACATACAAACTCCACACAGATAAGGCCATGGTCGGGAATCAAACTCATAACCCTAGTGCTGTGAGGCAGAAGTGATAACCGCTAGGCTACTGTGCTGCCAATTATTTTGCAGTAATACTAATTGTACCTTTTGCCACTATTTAATTGAAGAGTTCCTATGCAACTGTCCTGCATCGTTTTGTACCACGACAACCCTCAGACAAATAGTGTTTGGCTGTGTTTCACTGTACACTATTCACAGGCACACCATAGCAGATATCCGAGACGTGAGACATGCAATAGATCATAAACAGTGTAAATGTAGCTCCATCCAGCCACTTACACAGATTTTGCAATACATTATTACATTATTACAGTGCAAATAGAGAATCATATAAGCTTAGGGACAGTGATACATATAGCAGGAAAGATTCCACACAGATAGAAATCTTCATGGTATATTCTGAAAACTTCACCCACTTTATCAGCAAGATTTTTATACCATTACATTATGTAATTATTAGGGGAATGTTTCTCCTTCAGAGCCTTTCCTTAATTCCATGGAAAACCTCTCTCTTCTTACGTAAAGTAAATTATTCACTTACAGTCATTAGGGTTGCACATCAAACAGTACAAGATGTATAATTATTGGGTGTCTACGTGTAAACTTATTGTCTCCTGCAATTGAATGGACAGCGAAAGCCTTGACTGTTTTTGATACCTGGTTAGGTTTCGGATACTATACACTGAACTGGTTTTTCTACATTTGTGTTTTAAAGAAATCATAGGAACATTCAAGTTAGAGACCATTGTGCCAAGGCTTTTAACATTGTGCAAACTCAATGGCGCAAGACCTGCCCAGTATGAATATATATTTAAGTTGTTTGTAGATGCATAGTTCACTTTGCACCCCAAAGCACAGGAGTTGGCATTTTCATACGAGTCTCTTTGTCTTGTCCCGGACCTCTGCCCATACTTGCCGACTTCTTGTAGCTCCCCACCTGGAGATCCCAGAGGGACATTTTACAGGGGACATGGCTCTGCAAATCATGTCATCACGGCCACTCTGCACACTGCACAGGTGAAATGGGCGGGATCAGGAGGTTTTGGGAGTCTCCCAGATGTTCTAGGAGAGTAGGCAAGTATACCTCTGCTTCTAACATGGGTGCAGTCATTACAGCTCCCATTTACGTTTGTAACAATGCACTGTGTGTCGCTCTCTCTGGCCACACTTGGACCCATAGTTAACACGTGCATGTCCCGAATCCCTGACAGGACAGGTCAGGTCCTGCCCTGACCCCCAAAGCTCACGTACCAACTTACTCGATAACCCGAGTTTGAGGGGCAGTCTCTCAGACTTGATCAAATGCTGTAAAGACACCCAATTAGTGCATACTTGCCAACTTGCTAAAGTTGGCTTCCGGGAGCGGTGGGCGGGGCTCCAAAATTTGTTTCATTTTGGACCTGCCCCTGTGATGTAATGACGCGTCATTTGACAACTGGGGGTCGGGCCAAACACAGCGATTCATTTTGGACCTAATTCAAGTGGGCAGAAATCTGCCAGCTGCGGGAGATTGCTACACTCTCCCGGGAGTCCGTGAGACTCTCGCGAAATGCGGGAGTCTCCCAGACATTCCGGGAGAGTTGGCAAGTATGAAATAGTGTCTCCCTCATTTACACATATCAGGCAATGTTGCGCTCACCCTCTAGTGCTCAAGAGGGAGGGGTGGGTTAGATAAATTAAACTCATTAAAAATCTATTCAAAGGCTTTCAATCCTGGTGAGGAATGATGCCCTTTTTGTAAATTCTGACTAATGTAGTATCCCTGGCTGCACTTATTACATTGCATGAAGTACATTATTAGAACTATCATTAGTTATTGTTACTATTATTATTGTAATTATTAGTATCCAATAATGTCAAAGCCCTGTGGAATGTTTGACACTTGGGGATCCCATTGTGTTACATTGATTCCCTGGACAGTATCCTCATAGCCAGAATGAAGTTTCTTGATCGCTGTTTTCTTTTCTCCAATGCTCAGTACCAGTACCCCGGGCTCATAGAAGATTTCTTTCAGATACAATAATCACGACACAGAGACTAAGGGCTAGATTTACTAAGCTGCGGGTTTGAAAAAGTGGGGATGTTGCCTATAGCAACCAATCAGATTCTAGCTTTCATTTTATTAGTACCTTCTGCAAAATGATAGCTAGAATCTGATTGGTTGCTATAGGCAACATCCCCACTTTTTCAAACCCGCAGCTTAGTAAATCTAGCCCTAAATCTAAGAAGCTGTCTGCTAGGTCAGCAGTAGTGCTTGTATTACTCTTATAGTTGCAATTCTGAGGAAGTGAAGAGATGATCTACAGATCATGTGAAAAGGGAGGAGCTGTGTTGTTTCTTACAATAATACTTTATGCAGATCACTGATGGTGACTACTACAGGAGTACAGCGATCCAAGTCATTCTATCACATATCAGGGTTTGCTGTCAGCTGTGCTCCGTAGAAAAGAGGAGGGGGCGGCAGTGTGAGGACACAAAGATTGTTATAAGGTAGGATCATTACTTTGCTATGACTGAATGAAGTATTCATTTGTAAATTCGGTCAGAGATAATGATCTCTGTCAGAAGAGCCAGTAATTGTTCAGTCTTACACTAGTGTATCTATTGCAGTGTAACTTATTTTTAATAATGCTTGATCCAGTTGTCTAAAATGTGGTAGTACCATAGCAGAAACTGCCTTAATTTAGAGATAGATAATCTGTAGCTCTCCAGATGTTGTTCAGGTACCACCGTGCTCTGTCCACCTTTGGTGGTCAGGGCATGCTGAGGTTTGTAGTTCTACAACCACCGGAGAGCAACAGGTTGCCGAAACCTTACATAGTGAAATTATATTTACAACGGATTGAGAGTCTTGTAGTGTAAATAAGGGGGAAATTGTATGCAGTTTATATAAGATTAGGAATACTATGTATAGTCTACCTGTAGTGTGAAGAAGGGGAGACATTGTATGTGGTGTGTATAAGATTAGGAATACTATGTATAGTCTGCCTGTAGTGTGAATAAGGGGGAAATTGTATGTGGCGTATATAAGATCAGGAATACTGTATATAGTCTGCCTGTAGTGTGAATAAAGGGATACATTGTGTGTGGTGTATATAAGATCAGGAATACTGTATATAGTCTACCTGTAGTGTGAATAAAGGGATACATTGTGTGTGGTGTATATAAGATCAGGAATACTGTATATAGTCTACCTGTAGTGTGAATAAGGGAGAAATTGTATGTGGCGTATATAAGATCAGGAATACTGTATATAGTCTACCTGTAGTGTGAATAAAGGGATACATTGTGTGTGGTGTATAAAAGATTAGGAATACTGTATATAGTCTGCTTGTAGTGTGAATAAGGGGATAAATTGCGTGCGGTGTATTTAAGATCACGAATACTGTATATAGTCTACCTGTAGTGTGAATAAGGAATGTATTGTATGTGGTGTATATAAGATTAGGAATACTGTATATATTCTGCCTGTAGTGTGAATAAGGGGATAAATTGTGTGCAGTGTATATAAGATCGAAAATACTGTACATAATCTACCTGCATTATGTGCTGTACATATTTCTTTCCTATGTTGACTTCTTTTACATGACAAGTTCTAACATGCAAGATACTAGATAAGAATGAAATGCACTGCTGAATGGTTTATAGGTTTGATAGAGTGTATATATACCTTATGGTTTTTAAGTCAATCCAGTACTTGATCGTCAATTCCTGTACATAGGACATACTCTAAAGGAAAATAAACCAACTTTTTTTGTTATAACCTACAATGTTTAACTAGTTGATTCTTTACTCAAAATATCTGTCATTGCTTGTTGTCCGCCTGTGTGTCTAATATTACTTTCCAGGCTCGCAAACATCATAAGTGGCAAATCTATTATTAGGTAGCTCACCAATTTCCCTAGCATGTCTATGATAAGGGGATTTAGATAAAAGAGAAAAACTTGATATGAATATTTAGATAACGGTTTGGTGACTGAATTGTTATCTGATAAGGACTCTTCAAGTGATTCTTGTGCATCTTAGGTAATAGATAATTTGGGCTCGAGTCATCAAGGCACGTATCTGGCAATTTTGAGTGTATCGCCTGCAAAATCACTCTGCGCATGCCGGGAACCGGCAGATACGTCCGTGAATACAGGCCTGTTCCATGCGACAGCGCATGCAAAGGAAACTTACTACAGTGTCTGAATTCAGTAAGTGTCCTGGGCAGGTAAAGGATGTTTTGCATTTTGCTATAGTCATTTTACAGTAGGGGCGTCCCAAATTTGAGCACACACAGCGACGGCCATATCCAGCTCTACGGCTGAGAAAGTAACTTGTTTGTCTGCTGTCTCTCTTTCACCAGCTGTGGGGCTAGTCTATCTTCAGCCGCCATGTTGTGCAGCATTACATCCGCCCGCCCTGTCGGTTCTAATACTGTTAAAAGAAAGAATTTAAAAAAAAATGCATGGCGTCCCCTTCCTCATAACAGAATAGCCTATTATTATTATCATAGATTTGTAAGACTCCATAGCGCCGTACAGTAGGGAAAACATGACACACATAAACAGGGACATACAAGGTAGTCAAAATAAATCCAGTCATGAAAGCAAAGGTCATAGAGTAACCTGCTCATGAGAAAACTTGGTGGAAGAGGGCACAACTGAAACTGGAGAGCGATTGTGGTTCAGAGTGGAGATTGGGACAGTTGGGAGGGTGCATTAGTGTGAGTAGTATCGATAGATAGTATATATAGATAGTATTGGGGATAAGGTATGCTCTAAAAAGTTTTTAGAGAGCATTGTAAGCTAATTAGACCGGGGTTACCGTGTTCTGGGGTAGACGACTGCACTTCAGACTAGAGATGAGTGCACTCGGATTTCCTGAATCCGAACCCACCCGAATGTTGCCGATCCGAGTCGGATCCGAGACAGATCCGGGTATTGGCGCCAAATGAAAAATTGAAACCGAGGCTCGGAGTCATAATCCCGCTGTCGGATCTCACGATACTCGGATCCTATAAATTCCCCACTAGTCGCTGCCATCTTCACTCGGGCATTGATCAGGGAGGAGGGAGGGTGTGTTAGGTGGTCCTCTGTTCTGGTAGATCTCGTGCTGTGCTGTTTAGTTCTGTGCTGTCCTGTTTAGTTCTGTGCTGTGCTGTGCTGTGTTCTGCAGTATTAGTCCAGTGGTGCTGTGTGCTGTGCTCTGTCAATTTTGAGTTCAATGGTGCTGCTGGGTCCTGTGTGCTGTGTCCTGTTCAGTCCAGTGGTCCTGTGTCCCGTGCTCTGTGCTTCTAAGAGCATAGTTATTTCCCCAATATTCCCAAGTGTTTAAAAAATAAAAAAAAAGTTAATAAAAAAAATATAAAAACTAATTAATTTTTTTTTTAATTACAACAAAATTTGCCAAACCAATCCTGCAGTATAAGCCCATTGGTACTGCAATATTACCAAGTTAACACATTCTGCAGTATCTTGTGCTACATATAATGGAGAGCAAAAATTTGGAGGATAAAGTAGGGAAAAATCAAGACCCACTTCCTCCTAATGCTGAAGCTGCTGCCACTAGTCATGACATAGACGATGAAATGCCATCAACGTCGTCTTCCAAGCCCGATGCCCAATCTCCTAGTACAGGGCATGTAAAATCCAAAAAGCCCAAGTTCTCAAAAAATAGCAAAAAGAGAAACTTAAAATCATCTGAGGAGAAACGTAAAGTTGGCAATATGCCATTTACGACACGTAGTGGCAAGGAACGGTTTAGGTCCTGGCCCGTGTTCATGACTAGTGGTTCAGCTTCACCCACGGATCTTAGCCCTCCTCCTCCTCCCCCCCCCTACAAAAAATTGAAGAGAGTTATGCTGTCAGCAACAAAACAGCAAACAACTCTGCCTTCTAAAGAGAAATTATCACAAATCCCCAAGGCGAGTCCAAGGGTGTTGGTGGTTGTCAAGCCTGACCTTCCCATCACTGTACGGGAAGAGGTGGCTCGGGAGGAGGCTATTGATGATGTAGCTGGCGTATGTTGGAAGGATCACCCACAGCGTAGATCCAGATTTGGATAATCAAGGTGTCAATGTTGTACACCGGGAGGAGGCTATTGATGTAGCTGGCGCTGTGGAGGAACTTGATGATGAGGATGGTGATGTGGTTATTGTAAATGAGCCACCAGGGGGGGAAACAGCTGATGTCCATGGGATGAAAAAGCCCATCGTCATGCCTGGTCAGAAGACCAAAAAATGCACCTCTTCGGTCTGGAGTTATTTTTATCCAAATCCGGACAACCAATGTATGGCCATATGTAGCTTATGTAAAGCTCAAATAAGCAGGGGTAAGGATCTTGCCCACCTAGGGACATCCTCCCTTATACGTAACCTGAGTAACCTTCATAGTTCAGTGGTTAGTTCAGGAACTGGGGCTAGGACCGTCATCGGTACAGGGACACCTAAATCCCGTGGTCCGGTTGGATACACACCAGCAACACCCTCCTCATCAACTTCCTCCACGATCTCCATCAGTTTCAGTCCTGCAGCCCAAGTCAGCAGCCAGACTGAGTCCTCTCCAATACGGGATTCATCCGAAGAATCCTGCAGCGGTACGCCTACCACTGCCACTGCTGCTGTTGCTGCTGTTAGTCGGTCATCTTCCCAGAGGGGAATTTGTAAGACCGCTAAGTCTTTCACAAAACAATTGACCGTCCAACAGTCGTTTGCCATGACCACAAAATACGATAGTAGTCACCCTATTGCAAAGCATATAACTGCGGCTGTAACTGCAATGTTGGTGTTAGACGTGCGTCCGGTGTCCGCCATCAGTGGAGTGGGATTTAGAGGGTTGATGGAGGTATTGCGTCCCAGGTACCAAATCCCATCGAGATTCCACTTCACTAGGCAGGCGATACCAAAAATGTACAGAGAAGTACGATCAAGTGTCCTCAGTGCTCTAAAAAATGCGGTTGTACCCACTGTCCACTTAACCACGGACATGTGGACAAGTGGTTCTGGGCAAACGAAGGACTATATGACTGTGACAGCTCACTGGGTAGATGCATCCCCTTCCTCAGCAACAGCAACAGCTGCATCAGTAGCAGCATCTACAAAATGGCTGCTCGTGCAAAGGCAGGCAACATTGTGTATTACAGGCTTTAATAAAAGGCACAACGCTGACAACATATTAGAGAAACTGAGGGAAATTATCTCCCAGTGGCTTACCCCACTTAGACTCTCATGGGGATTTGTGGTGTCAGACAATGCCAGTAACATTGTGCGGGCATTAAATATGGGCAATTTCCAGCACATCCCATGTTTTGCCCACACCATTAATTTGGTGGTGCAGCATTAACTCAAGAGTGACAGGGGTGTGCAGGAGATGCTTGCGGTGGCGCGCAAAATTGCTGGACACTTTCGGCATTCAGCCAGTGCCTACCGCAGACTAGAGGCACATCTAAAAAGCATGAACCTGCCCTGCCATCACCTCAAACAAGAGGTTGTGACGCGCTGTAACTCCACCCTCTATATGCTGCAGAGGATGGAGGAGCAGCAAAAGGCCATTCAGGCCTACACAGCCACCTACGACATAGGCAAAGGAGTGGGGATGCACCTGAGTCAAGCGCAGTGGAGACTGATTTCCGTGTTGTGCAAGGTTCTCCAGCCGTTTGAACTTGCCACACGAGAAGTCAGTTCCGACACTGCCAGCTTGAGTCAGGTGATTCCCCTGATCAGGCTGTTGCAGAAGCAGCTGGAGAAAGTGAGGGAGGAGCTGGTAAGCCATTGCGATTACACCAAGCATGTAGCTCTTGTGGATGTAGCCCTTCGTACGCTTTGCCAGGATCCAAGGGTGGTCACTCTTTTAAAGTCAGAGGAATACATTCTGGCCACCGTGCTCGATCCTCGGTTTAAAGCGTATGTTGTGTCTCTGTTTCTGGCGGACACAAGTCTACAGCGGTGCAAAGACCTTCTGGTCAGGAGATTGTCCTCTGAAGAGGACCATGACATGCCAACAGCTCCACCCTCATTTTCTTCCACATCTATGGCTGCGAGGAAAAAGCTCAGTTTTCCTAAAAGAGCCGCTGGCGGGGATGCTGATAACATCTAGTCCGGACTGAAGGACCTGCCAACCATTGCAGACATGTCTACTGTCGCTGCATTGGATGCTGTCACAATTGAAAAAATGGTGGAGGATTATTTTGCTGACAGCATCCAAATAGACATGTCAGACAGTCCATATTGTTACTGGCAGGAAAAAAAGGCAGTTTCGAAGCCCCTGTACAAACTGGCTCTATTTTACCCGAGTTGTCCCCCCTCCAGTGTGTACTCGGAAAGAGTTTTTAGTGCAGCTGGGAACCTGGTCAGTGAGCGGCGAAGGAGGTTGCTTCCTCACAACGTTGAAAAAATGATGTTTATAAAAATGAATAATCAATTCCTCAATGAAGTACAGCACTGCCCTCCAGATAGTACAGAGGGACCTGTGGTTGTGGAGTCCAGCGGGGACGAATTGATAATGTGTGAGGAGGAGGAAGTACACACTGTAGGGGGAGAGGAATCAGAGGTTGAGGATGAGGACAACATCTTTCCTCAGTAGAGCCTGTTTACTTTGTACAGGGAGAGATGAATTTTGTTTTTGGTGTGGGGGCCCAAACAAACCAATCATTTCAGCCACAGTTGTTTGGTAGGCCCTGTCGCTGAAATGATTGGTTTGTTAAAGTGTGCATGTCCTATTTCAACAACATTTCCCAAGGACAATTCCATCTTGCAACTCTTTTTTTGGCATTATGTGACCATTCAACAGTCGTTTGCCATGTTCAAAAAGTAAAAGAAAATGTCCACAAATTCAAAAAATTAAATCAAAAGTTAAATGCCCTGTCATTATTTAAAACAAGAGGTATTGACATGCTAGGATTAGTGTAGTGTTAATATGTTATTAACACTACACTTGGAACTTGGAGGAGGTATTGTGGCCCTGGTACCAAATTTATTACCGGGGCCACCCCACTACGCAGTCCAGAATTTTTTTGGGGGGAATTCAGAGCCGTGGAGGGTTTTTTATTAATTATATTGTGGTGACCACTCCTCTATGCAGTCCAGATACATTTATTGGTGCGAATCATACAAGTTCAGGGTTTTTAATTTATATTGTGGTGACTACTCCTCTACGCAGTCCAGATACATTTATTGGTGCGAATCATACAAGTTCAGGGTTTTTAATTTATATTGTGGTGACCACTCCTCTACGCAGTCCAGGTACATTATTCGGTGCGATTCAGACCAGTTGATGGTTTTCTTATTATATTGTGGTGACCACTCCTCTACGCAGTCCAGGTACATTATTCGGTGCGATTCAGACCAGTTGATGGTTTTCTTATTATATTGTGGTGACCACTCCTCTACGCAGTCCAGATACATTTATTGGTGCGATTCATACAAGTTCAGGGTTTTTAATTTATATTGTGGTGACCACTCCTCTACGCAGTCCAGGTACATTATTCGGTGCGATTCAGACCAGTTGATGGTTTTCTTATTATATTGTGGTGACCACTCCTCTACGCCGTCCAGATACATTTATTGGTGCGATTCATACAAGTTCAGGGTTTTTAATTTATATTGTGGTGACCACTCCTCTACGCAGTTCAGATACATTTATTGGTGCGAATCATACAAGTTCAGGGTTTTTAATTTATATTGTGGTGACCACTCCTCTACGCAGTCCAGGTACATTATTCAGTGCGATTCAGACCAGTTGATGGTTTTCTTATTATATTGTGGTGACCACTCCTCTACGCAGTCCAGATACATTTATTGGTGCGATTCATACAAGTTCAGGGTTTTTAATTTATATTGTGGTGACCACTCCTCTACGCAGTCCAGGTACATTATTCAGTGCGATTCAGACCAGTTGATGGTTTTCTTATTATATTGTGGTGACCACTCCTCTACGCAGTCCAGATACATTTATTGGTGCGATTCATACAAGTTCAGGGTTTTTAATTTATATTGTGGTGACCACTCCTCTACGCAGTCCAGGTACATTTTTTGGTGCGATTCATACCAGTTGATGGTTTTCTTATTATATTGTGGTGACCAGTCCTCTACGCAGTCCAGATACATTTATTGGTGCGAATCATACAAGTTCAGGGTTTTTAAATTATATTGTGGTGACCACTGCTCTACGCAGTCCAGATACATTTATTGGTGCAAATCATACAAGTTCAGGGTTTTTAAATTATATTGTGGTGACCACTCCTCTACGCAGTCCAGGTACATTTTTTGGTGCCATTAAGACCAGTTGATGGTTTTCTTATTATATTGTGGGGACCACTCCACTACGCAGTCCAGAAAGATACCTCGTTGCAACGTTTTGGACTAATAACTATATTGTGAGGTGTTCAGAATACACTGTAAATTAGTGGAAATGCTTGTTATTGAATGTTATTGAGGTTAATAATAGCGTAGGAGTGAAAATAAGCCCAAAAACTAGATTTTTGAACTTTTTATGCTTTTTTCAAAAAAAATCCGAATTCAAAACCTTTCGGCAGGTGTTTTGCGAAACAAATCCGAACCCAAAACATCACGAAAATCCGAATCTAAAACACAAAACACGAGACACCAAAAGTCGCCGGTGCACATCCCTACTTCAGACAGACCAGCTAAGGATATCACACCAGTCAATAGTTTTGGTTTGACTAGCCACAGCTAGTTGTATTTTCCAGTCATAAAAATTCAACAAGCAGAAACAAAATCCTTGCCTGTCCTGCACTAACTAAACATTCAGGAACATCTTCTCTCAAGTGAAAGACCTTGAGGCCTAGACACATACAAAAATACAAAACTTAGTGCAGTGTCTCTCAGGAGGCATCCAACCTCCATCCCAGACTGTGTGAGAGAGAAGAAACTGCCTAGAAACAGCTTCTCAGCATTTTGCAGGTGCAACTCCTGATTGGTTTGCTCTGATCAGAAGACCCGAACTAGGCCTTATGTATGGAGCCCACCCTACTCTCTCTCCTTACATAACCCCCAGGGACCCTTACCAGTTTTTCCTACAGCTGAGAGACACACTTTGGGAAGATTTTCCCACATAAACAATCTCCCTGGGGTTTTAATGTACACAAGGCAGAAAGCCTGGGGCATGCTGCATATCTCTGCCATTCAGCACTTTCCCGTCCTTCTATCACAGCATCTAAAGAATTGAAGGCTGTGGGAAAGCCTGATTGGGCATGGTAGGGAATTCCACAAGTGGGGAGCAGCATGGGAGAAGTCTTGTAGGCTGGAGTGAGAGGTGGTTACCAAAGACGAGACAAGGCGCAGGTCAGAGGTAGATCTAAGAGGGCGGGAGGGAGAGTATTTTGATATGAGATTTGAGGTTTATGAAGGGGTGGTGTTGTTGAGGGCTTTGCATGTAAGGGTGAGTAATTTAAATTGGATTCTGGAGGACACAGGGAGCCAGTGTAGGGATTTGCAAAGTGATGCCGCAGATGTGGAGTGTTGAGAGAGGAAGATAAGTCTTGCAGCAGCATTTATTACAGAATTGACACCTACCTGGTGGACACGGGCTTTAAACCTATGCACTGTAACAACTTGATGCATAGGAATGGCTGCCACACACTTGGAGTTAAGCTGTCATTCAAGAGAGAAGGTCAACAGTTGTTATGAACCATTATAAATGGGTTCTGGCCGCTCAATTGTTTGTCAATCAGTGCTCAATAGAATGTGATGGCTGTGTACTCCTGGAGATCACATGAATGGTAGAACATACATGCCAACACTCCCGGAAAGTCCGGGAGACTCCCGAAATTCGGGTCAATCTCCCGGGCTCCCGGGCAAGCTGGCATTTCTCCCGCATCTCAATCTCACACCGAGAATCGCGTCATTTGACGCGATTCTCTGTGAATCACGCCATTTTGGAGGGCGGGAGGGGGCGGGACGAGGCCAATCGCATCATTTTGGCCCCGCGACGCAAATTACGGTTTCGCGGGGGGCGGGGCCAAAATGATGCGATTGGCCTCGTTCCGCCCCCTCCTGCCCTCCAGTCACGCCCCCTCTCCGGGAGTTGGTAAGTATGTGGTAGAACCTCTGTAGGAGAGTGAGCTACCAGGTCTAAGAAGACAGATTAGCTCTCATAGTAAAAATAAAACTTATAAAACAAGCTAAAAGTTATTGTAAAAATAAAAATATATTTGTAGTGTCCCCCAAGGTTTATTTTCTTTACTGCTGAGGGACATTTTAATAAAAAATAATAAACACAAAGAATAAAATAGAAATGAATAAGGAGAAACTGCAGCAAATGACACACTATGCAATCTGTAAAATGTCCATCACATCACTTTTGAAGGCTTCAATGCAGGAGAAATCATGTGAAAACAGGGGCGGATCTAGAATTTTTTTTCTACCCCGGGTGATATAGGGGGGACGATTTAGGCCCCGTCCCCTTTCTAACTTCTAAGGCTGCCGGCGGCTGCACAGTATGTGCAGGTCCGTTCGGCAGTGATAATGTGCTGTCCCGTTGCTCTGATTGTATTTAAAACTCAATCAGAGCAGCCGGGCAGCACATTATCACTGCCGAACGGACCTGCACATTGTGCAGCCGCCGGCAGCAAGCCCCCCCTGGATCCGCCACTGTGTGAAAAGCTTTGCTTTTAGCAGCAAGGTTATATCACCTCTGCATGGCATTATCTGTCATTTTCAAGGGGATCCAGCTGAAGCCTCTCTGACTTCACTGGATCTCCCCACTCACTGGTGTCCTTAGGCTGCCGTTGAACTACAAAAAGTCTCTGTGTAGGAGAGGGGTGTTCGCTGGGGCTCCCAGAGCATCCCCTGCATAGCAAATTGCAGCTGTACTGCATTATGTATGGCTGCGATGTGCAGCGACACATAATGATTGGTACCGCTGTTTAATAATAAATAGATCCTTATATATGTAAAAGCCCTGTTACGAAAAAAATTCAAAAATTTACTCCTATACTCTTACAAGTAAGATAATTATTGTCGCTTAGCCTTTATATAATGGAAATGCGAATATGTGTTTGATTACAAAGCCTCATTTATGAGTTGTGTGAAGAAGTGTGTGTATACATGCGATTTGTCAGTAGCTTCACCTCCGCATTTGGACCATTAGATATTTGAATAATATGGTAAAAAAAGGATAAACTGTCTTTTCTTTAAGGTCGGACCAATCATGTGTAAGATTTCAGAAGGGCTGCACAGAGCAACCCTCCATCCCCGGGCGAGTGGGCAGAGCGCATGCTCTGCTCCCTCCTTTGGTTGTAGTGCAGCTTTAACACACTGTAATAAGTGTGGTAAAAGTTTATACAACTGTAATATTTGAGTTTGAAAGTTAGTATCAATGTTATAATTTCTCCATAGCACTGAATGTCTAAGACATACTTGCCATCTCTCCCTGAATGTCAGGGAGACTCCCTGAAATAGGGGTGATCTCCCTGAAGAGTCTGGCGTTCTCCCTGATGCTGAGCCAGTACAAGACGTGGTTGGCTTCGCCATCTGTGGCATGATGACAAGGTGCAGAAATTGTGTCCTATGTCCATGTATTGATGCCTATAGAGGTGGCCATTTTATGGAGACCAAGATTTAATTAAAGACTGACAGGTAAGACAACATGAATTCAGTAATGGAGACAGAAATGTAAAAGACACTTCAGCCTCTAGAGATTCATTAGCTGCTTTTCTTTAACGCATAGTCGCCTACTCTCCCGGAATGTCCGGGAGACTCCTGCATTTCTGGGAGAACTCCCGGAAGAGCAGGGCAACCTCCCGGTTCTCGCCCCCGCGATAGATAAGTGGCGGGGGCAGGGCTTAATGACGCAAATATCGCATCATCTTAGCCCTACCTCCTGCTGTAATTGGCCAAAATTGTGATAATCGTTGAAGGGTGGGGCCAAAATGCTGCAATTCATCAAGCCCCGCCCCCACACGCCTACCTCCCCCAGGATCTCCTTGAAGCCAACAAGGAAAAGTTGGCAAGTATGGTCTAAGAGTGCAGCTCACCTAGATTAGTTCAGCTATACTCTTAGCTCTCCTGCTTTGACGTAACCTTTTCTGCATCTCTATCATGGACTACCTGGAGCCTCACTTGTTCCTTTCTCTCCTGTTCCTTTCTTCCTATCCCTCTGCACTATTTTTTTGTACTCTCTTTCTCAGAGCTGTCACATCCATCAAACCTATGTCTCTCATTCCTCACTTACGCTACAAGGGGGTGTTACATCCAGTTACAGATCCATGGAAATTGTAGTGGGGGACTGATGACGTTTTTTATGAAACTTTTTGAGTATCCACCCTCTCTATAACTAGTACTTTGACCTGTGTTAGAAACAGATGGTATAAAATTAAAAAAGTCTGTAGGAACGAAGTACGGTGCCCAGGACAAGGCCAAAATGTAGCTCTTCCCTTTCAGAAAACATCTCCATTTTTAAAAATAAATAAATTTAAACTCCGATTTTAATTTTCATCGTTACGGAGAAGAAAGTATCCATCCATTCCATATCTCTCTTACTCATCTCTCACTCTAAAAAACCTCCCATTGCCACAATGTATTAATAAAATATGGGAGTAATACTGGCTGGGAGCAGTAGGCTTAAATTACCGCTATGCCCGGCCAGTCTCCAGGGATATGTGCATTCAGAAGAAGGATTGCATTGGTTCTTGTCCCGTAGATATCCTTGTTAAATAAACTTCCTATGCAAAGCATCACCGGTGGTGGCCCTTTGATAGATAGAGAGAAATAGACCCATCTCAAGGGAAAACACCTATTTTTGCTGGAGATGGGTCTATTTCTTCATTTAATACGATAAGCCCATCTATCTCGCTTCTCTTCCTCTTTCAGAAATTAATGTTGAAGCCCTAGAATGGCAGCTTCTGCGCCTAGCATTCTAGTTCTTCAATAGCCATGAGTGTCAGTGGTCATATGTCAGGATCTGCCTCCGCCTGCACTGCAGCATCGCCCCAGGATGCTGCTTTGCCTCTGCAGCTCATGTCTGGTGGACTATGTTGGACTTTGTTTATTGTATTAGGCCTGCAGTACCTCTGGCTTACCAGAGGTGCTGCTATTGTTCCATTGCCTTTTGTCTCACTAGCAGGAGTTAATCTTCTGCCCCTGGTTAATCTCTGCACCTGTGTTCTGCCTATTTATGCCTGCTTCCCACAGTGCATCTGGTCTATACCTTTCCTGCATTATTTTCATCATCATCATCAACATTTATTTATATAGCGCCAGCAGATTCCATAATGCTTTACAATTGGGAACAAACAGTAATAAAACAATACTTGGTAATACATACATACATACATAGAGGTAAGAGGCCCTGCTCGCAAGCCTACAATCTATGGGACAAAGTTTTGGATTATGTTTGTTCAACAAAACTTAAGTTTTTTTATCATACTCTCGACCCCATAGCTTTTATTACTAATTCCAGCTATTAGCACAGAAATGTGACATCACAGCCGGGAGCTCATTAAGTTCTGTATCAGAGTGGAGTTCGGCCCAGTGCAGCAGGGGTGATAGGTGCAAGGGTACTGGAAGCTAAAGAGCCCTGACACACACACACACACACACACACACACACACACACTCACACTCACAAAAACACAAACATTCTTGGATTTGATTTATTTTCTGTGATAAAATCTGCTTTTCACTTTTCAGTAATATTAGTACCCACCTCCCCCTCTCTCACTTCTGAAAAGGAAGCTCTCTCTATGCATAAAACACTATTTAGTACATGTGATGATACCGGGTTTAATGTAAGCCTCTGTGCTGCACAGCTGGCCTACTCAGTACCTATCCAAGGTTCAAAATCACACAGGCAAATATCCAAAATATAATAAATAGGTTTATTTAACAAAATGGTAGCACCAAACAGCAATAAACATATTTAAATAATACTTTGCAGTAAGTAACACTACAGTCTGACACAGACAACATACAGGATATAATGAAAACACCTCACCAGTTTCCTAGTCACTCTCAGGGGGTGCTGTCTATGCAAACTTGTCCTGGCTACCAGCAAGGCAGCAGTCCTGAGTTACTGTCACTCTGATTTTGGCAGACACACAGCTCCCTAAGACCTGGAGAGAGTAGATTAGGACAAAGGCAGTACTCCAAGGACCGATTGTCCCTTTCCTATCAGGGTGGAGACCGAGGCCACAACGCCAGTCTGACTACAGCTATCACTGGGTAGTGAAGGCCAATTTGCTGTTCTCTGGATCTAGTTTTTAAAAGAAGAATTGATCTTCTCCGGAATTTCAGGGCCTGCCTGATTGGTCCTTTTCTGTGTTTACCTTTTCACAGACAGCAGATGATTTGCTCTTGATACAATCAGGGACAGGTCTTCTTCTATGGCTACATAGCTGAAGACCAGAGATATTACATTTAAATACACAATGCAGTCCTCTGTAATTAAACATAGAGCTCTATCTGTGGACCTTTCCCCTATCTTAACACATGAGACCTCCTGGTGTGATGTACATTCATACAATAATAGACAATGATCATTTTGCCTAGGCTGAAGGAATAGACTAGTCTGCAAGATAAGAAAACCATGCTGACAGACATTTTAACTACTTACAAATAGAATATATACAAGTTAAAATGTAACTGACAAATATGGGGAACCAGAGGACTAAAAAAAGTATATGTTTTAATAATCCACAATTTGTGAGAAACGAGGTGCAGGCTGGTTGAGGTGATATTAATACCTTGTTTCATCACAGTACACTAAGAAATACACTAAGAAATGTAGCAAGGATTTTCTTTTCATGCTGAAACGATAAACCAACACAATTTCACATTTGTGTTGTGAACAGGTGGGTGCCAGGCTCAGTTAATGAAGGTTTGTATGGGGCCCCCTCTCATAGGGAAGCATGATATATATTTCCCTATATATCATCCTTTTATCTCTGTGAAAATTTTGTTCTATGTAATCCTTCTAGTAAGAGAGTTATTTCAACCCCTGTGTACTAACAAGGTATAAATTGTAATTTCCTTCCCCTTCTTGGTGATACAGGGACATCTATCATTAAAAGAGCCAAGTTTATGTCCAATTCCCTTGGAAAGTGACCAAGGTACCCCCACTCGGAAGAAGCTGCTGCAGGTGCATGAAGAGCATCACCCATTGCCCTTTCTGTAAGGGATTGAGATAGAGCAAAACCCTCCCACAATAAAGTGAACATTGGCCATTGTTCCCAATTTCCCCCCCCCAATTGTCCTGTGTATCTCTCGACTTAAAAGAGCCAGTGACAATGAGGAAACTAGAGGGTTAATGGGCCGAAGCACGGTCCCTTTGATAGCCCCCGAGATATGTGCAGTAAATAAGCCTCAGTCCTGGAATGGTTGGTCCCGGCATGGCTAAGATTGAATCACAGCCTTTTCATGGTTTTATAACTAAGAAACCGTCCCACTGCACTGCAAAAATATTTTTTATTGTCTGTCATTACATTTGTTAGCAGTTGAGATCCTGAGATGCTGATAACACAACAGATTATGCGGCGGTACTAGTAGCACTTGTTAAATAGACTTTGTAAATATGTGGCTCAATGTTTAAACTGATTTAATGTGGTATCATTGAGAAGATCAATGACATGTTGTGATTAATCTAGTGGAGTGCAGTATCAACAAGAGGAATAACAAGATCTCTCGATCCTGATCTCTCACCGATTGTAGCTTGTTTGAAGAGGAAATACCGTGTTACAAGGACACCCTCCCTTCAGCCTTTAATTGAAATAGAATAAAATCTGTTTGAAATCGTTTATTGGAAAATGTCTATGTAAAATGAAATGTTTAATTTGATCTGGTGTGGAATCAAATCATGAGCGAAGGCATTTAATTGGAGAAGTAATATAGAGTTTTATGGATAAAGGTACATAAATATCATTTTATGATTAATCTAGTTCAGAATAAACCTAAGGAATAAAAGCATCTCAATTATCTATAAGTAACACCTGGACAAGTGGTGCTCAGAGGGTGTAATATGGTGACTGTTACAATACCCTCTCTGTCTGTCTCAAGATTAGAGCGATAATCCTGCCTTTGGACAATCGCTCTGCCTCCTCAGACCCACCTGTATACTGTTACATAACTTCTGACACACTTACTCACATATCCAAATGTAACTATATCAATATTTTATTTAACGACAATATTGACAATATAATCACCACATTGAAACACTACGTAAAAACATAACATAACACTTGTGCACACACATAAAGGGTTACACAAACAATAATCAGAGAGTTCTACCATTGACCAGGCACTGTGAAGTCACTCTTGGAGCCCCCGGTTGCTCACACGTCCTACTGCCCACTGGGGTTGTTCCACAACAAAACAGTGCACACATATATTAAACACCATGGAGATTGGATCTCCTGTTACTGATGTGAGAAGGTCCTAGACAGGCTTATCCTTTATTGAAAGTGCCAAACCCACCTCTTGTCGTACCGTGGATACCTGGGGAACATTAGACTACAAGTAATCTTGGAAACATCCTTGTATCCTGTGAGAAATTAGGAATATGGTAGTTGGGACAGTCTAAATACCTTGTTTCAATCGGTTTTTTTTCACAGTAACGATAGATTGACTTATGCTTGACATCTTCTGTGCCTCCAGCCAGGTCTAAGCAGCCCTCTACAGGAAGCAGACATGTATTTTCTATCAGGGGTTAACCAGGAAGAACCCATACCTGTCTAACAACACAAAGTAACAACAAGTTATACTGGGTGGGGTCAGGTAGAAGGTATGCAAGAGCAGTGTAATGACAGTAAAGATCATTCCTACACAACAAATAAAACAGATCTATTGGGTAAAACAATAATTAACAGTCAGTCTATTTAAGCATGCATATTACAGTTATGGGCACAAAACATTAACTAATTACCATGAATTACCCTGGCGCTAGGACCTATTTACCACAATGTGATGAGTTACTAGCTAATGCCACCGCATATGGAAACTTTGCAGTCATCTAGTGCACATCAGATGGACCCTTCATCCTTTGCAAAAAACAAACAAACAGTGTAGGATCTCATGTTTAAAATACCAATTACATTATTAGAAATTAAGGTGGACTCACTTCAGTGTGTTAACGTTTACAAACAACAGGAGAAGGCAAGGAATTCACTCACAATAATGACAATATATATATAATCACTCTATTGGTCATGTAAAGCAAAATTGAACATATATCTCCGATTAAAAGTTACATAAAAAAATCTACAGTTCCCTAACATTATCGATTAGAAAACACAGAAGGGAATATATATAACAAACCCCAATCAGACTATAGAAGTAGTCACGATCAGTGAATTATATAAATATAGTGGCATTTGGCAGGACAAGATCCTGCTGGCTGGATCTCAAATAAGAACCACTCTTGTTGCTGTAAATTTTGGTAGGTCCTTTATACTGATGTCTCTAAGAAATGTCTGGTGCTGAGGTGGAAGATTGGAATACTCAAACTGTCACTCACTATGTGTTACAGATGGCCCAGCTGGCCTGGGGCATTCATACATCAGAAATATTGCCCAAATAACTTATGTTATAGTGGTCTGGATGAAGCGATAATGTGCATCTCAAAATGAGCTCAAACCTTATGCCACTTCAGTGCTAAGAATTTGAGCTGGGGGATTGGGTATGTGTGTTTACTGGGCACCAGTCTATTGTACACATAGAACATTCTTGCAGCTCTTCTTCATGATCCTGGTATGACAGAGCCCATTTCCCTCCATTGCGGAGAGTACACATAGGTCTTTTATGGATCTGCATAGGCCAGTACCTGGGCCTCGGTCAGATATTGGTTACATTTTTGGAAAACTGCCTCACGCTCAGAGGTCCACCTCTACCCCCTGTTTCCTGGTCATTTTCGTGGCTTAGTGGCCCATCTACCAAAGCCAAATGTTAGTGCAATATGTTCCAAGGAAGAAACTGCGCTTACACTGTTCAAATTAAGCCACTGTTAGTCTTATTATATTGAAACTTTCAGTAGTAAGTTCAGAAGTAAAGATGGGTTTGCAGGTGAACTGGAAACCTAACTAGGTTCATGCCTCTGGAGTTCATGCCTCTGAGAAAGCACCATTGTAAGCACTAAATTACTTAGGCATCCAACTGACCTGCTTACCCTAAGTTCCAGTTTCAATAAGAAAGCTAACAGCAACTTCCTTTTGAATGACATGAGTGCAGTTGTTTCCTTGTCCTATTATATATTAGTTGAGGGTGTGGAAGTCAATACATATATGGATGGCTTGATTTTTGTTCTTGGCAATGACTATGGAAAAAGCATATGGGCTCACCAATACTGTTATTAATCCAGTGTCCAGGTGACCAGTAAGTGCTGTCTTACATTTCCCATATCAGCTGGTGCCAGTTTCCTAGACCTTTCTGTAATGGTGGTTTGTCTCTGAGCCAAATATGGTCACCAAACCCCTTAGCTAGTTACATATCCTATTCTCCATGGGAATATAGAGCTCTTTTCAGCATACACTCTATTACTCTTCTCTATTCTTTTGGGGAGTCATTGCTACCAAAATATAAACTCTCAGGTTTAAGCTTCCAACTTTCCTCCATTGCCTTTTCGACCTTAAGATAAGCTGCAAAACAAATAGGAGGATGACAAGAGTGGAGATGAAATCTCACCCCCCCCCAGCTCTCTGGCACCACTGTGGGAGGATATTTGTTAGGACTCTGTCCTTATTTTGAATGCTGCTGTTAAACCTAGACAGTTTCTCCTTGCCTGCAAGGGGTTAAGCCCTCATTATCTGATAAGGATCGTGATCACCTGTGTCTTTTCTTTTTAAGACTGCTTTTTCCAACAGGCCAGTGCCAGTTTGTTTGTCTTTGCTTCTACTGATTTCTGGTGACACTCCTGTTTGAAGCCTGATTTTCTCCCTACAATTTGACTCCTGCTTTGTCCCTCCGTTTTGCACCTCCTGTTATGACCCAGACCCCGACTTCATTTGACTTTGCTCCTGCTTACTCCCTGGTATATTGTGGATCTTCCAGCTTCTAACCCCTGCCTTGCCTGTCCCTAATTTTTCCTGATTCACCCGTGGATCATCCAGTGTCTCGTGCCTCCTGACTAAGCTGGTAATCCAGTTTCCTGGTGCCTGCACTTCACCTATTGTGTCTGGTCTCCAGCTCATCTTCTTATCCTGTTAACCAGCATTATCAAGTGTTTTGTTCCTGTCTGCAATATATCTAACCAGCATTATCAAATACTTTTGTTCCTGTCTGCAAATATGTCTTAGCAGCATTACCAAGTGCTTTGTTTCTGTCTGCTAATGTCATACCAACACTACCTGTTGTACCTATGGACTTGTGATAGCTGTACTACCATTGACTGCATTTGGTTATAACCTGTGGGACTGGTCTAAATAAAGACACTCTGTTTTAATTTGCAACTATTGTCCTTGGTGATCAGCAACAATATTGATTATGTCAGGAGAATCCTGAAAGTTGTTATTAGCATCTGGACTTACTAGTGCCACTAATGCTGGGTGTAGTACCTATTAACGGTACTGACTACCCCGATACAGAAGATAACGACACGAGGAGTCCGACCGAATAGTACACCGACCTGCAAAAAAAACCTACTTACCGGAACGCATATTATTCAGATCACGACTCGCTGTGTTGCCAGCTGGAGAAAATGATGCCATAACCAAGCGTGACTTGGCTTAAAGCAGCGTTGGACGGACCCACCTGTCATTTATGTCATGTAAGTACTATTTTAGGGGTTAGGGGTGTTAGGGATATTAGGGTTAGGAGTTAGCGTTAACCCTAACACTGACCTTAACCCCTAAAATAATACATGACATAAATGACAGGCGGGTCTGTCCATCGCCGCTTTAAGCCAAGTCCCATATATTTGGGCCATACATATGTGTTTTTAAAATGAAAGCTAACTTACCAAAGAGGTACTCTAGAAGCCTACAAACAGCAATTCAGCGCCAGTACTCCCTCTAAGCTACTGACACCAACATGCCTCTCAGACAAATACAGAAGTGGAAGTTGCTCTCTATTTAAAAACACATATGTATGTCCCAAATATATGGGACTCTCACTGTTTAGAGTTAGGACCACCCTATTAGCAAAAGTGCCATGGAGTGGCGGGTGGCTTTAACATACATTTGCAAATGTGTGCAACTAAGACTTTTGCATTTTTATTTACTGTAGAAATGGCAGGTCTTTTGCTGGCTATTGCAGTGTGCTGGGGGAATTCTTTGTGTGTTTGTTCCTTTTAGGATAGCCCCACCCTTTCAAGCACCTGCTATGAGCCTGTAAATTGATTGAGCAACTTCCAATTCTGTATTGGTGTGACATCTTGTCAGACAATGTGTCCAGTGCAGCAACTGAAATCTCATAATGGCTCTTATTTTTCACACTTTGGTCACTTGCTGGAGCTGTGGCCACAAACCCTTGTAGACTAGGCAATAATAAACATTTTGGAGGCGAGTTACTCAGCAAATCCTGAGGCAGAGCATGGGGAAGCCTTGAGGGAGACATTGTAGCTGTCTGTGAGACCAAAGTTTGTCCTTGTTCTCTCGGCACTAGCACAACTGAGGGTACCATTACTCCATCTACTCCTTTGTCTCTCTATTAATACGGCCTCACTTGTCTCTTTCTCTGATCTTTTGCAGTCAACTATCATCGCCCCATCCAGGCCTTGTAGACTGCATATGCCCTCTGTCACCTCATAATCACGGTCTTGATGTCCTTGCACCTAGCTAGGGCCTTGGTGGCCATTATGTCACTCAATGCATATGGTTTGGCACACTCTGAGTCAGCTGCATCTGAATCTCAACTGTGCCTTCACTGTAACCCCTGGGAAGGTAGTATCCAGACAATGCAATGTGGTAACTGTAGATTAATGTGCTTTGTCTTCAGTGCTCACCCATGACTGTCTCTAAACAACACTCTAGAATAAGCAGGTGAGTGTTTTTCAATCAAGGGATCAATTTGGGAGAATCCCTGGATTTATATGGAGGAAAAAACAGGATGGTGTATTTATTAGGGTTGGATAAACAGAGAATGGGATGCAGGTAGATTATAAAGATTGTTAACAGGGTACTGTAGTGTCAGTAAAAAATAACAACAGTTATGTGCAGCACATTTAACAGAGCTACTTGGCAAAGTAATAAATAACTGAGAGTCTAGATAAGCTTATGTATAATACAGTTATGGACTCACAACAGTAATTAACAACTATAAATCACTCTGGGGCTAGGCCCTAATAAACACAATGTGAATGGCAACAATATGACAATGTCCACACACACTGGCCCCATCACATTGAAGCCCCATTCAAGCTTGCAGTTCTGGTACTGAAGGCCTAAATGGGCCCTCACTGCGCATGCGCTTCGGGATTTGTAGGCATCACTCCCCTCCCCCCAAACTTGTTATAGGGCCTGATTATGCAGTAATTACCCCTGGCTGGTACAATGTGTTGGTGGCACAGGCTGGTATCTACTTTTGATGAATGGCACAGTCTGGCAGTGATGGTGGGGCACAGGCCTTTAGAATTTAATTATATGGGCATAAAGTATGATGGGAAGGCTTGAGCTCATAAACTGTGTTGATGGGGGCATAAACTAGTAAAGTGTGGGGATGAAGGACAAAGACTACTAAAATGTAATTGGGGCCCAGGCTGGCTTAATCTATTTAGGACACAAGATGATACAATGCAATGGGTTCACAAACTACTATAATTTGTTGGACACTAGCTAGTAAATCAGTGATGGACTAAAGCTAATATAATGTGCTGTGCACACACTGGTTCAGTGTGGTCACTGGCACAAGTCGGCATAATGTGGTGTTGGGCACAGTGTGCTGTGATGTTATAAAACCAGATATTTGTAACATATTAGGCACAGGGTAATTTAATGTGTTGTGAAACCCTGTGCATGAAGCAGCTAAGAAATGACAGACATTGATTAACACAATAGCTATGAAACAAACAAGATAACTATCTGAGAAGATACAGATAAGGTCATGAGAGCTGTTGGCACGCTGATGAAAATAGATTATGGGTCACAGCTTTGGACTCTGCTCGTTTGGATGATTCGAGACACAGGCTGTTTAACCCCTCTTATGCCTACAATCTAGACTAGGCGGTCTTTGCCTACTAACACTGTGCTATATTCAGATGCTTTACAGTGTGATCCCTGATACCAACTTAGAGTGGTGCGCAAGATTTAAGGTTAGGCTGACTTATCTAAGTGCGTGAGGGCACTATACAATACATCAGTGATATGATGATGGCTCTCCACATGCCTTTGAATGGGAAAGCCTTATTAACAAGTATTATGGCGGTACTCGTACCGCTACAATACCTATCCTATAATCGTCATCTCAGTATGGGGATAACTGATGAAAATCATTTATTTTTTAAGGTTTTATGTGTTCTGATTTTTATGTGTTCTGTTTTATTTCATTTTATTTTAGCTTTGACCAACTGTTCAAAAAAGTTCCTGGGTTTGTTTGTATATAAGATGCAATTATTACCATTTATTCTTATCCTCTGGTCTTTATTTGGTATTATATATTAAAGTGGAGAATTTAAAAGGAGAGAAATATTTTAGAATATCTTAGAATCAAACTCAGTACCCATGACATGATGGAGACTACTCCAACGCCCACTGAGACCAATAATGTACATGATGTATTTAAATGCTCTGACTCAGCAGCAAAGTTCCTTGGAAACTATTTAAAAATGTGGCCATGAGTAATGACAGTGGCAGAGGTAGGGATTAGTTTTGTCACAATCCAGATGCGTCTTACCATACGTTCAAGATTGCTGTGGTGATCTTGAGCATGGTCCAACTTTCTGGTTAACTGATGAGTCCTCTTCCGTGCTTCTGCTCTGTTCATCTGTAGTGCTGATGACAAGGAGCATTCTGTGGAAATCTACAGTGATTGGTCTTCTCCCAGCATCAAAAGAATTGGCCAGATTTAGAGTCTATTAGCCTTTTCACACGTTATCCTGTGCCCTTTCTAGAGCATGCACATTTGTTTTGATGGCTAAAAGGCTCCACATTAAGTTTTACGCACATCTATCAATGCAATGTAATATAATGCTTAAGTTGTTTAAGATGTGTCCTTCTAGATCTGGGGCTCTATTTTAGGGAGAAAACCCATTTCTCAGGCGAATACGGGTGCATGGGCATGTCCCGGCATGCAAAGCATGTAGAAATCTATTTAAGAAGGATTGCAAGTACATGTACTGTTGCATTTCTCACCTCACTATCGCATTTCAGAATAGTAGCAGCACAGAATATTGATTGAAAAAATACTTTATGAATTCTAGTATCATTTTTATTTTTTTTTACTAAGTTTTTTAATATTTGTTAACATTTTTATTTATTTTTTGTTGAAGTGGAACTTGAAGCAAAGCCAGGTTACACATGCGCTGAAGCGATAAGACTTTTGCTGCCATTGTCAACCAGTATCGCTGGAGGGCTGAGTATCACTCAGCTGCCCCAGGGTAAAGTCAATTGTGGTGATAGAAAATCTTAATTATTGTCACATAATAGTAAATAAAGGTGCATCTAGCTTTCCATTCACACAGACTTCAGATGTATTTATAGAACTCAGATTTAGGCTAAATGTGTATTTTTTTAAATTCATGTTCATATCAATATATTCTGTATGCCAACTGATTTCAGCTAGATCCTTATTATTTTCTCTACAAGTGCACACCCAAGCCTTAGAGCAAATTCATATTTAAAAAAGAAAAACAGATAGTGACCTCATTCCCATTATTATTATCATTATTATTATTATCTTTTATTTATGAGGTGCCACAAAGGATTCAAAGCACTATACATAGAGCATGGGATAACAGTACAGGGTAAGAATACATGGCATACAAGGTAGTTCAAAAGCAAAGTGCAGTAAAAACAAAGTGCAATAAGTATAAACAAAGTGCATTAAGTATAAGTACCAGCTTAGCAGAGAAAGGTGCACAGGGCAAAGAGGTAACAGTGAATTCCTGTGTACAGATAAAAAAGGTAGGAGGGAGGTGGGGAGTGAATAAGGGGTTGAGCCTGTGCCCTGTAGAGTGGGTACCACTTACAGGGTCAGGTCAGAGACAAAGAATCAGAGGCAAGGGAGCAGAGGAAAGATAGGGGCAGGATTCAAGTGACGACATGGAGAGAAGAGGCGGACGGCTAAAGGCAAACGTATACAGGAGGAGGAGGACATGAGGAAAGAGGGCCCTGCTCAATGGAGTTTACAATGTAAGATAAGGTGGAGACTGACAGGAGACACAGAGTGGCAAGATGGGTGAGGGACGAGAACACTGGGGTGGAGAGAAGCAAAGGAGTAAGTAGGAGGGACAAGGTATAGGAAGTTAAGTAAAGAAAGATAGAGAATAGGGTTGGAGGAGGGCAGGGTTAGGTGGAGGAAAGGTAGGCTAACCTGAACAGATGGGTTTTGAGGGAGCGTTTGAAGTTTGACAAGTTATGGGAAAGCCTGATAGAACGTTGGAGATCATTCCAGAGAATAGGGGCAGCATGAGAGAAGTCTTGAATGCAGGAATGAGAGGTGGTGACCATATGGGAGGTGAGACGGTGGTAGTTGGTAGACTGTAGAGGGTGAGAAGGAGTATTAATGGAGATGAGGTTGGAGAGATATGGAGAAATGGAGTTAGAGACGGCTTTATAGGTTATTATACAGTTAAGGAGATCAAAAACATGTATTGCTTGGTTGTGCCAAAAAACAGAGGAATCCTCTCCAATCTGACTTTTGCACCCTCCACTCCACCTAAACTGCCCTGGCCAAGGTCACCAATGATCTTCTCTCGGCCAAATCAAGGGGCCACTTCTCCATGCTCATCCTCCAGGACCTCTCTGTGGCCTTCAACACCGTGGATCACTCCCTCCTGCTGCAGTCCCTTCTTTCTTTTTGCCTCTCTGGCTCTGTTCTCTCATGATTCACCTCATACCTTGCCAACTGCTCCTTCTTTGTTTCAACTCCTAGCTCCTTCTCCCCTAAATCCACCCTCCCCATAGGTTTCCCACAGGGTACTGTTCTTGACTCGCTGCTCTTTTCTCTATACACTGTCTCCCTGGGTGAACTCATCACTTCCTTCGGTCTCCAGTATCACCTATACGCCAATGACATTCAACTCTGTCTCTCCGCTCCTGAGCTCCCCCCTCCCCCCCTCTCTTGTGTTTCCGAATGCCTCTGACATCTCCTTCTGGATGTCTTCACACTTCCTCAAAATTAATATACCCAAAACCAAACTCATTATCTACCCTCCTTCTAGATCTTCACCTCCCCCTGACCTCTCTATCATTGTCAACAATACCACCAACATTTCTGTTCCCCAACTCCGCTGTCTGGGTGACCCCCTCGACTCCTCCCTCTTCTTTGCCCACCTAATTCAATACATTGCCCAATCCTGCTGCTTCCAACTATGTAACATTGCTCGCATCTGGCCTTGCCTAACCCAGGATGCCACTAAAACTATTATCCATGAACTTATTATTTCCCGTCTGACTACTGTAATCTTCTCCTCAACGGCCTCCTCATCTTGCTCCCCTTGGCTCTATACTTAATGCAGCTGCTAGACTTATCTTTCTTTCACACCATTCTTCTTCTGCCTCCCCTCTATGCCTGGCCCTACACTGCCTCCCCTTTCCCTACAGAATCCTCTTCAAACTCCTCATCCCCACCTACAAAGCCCTCTCACACTCCACTGTTCCAGCCTCCTCTCCATACACACTTCCTCCCGTCCTCTGCTTTTTGAAAATGACCATCGCCTCTCCTCCCTCTGATCACCACATCTGGCTTCCGAATCCAAGATTTCTCCCAGGCTGCTCCCCTCTACCGAAACGACCTCCCTTCTTCTATCAGACTCCCGCCTGAATAGTTTCAAACGGGCTCTAAAAACTCACGTATTCTTAAAAGCCTACTAGCGATCTGCTAACCATCTCTCTGTGCTTGATTCTACCCATCTCCTTTGCACTCTGCTTACTCTGATCCCCCCAGCTGACTTCCCCTGTGTATGCAGTCTGTTTGCCCTCTCTTTAGGTTGTAAGCTCTTATGAGCAGGGCCTTCTTCCCTCCTATTACTTCTGCTCCAGCTACTTTGATGGCAGCTATGCTTGGTGCTTTTGGAGCTTTAGTGTTACTTGTTCATTGTTCTGTGCTGCTATACCTTGTATGGTCTATTGTTTGTAATCTGTGCGGCACTGTGAACAATTTGTGGTGCCTTAGAAATAATAATAATATACACCCATCAGCCAAAACATTAAAATCACCTGCCTAATATTGTGTAGGCCCCCTTGTGTCACCACAACAGCACTGACCCATTGAGGTATGGGCACCAAGACGTTAGCAGCAGATCCTTTAAGTCCTGTAAGTTGCAAGGTGGGGTCTCAATGGCTTGGATTTGTTTTTCCAGCACATCCCACAGATGCGCGATCGGATTGAGAGCTGGGGAATTTGGAGGTCAAGTCAACACCTTGAACTCTTTGTCATGTTCCTTAAACAATTTCTGAACAATTTTTGCAGTTTGCAGGGTGCATTATCCTGCTGAATGAAGCCAATGCCATCAGGGAATACTGTTGCCATCAAGTGATGTATTTGGTCTGAAACAATGTTTAGGTAGGTGGTATTTGTCAAAGTAACATCCACGTGATTGCCAGGATCCAAGGTTTCCCAGCAGAACATTACAGAGAGCATCACACAGCCTCCGCTGGCTTGCCTTCTTCTTGTGTTGCATCTTGTTGCCATCTTTTCCACAGGTCAGCGATACACATGCACCCAGCCGTTCACATGATGTAAAAAATAAATATGATTCTTCAGACCAGATCACCTTCCTCCATTGCACCATGGTCCAGTTCTGGCATTCGTGCCCATTGTAGGCATTTTAAGCAGTGGACAGAGGTCAGCATGGACACTCTGACCGGTCTGAGGGAGTGTATATGGAGAGGAGGCTGTAGATGTATGGAGCAGTGGAGTGTGAGAGGGCCTTGTAGGTGGGGATGAGGAGTCTGCAAGCTATGATGCTTTGGGTGTACTGGCACTTTTCATAGACAGCTTTACATTTTTCAGCAATTTGTGCTACAGTATGCTCTTCTAGTATGGAGGGTCTGAGGTTTGTACCCGGAATGGGGTATCTGTTTTTATGAGCACTTTGGATCACAAAAGCACGTTCCCAGGCTTTCAATACACAATAAAAGTGTAATATACTACCCTGACTAAGGCCTAACAGTGACACCCACAATGTAATTAAGCTGAACACCCAATGGAAACAAAAAGGAACACACTAAGCCTACCTTTATTGGGGGACTGACTAGTGGGCTTACTTTGTTACTGCCAACAGTGTACCACTACGCTACGAAAGCTGCTGGCGCTTATAGATAAATGTTGATGATGATGATAAAGGTGAGAAAAGGGATTTTGCTGGGAAAATGTGGTAAGGGTGCAGCCAATGTGTGGAGGCTAAGCAGTGACCAAAATTTCTCCCTAGTGGCTAGTGGACCTCCCTCATGGTTCCGTGGTGGAGGCCTAAAAAGGGTGAGGTCTTAAACCAGGGTAGGGCACAGCCTAAGGGCCAAGGGGATGCTTGCAGCCTAGTGTTGCCACTGGTGGGATAGTGGCCGGGTAGATGCCTACTGATTCACTATGGTCCAATCAGAGGCCTCTGCAATGAGACAATTGGAACTCACCATGGTAATTTGAAATGGACGTGCCTGATTTAGGCTTGCAGTTCCACATTGAATTAAAAAAAGTCTAAAAAAAAGATTAATTAAGTAAAAATAAAACAAAGCATGGTAAAATAAGTGCAAAGAAAAAATGTTTTATTAAAATAATTAGATTTTTTTGACTCAGAGGCTGTAGGAGCCCTTTCCGGTGAGATGGGGGCTGGGGAACACATAGGAAGATATCTATGATATATTTCTACCTGGTAGCCTCTGATATTGCCATTGTGAGTTTCTGGCGAAAGTGGTCACTGGAGGGCACCCCCTTGATGTAATGTGAGAAGCCCTTATTGCACAATGTTAAATAAACTCTGTGAATTATCTGTACAGATACAGCCAGATTAGGCTACTGTATAGGACAGCGCTGGCGAAACGGAGCTGCTGCGCATGCACGGGTGCATGCGCAGCAGCTCTCTCTCGTGTTTGTTTGTTTTTTTCGGTCGGCGGGGAGAAACCCTCCCCCCCCCCGACAATCCTCCGTGCTCACAGGTCACAATATAATTTTCATACACTTTCAAACAAAGACTGCAGTGACCTGGCTGGATGTTAAGCAACAGAGCAATGACACAAATACATGGCAGTTCATACACATCTAGGAAACATTTCCACACAGCAGTGACAGAAAAGAAAAGTGGTGCAAGATGGAATTATCTTTGGGCCCTCCCACCCACCCACCCTTATGTAAGATATTGAAAAGGACATGTACAGTTTAACAAAGCAAGCACTCCAGCAGCAAGCAGTGCCACTTTTGTGGCTGAAGTGCTTGGTTTGTTTGGGCCCCCACTAAACAAGCTACCAATAGCTTAGCTGCCATAAGCCTAACAGTGCTGTCAATGAACTATATATTATTAAACCATGTTTTCTCATGCTGCATCCTTAATCTCCTTCTCCTCTGTGGATACCTCCCTCTCATTCCTGAAGAACTACCAAATTTATGTAGACACAGGAATGGATATTACAACTGGAGTGGCAATAGGGGGTAAATGTATCAAGCTGCGGGTTTGAAAAGTGGAGATGTTGCCTATAGCAACCAATCGGATTCTAGTTGTGATTTATTTAGTACATTCTACAAAATGACAGCTGGAATCTGATTGGTTGCTATAGGCAACATCTCCACTTTTTCAAACCCGCAGCTTCATCCATTTACCCCTAGATCTGCTTCAGAAAGACTGTGACACGGAACATGTGGGCAGCATGGAATCTGTCATGTTGGAATACGCTGCATTGAACAGACATTGAAAGCAATATATAGACGCAGTTAAGGAGGCCGTACTTAAGTTAAAAAGTGACCCACCAGATGAGATCCCGAAGTTAAGAGAGCTTGTATAGGAGATACACTGCTCTACAGAAGAATAATATAGAGGAGGCCCCGAGGCAGAACGAAAAATATGTCCAGTTTAAAGAACAGCTAAAAGACCTGAGAAAACAAATGGGTGTGTCACTGGCCCCTGCAGACTAAGCTTCGGAAGATGAAGACAAGGAGATCGCCGTCACCCTGAGCACATGGTCGGTACAGTAACACTGAGAATGAATCATGAAATCAGTTATGGTTCATTTGATCGGTCCACCCGTTGCTTGGATAACTGTGGTAATTCTACAGTTAATACATGGCAATGAGCGCTGACTTCCCCGGGATGCGTGCTTTTATAAACCAAGACCAATTTAGTGTGTCAGACAACGCACTAAAAAGAGCCATTGAAATTCAAAGCAAAAGGCAAGTTCATCACTCAGCTTCGAATCAGCCCCAATTCCCCAAAAAATATAATATAGTTAGGTACTTTTGACGTAAAGTGCAGATTACAAACACTTTGTGCAATACTGATGAAACAGCAGCAAAGTGGAAGGTTTGAGTAATACATATATACATCTATTTAGACATCCATGCTTACATTACTTCTGCAAGCAACGTTGTTCTTTTTTTTTTTTGTTTTTTTTTTAAAGACTTTATTTATTAAAGTTTGTCACAAGAAGTAATTACAATCAACAAGGATAAAAAAATGCAATATTACAAGCTAACAATGGACTTAAGGCACCTAAGATCACAGTGCTGTTAATGAACTCTACTGTGGCAAGATGCTGTTGTCTTCATCCTTAGCCTCATCCTCACCCTATCAGTTTGTACATCATCCTCACACATTATTAATTCATCACCGCTGGAATCCACCATTACAGAAGTCTCTGTATTTTAATGTAATTGGCAGGAATGGCCTTCCTTGTGGAAATTTAAGTTCATTTTTATGAGCATCATCTTTTCCACATTTTGAGGAAGTAGCCTCCTACGCCAATCACTGAAAAGGTTCCCGGCTGTGCTGAAAACTCTTTCTGAGTACACACTGGAGGGTGGGCAGCTCAGGCAGTCCAAAGCGAGTTTGTACATGGCAGGAGCAGGTTAGGCTGGGGGGCAAGGGGACATCTGCCCCCCGTGCCGATCCCATAGTCAGCTACCTTGGCATGGGTCACTGGACCACCTGCATCTTATTTCTTTAAAATGGGCTGCTGAGTAGTGCTTTGCTCCCCGGGCTAAACCTTGGCAACCCTCCCCTGGTACATGGGTCTCCAAATTCCCTTTTTTTCCTCCCAGTATGTAAAGGGACTGTCTGATGTGTCTTTTTCTATGCTGTCATTAAAATAATCCTCCTTCATACTTTGGATGTCAATAGTAGGATCAGGTTACAGCAGAGGTGTCATGTTTTTTTTTCAAGTCTTTTAGACCAGACCAGATGTCAAAATGTTGTGCTGAGTTATCTGCATCATCCCTGGGTCTCTTGGGAAAGCTAAGGTTTTTCCTAGCAGCAGTTGACTGAGAAACTGAAGGAGGAGACGCCATCCTGTCACGTAACACTTGAGCTGTCATCTTGCTCACCAGGAGCTCCTTGCATCCCTTGAGATATGGATCAGTTGGAAACAAAGAGAAGACTTAGCTCTTAAACCGAGGATCAAGCACAGTTTGATCTGATTTCAAGATTTTGATAACTCTTGGATCCTGGCGAAGCGAATAAAGTACTTGATCTACAATTCAGACATACTTGGCGCAATTGCTTTGTTTCATTTCCTCCTTCAGTTTCTCAAGCTGCTTTTCCAAAAGTCTAATTAAGGGAATCACTTGGCTCAAGATAGCTGTGTCTGAACTCACTTCACAGGTGACTACTTCGAATGGCTTCAGCACCATGCACAACACGGAAAGTATTCTCCACTGTGATTGAGTAAAATACATCCACCCTCCTTTCCCAATGTCATGGCTTGTGGAGTAAGCGTGGATGGCTTTTCGCTGTTCCTCCATCCTCAGAAGCATATACAGGGTGGAATTTCACCTTGCTTTAGTTGGTGTCAGGGCAAATGAAATTGCTCTTGTAGCTGCTGCAATCTCCGGCATGCTGTTGCCGAATGCCGGAAATGTCCAGATATTTTATAGCATCTCCTGCACGTCCCTGTCATTTTTTAAAAAGCTCTGCACCACCAAGTTTATTGTGTGAGCAAAACAGGGAATGTGATGGAATTCACCCAGCTGTAATCACAATATTGGTGGCGTTATCAGAAATGACATATCCTGAGGAGAGTCCAAGCGGGATAAGCCATGTTGCAATGACATCCCTTAGTTTTTGTAACAGATTGTCAGCTGCATGCCTCTTAGTGAAGCCAGTGATACACAGATTAGCCTGCCTCTGAAAAATGTGACGTACTTGGGTACATGCTGCTGCTTTTCCTGCTGGTGAAGGCAAATCACCAACCCAGTGGGCTGTCACAGTCATATAATCTTTAGTTTGCCCAGTTCCGCTTGTCCACATTTCTGTGGTTAAGTGTACAGTGGGTAAAATGGCATTTTGTAGCCCAGTAATTACATTTTTACGAACCTTCTGTTAGAGGTAAGGAAAAGCTTCTCTAGTAAAATGGTTTTGTGATGGAATTTGGTAATGGGGACACAGGACCTCAAGTAACTGTCTCAAACCAGCTGCATTAATAGTGGATATTGGACGCAGATCTAATACTTTCATAGTCGCCATGGTGTCTGTGATCCGCTTTCCGACTGGGTGACAGCTTTCATACTTGCTTCATCTTGCAAAGGTTTTTTAACAGTCAATTGTTGTAAACTACTAGTACTACTTCTTGGTCTGCTTCTGGGTTGAAGATCTACCCCCAGCAGCAGTAGCAGCAGTGGGACTAATGCTCAAGAATTCTTCTGAGGAATCCAGGATAGTGGAGGAGTCATCTAGCCTTAGCAACTTGGATGCAGGACTAACTCTGATCGCCACTGAGGATATTGATGAGGACGGTGTTGTGAGTGTAGATTGCAGGTGTCGGAATCTAGCTGAAAGAAAGGACCTAGCTGATGCTGGACTGCTTGTTGTTATTTTTTTAGCATAAGTTTCTGATTTTCCCAACAGCTTGCCACGAACTCGCTTCAAATGGCGTAACATGGATGAGGTTCCTAGATTGTTAAGGTTCCTACCTCTACTGACTGTGGCTTTACAAACTCTACAAATGGCTAAACAACTGTTGTCAGGATTTGGGTGAAAAAAAAATCCACACCTAAGAGGTGGATTTTTTTGTCTTATGTTCAGGCATGACAATGGCCTTCTTCTTATCATGTGCAAGAACTTCTTCCACTGGTGCAGGCCTTACACAAACAACATCATCCTCATCGACATCCTCATTAGCACCCTCATCAGCTGCACAAATATCCCCCTCATCCTGTTGCAATTCCAAAGTGGCATCCTTAATTTGTGTATCACTGGCTATACTTGGGCACACTATCAGAAAAGTGAAGCTTACACATAGCACTGGTGGATAGACTCTACTCAGGGATTTGTGTCATTTGTGAATCTGAACATATATTTTCCTCTAATGCCTTACTGTTTTCTTCCAGCTCGGCTTTTACACGTAAAAGTATTTGGTCACCACTTTTGGAGTCAGAATGACAAGGTCTTGCTTAGTCATGACTGACCTTACAAGAATATGCCTCAGTGACAGTTGCAGAACTAACACTCATAGAGAAAGGCAAAGGCCTCTTTCTTTCCTTCCCACTGCATGTGTAGAAAGGCATGTTGGCAATTTTGTTTTTCTGCAGATAACTTTGCCTGGATTACAGGTCTTTTTTTAACCAAGGTAAAAGGTGTTTTTTTACATTTTTGTTTCTCTTATTTAAAAACACTATGTAATTTAACATAGCAGATGACGTAGAGGGATTACTATCATCATGACTGGTGCAAGCAGCTGCTTGGTGCTCTTGGTCTTCTGTGTACTACTGTAAATCCATTTTGATAATACAGTATAGTGTGACTTCATATTAAGAACAACACTGCCAGCCCTATTATTTCTATTTCAGCAATAACAATTAGCAATGGAGCAATGGAGCTCTCCTGTTTGTGTGTGAGCTTTATAACAGAGTGCAATTTCACTGCAGATTTAGACCACAACTGCCAGCCCTATTATTTCTATTTCAGCAATGACAATTAGCAATGGAGCTCTCGTTGTTTTCAATTCTGAGGGCGCGCAAAAGTATTATTATTATTATTATTGTCTTTGACTTATAAGGCGCCACAAAGGGTCCGCAGCGCCGTACATTACATATACAGAAAACAGAACCAAGACACAACATGATACACAAATATATACAAACACAGGTGACAGGGTAAAGCAAATCAGATTATATCTGCCAGATAGTGAAAGGGATTGTAGAAATCAGCAAGAAGAAGGCCGAAGATTAATAAAACAGGGAAAACAGGGCTAGCGAAGCAGGCCAAGAGGTACAGAGGGTGAAGGAACAGTAGAAGGAGCATTCAAGGAAAGAGGGCCCTGCTCATGAGAGTTAACACCCTAAAGGGAGGGGGAGACACATAAAGGGTGGTACTAACTAGGGGAGAGAGCCAGGACATGAAAGTTAGAAGGACTGATAGGCTTGAATAAAGAAATGAGTCTTAAGGGCACGCTTGAAGCCTTTGAGAGTAGATGCTAACCTGATGGAAAGTGGAAGATCATTCCACAGCGGGGAGCAGCCCGGGCAAAGTCCTGAAGACGAGAGTGAGAGGAGGTGATCAGTGAAGTAGTGAGGAGGCGGTCAGAGACAGAGCGGAGGGGGCGGGTAGGAGTGTAGGTAGAGATGAGATTGGAGATGTTGGGAGGGGAAGATTGACTAAGAGCTTTAAAGGTGAGGGTGAGGAGTTTAAATTTAATTCTGTAGGGTATGGGGAGCCAATGTAGTGACTGTTGGAGGGAGACCGCAGAGATAGAGCAGCGGGAGAGAAAAATGAGGCAGGCAGCAGCATTGAGGATAGACTTAAGAGGGTCAAGGCGAGAATCAGGTAGGCCAGAGAGAAGAAGGTTACAGTAGTCAAGGCGAGAGATAATAAGCGAGTGAACAAGGGTTTTCGTGGCTTCCGTGGTGAGAAAGGGACGTATCTTAGATATATTCCAAAGGTGGAAGTAACAGGATTTAGAGAGGGACAGAATGTGAGGCTTAAATGAGAGGGAGGAATCAAGGATGACCCCAAGGCATCGGACTTGGGGGACAGAAACGAGGGTTCGGTTCGACTCTGTACTCTGATCTGCAAAGCTCTGTTCTCGGGGGAACTGAGCCTGAGAATCTCTACTTACTACCTTTCACACGTGTCTCAGTAGATAGCACAGAGCATTTTTATCCATTGAAGATTTATTTTTAATAAGCATTGTATGCACTGTACTCATTGAAAAGTTATTTATTTTGGAATGTACGCACTGTTTATGCAGAACGTATGTCCACAAATATTCATATCGTAACATATCTTAAGAAACACTTTAACTTGAATATGGGTGGAACTACATAAATGGTATGTTCTCTTTTTAAACATGAAAATTACGTTCGATTTACATTCCTACTTTAATGTATTGCAAGAAAATGTTTCATTCTACATGGACATGTGAGCAAAATGATCCTAGCAAAGTATTTCACTAACCATGTCAAAGATATAAAATTTCATCCATGCTTCTCCACCCCCGAGACACAGATGGCACAATCCTATGGCTGTTGTAAACTAATGCAGCCTCGCCCAAATTTTGTTTTTTTGTTCCAATGATGAAAAGTCATACAAATCTTACAAAACAAAAAGACAGTTGTCAGCGCTTATCCTTTACACTGCATATCTGTGTGTGTCTAGCAAAATGAAAACATGAGGTATTAGTTCATATTTTGATCAAAACATTTAAGCCTGCATCCCAGCATCAAGGGCACCTCATTATATGCAGGTCCTACACTAACCTATATGCTTTCAACACCATTACAATGCAATTAAAATCAGATGCACTCACCTCCCAGGTATAGGGGTTTACATCTAGGAAGGGCTGGCTTGTGAGCCACACCCAAATGTGCCTTAAATAGGCTTGATGGACAGCTGCTATGACAATAAGGCAATATTTTGAAACAAAACCAGAGAAAAAACAAGCCCACGCTCTGAATATCCCATATTGTATATGGTACCAGCTGCATGGCAATATAAATGCCCATACATGTATACAAAAGAAAAAGACAGTTGTCAGCGCTTATCATTTACGCTGCATATCTGTATGTGTCTAGCAAAATGAAAACATGAGGTATTAGTTCATATTTTGATCAAAACATTAAAGCCTGCATCACCTCCCTAGATGCTAAACCCCTATACCTGGGAGGTGAGTGCATCTGATTTTAACTGCATTTTAATGGTGTTTAAAGCTTATAGGTTAGTGTAGGACCTGCATATAATGAGGTGCCCTTGACGCTGGGAAGCAGGCTTAAATGTTTTGATCAAAATATAAACTAATAACTCATGTTTTCATTTTGCTATACAAATCTTACAAGCTGCAGAAGAGTAGTTTATCTGCATTGCTGGCAGTGGTTAAGCACTGATCTTAAATTGAAAGAACAGGTACCTGGCTACTCATCTGTACGTCATTCATTAACATTGCATTTAGGTGCAAAACTTGCAGTGAAACACAACATCCTATCAGAAAAGAGCTATTAACTGACTCATGCAAGTTACACAGTCTAATCAACTGACTTATTGGTTGCTATGGTTTAGTGCAAATTTCGCTCAGAATGTTAGGTAACCCATATCACCCAACTGTCCTGATTTAGGCGGGACAGACCCCCATATCGGGGTATATGAGAGGAATTCTATAATTGCCGTCCCGATTATCAGAAGTTGTATCCCAATTCGGGGACAGTCGGGATATATGTCCTTCTGAGGAAAACGCATACCAGTGACAGGTGCACGTGGCATTAAAGGAATGTTATTAGGAGTGATGAAGGAAGTTGGGAAGCTAGGTGTGGACACCCCCTTTGTCATGTACTCTGACCTGTCGTGTCCTGACTTCAGGTTCATCCATTTTGGGAAGTACGGGTAACCCTACCTACAAATGCACATATGGATCTTTAAATTTCTGGCAACCCTTAGAAGTGATCATCAGTGAACCATTTTATCTCTGTGCAGCAGTCTACTGCGCTGATACAACTTTACTTTGGAAATTTTGCCAGACCTGGGACGGGTCTGATTATCAGGAAGCAGAGTTTCGTTTTCTCTAGAAAAACTCTAATGTGAGAAAGAAAAGGAGGAAGTTGAATAGTGTATAACAGCACATTTTACGAGTGCTCTGCTAGATCGACATAAAGAAGAGCGCCTGAATGAGGTATCTCAGTAACACTGACTGCTCTTTATTGTTGTTTAGAAATGTAAATGTGCTATTATTATAGAAAGGGGGCAAACTTGTTGCTGCTGTGTCTGTGCTATTTACTACGTTACTATTCAGAAACACATGTATGTAACCTTTTCTGTGCAGAGACAGCAACGGACACAGGGACTAGCTAGCAAATTTTAGCTTAGGGGACCAGACGCTGTTTAGCAGCCCATAAGGAACATTTTAAAGGAAAAAAAATAGAGGTAGTCCAGTGACCCAGCCCAAGGTGCCCCCCCCCCCTTCCCCCAGCCAAGCCAGCCCCTGGATGGACAGTACGGGGAACAAAAGGGAAGGTATTCATATATACTTTAATGCAGGCTTTCCAGAGGAACAGTTCTCAGTGGGGTATTATAATTATACCAGGAGACCAAGGGTGTCTTTAAGGTGGAGTTTCACTACCTATGAAAATAAGGAAACAATAAAGAATACAATTTCCATGGATCTTTTGCTGCCGGGCAGTTGTATGCATAATAGCTTTCAACAGAACACACTAATAACAAAAGAATATGTGTCTGGCAACAACTTCAACTATAGAGATAGACTTGGAAAACAGCTGGTTTGGTGATTAACTGCTTTTTAATATTACATTAACTTTGAAAACAGAATATTCTGACCATAGTAATTTAAACATAAATGTTTTGTACACATGTTTATTTCTTTATATAACAGTGCATTCTAATGCAATATTTATTTGGTTTAAACCTCTTGAATACAGAATGTTCAGAACAGAGCAACTTAAATGTATTTTTTACTAACCATATCATTTAAATGTATTTTTAATAATCATATATTTCTTAATAAAACAAAGATGGTATACACATGGTCACAAGTAGAAGAAAACCATCAGCCTGCATCATATAATCTCACATTACCACATGTTCATTGGCCTTTTACAGATATTATAATCATTGGGTCGTCCTCCAATGTCACAAGACACGGCTCTGGTCACCGCTCTATTAAAAAAAAAAAAAGCAAAAAAACAACAAGACAAGTATATGTGTTCCAAGCAGGGATATCAAAAGGGCTATAATTGGGAACAAAGTTCACTTGCTGTCCGTCAAGGCTGCGCTTGAGGCACTGATTATGCATTTGCGGATGTCTCTACAATATTGCTTACTTCACATATTAGTAAATGCAATGCTTTAAAATTGCACTACCATCTAGGGAGGGGAGCTTGGCTTTATAGCCCTGTCCGCTCCCCAGATCCCAGGAGGCTCCTCTGAGCAGAGCGTTAACTTAAAATTCTAATGCCTGGAGCAAGAAAGAATGATGCCGCCCACCTAGCCCTCAATTTTAACCAAATGAACCTAAAATATTCATAAACTGTGCCCTCCTTCAGCGTTGCATGCTGGGTGGTCGCCCCTATCACACAGTCCTAGTTACGGCCCTGCCTCAGTGTAGCCCTGGTTAGTCTCACAGTTAGTCTTTGGAGGGGACTGAGTGGGAGGACCAATGAGAAGCCGTAATATAATTGGTTCTCCCACTCATGCCCCTCCCACTCATATTGCTGCCATTTTAAACTGGTGAACAGAAATGTTCTTCTTTTTAGGTGGTAGTGAACCTTTAATGGATCCTGCTTTTAGTTCTCTCTTCTGTCTGTATGGCCTTTTAGAGATACTTTTAATGTATTCATTAACATTTGACATGGGGAAGTAGAACTAAAAATGGCAGTAAATAATCTTTGAACCGTACCAAACAAACTGATCATTGCAAAGTTACCTGAGGCTGCACGAACACAGACTAGGTTATGACTGTGGGCTTGATCGTGGTACAAATGATGCAAATTCACATTCTTTACTGATTGTAGTTTGAATGCATTTGTATTTCCCATTGTCATATCCTTGTCCTCTTGCATTTTTAATTTCAATGCGATGCTTCAATTTCAGAATTTCCATTACCACTTATGTCACTTGTTTAGATGAGATCAAGAAATCATTTATTCATACCTTTCTGTCACTGGTGTGCACATATCAAATTATGTGACACATTTCTTCATGGTGTGCAATCAAAGAGCAAATAGCATATCACTTTATGTATTCTTGACGTGATTTCAGTATGAACTATATTCTTTAGTAAATATAGAAATTAATTTGGGGCTATTATTGTACAAGTAACTAACCATTTCATTCTGTGGGTTTGTAGTATATATTTTAGTTCATTGTCATAGGGACTTATTATTGCTATTAACTGATGAAACATACCAATATTCAAGGGGTATATTTACTATGTGGAGGTAGAACCACCGATTTCCGGCAATTTGAAGTCATTTTCTTCTAACACCAATTTTTTTTAAATGACATTTAAAAACAAATGACTTCAAAGTGCCAGGAATCGGTTGCATAGTAAATATACTCCTCAGGTTTCGGATTATTTAATTTAAACCACCGAGAGAAAAAAGGATTTGGGGCTAGATTTACTAAGCTGCGGGTTTGAAAAAGTGGGGATGTTGCCTACAGCAACCAATCAAATTCTAGCTTTCATTTATTTAGTACATTCTACAAAATGACAGCTAGAATCTGATTGGTTGCTATAAACAACATCCCCACTTTTTCAAACCAGCAGTTTAGTAAATCTAGCCCTTTGTCACCAACTTTTTCTGACTGTATAACTTGTTCTAGGGCATTGTCAATACCAGCCAAACTTTTCATTCATTTACATATGGATTTCCAATTTTTTCTAAAAAAAAAAAAAGTGTTTGCCATAGTCAGCTGAGTTTAGTTAATATTTTTTTCATTTAAGAATTTAGGAGCTTATTTATCAAAGGGTGTAAAGCTCTGTTGATGATGAAAATGATTTTTGTCTGGTGACCAGGGCTGCCAAGAAGAATTCAGGGCCCGGGTACAACAAATTCATGGGGCCCCCCTCATATTCAAGTAAGCCCCAAAATTTTTTTGCGACGCCTTACGGCGGCGCAAAACAATTTAGGTGTATGATCATACATTCAGGGGCGTGGCTAGCCAAACGGCGGTGCAAAAATTTTGGGAGGTGTGGTCATGCATTTGGGGGCGTGGCAAACGTGCCATTGGGGCGTGGCTAACATAAAAACCACTAGGCTCTCAATTCGCCGGAGCGTCACATATGTTCAAGCACTCCTGACTTTCAGGACATCTACCACCACAGTGTAGTATACAAACAATGCAGTGTGTACACAAACAGTTCAGTCTTGGCCTACACCTTACATTGGGCACAACATTCACCAAAAATTGGTATTGTCCCTACTAGAATCACAACATTTCACACACTGTGCTGCTCTCTCCTACCTGTTCTTCTCACTTTCTCCACCTGTGGCTGCTGGTTTCTTTAGTTGTGGCTTGTCCGGATCCAGGAATGTTGAAGGACCTATTTTGAAAAAAAAATGGCTACATTTAGAAAATTACAGCCAGCCCCGGCGTTAAATCAATAGCACCCACAATTAATAATTAGGCCTTCCTCCAGCCCCAACATTAAAATAATACTATTCACATTTAATAAATAAACTTCCTGCAAACAGCCCCAGCAGTACCTATTTCTTGCAACCATCACTGCCATTAAATAATTCAGTCACATTTAATAAATAGACCTCATTCTCCCTAAACTCACCCCAACATTCAATAGCCCCCAAAACTTTTTTTCTCCTCTGTTCCTCTCTCCTTTTTTTCCTCCACTGTTCCTCTTTCCCACTTTTTTTCCTCCTCTGTTCCTCTTTCCCACTATTTTTTCCTCCACTCTTCCTCTTTCCTACTTTTTTTTCTCATCTGTTCCTCTCTCCTTTTTTTCCTCCACTGTTCCTCTTTCCCACATTTTTTTCTCCTCTGTTCCTCTCTCCTTTTTTTTCTCCTCTGTTCCTCTTTCCCACTTTTTTTCCTCATCTGTTCCTCTTTCCCACTTTTTTTTCTCCTCTGTTCCTCTTTCCCACTATTTTTTCCTCCACTCTTCCTCTTTCCTACTTTTTTTTCTCATCTGTTCCTCTCTCCTTTTTTTCCTCCACTGTTCCTCTTTCCCACATTTTTTTCTCCTCTGTTCCTCTCTCCTTTTTTTTCTCCTCTGTTCCTCTTTCCCACTTTTTTTCCTCATCTGTTCCTCTTTCCCACTTTTTTTTCTCCTCTGTTCCTCTTTCCCACTATTTTTTCCTCCACTCTTCCTCTTTCCTACTTTTTTTTCTCATCTGTTCCTCTCTCCTTTTTTTCCTCCACTGTTCCTCTTTCCCACATTTTTTTCTCCTCTGTTCCTCTCTCCTTTTTTTTCTCCTCTGTTCCTCTTTCCCACTTTTTTTCCTCATCTGTTCCTCTTTCCCACTTTTTTTTCTCCTCTGTTCCTCTTTCCCACTATTTTTTCCTCCACTCTTCCTCTTTCCTACTTTTTTTCTCATCTGTTCCTCTCTCCCACTTTTTTTCCCTCCTCTGTTCCTCTTTCCCACTTTTTTTCCTCCTTTGTTCCTCTCTCCCACTTTTTTTTCCTCCTCTGTTCCTCTTTCCCACTTTTTTTTCTCCTCTGTTCCTCTCTCCTTTTTTTTCTCCTCTGTTCCTCTTTCCCACTTTTTTTTTAATTCCTCTGTGGCTCTCTGCTTTTTTTCCCTCCTCTGTTTTTCTCTCCCCTTTCTTTATAGTACTGTCCATCTCTGTTTTCCTCCCCTTGCCTCTCCGTTTCTTTACTTACCTTTTGTCAACTTCTTTCCTTTCTTTTCTTCTCTTCTGTCAACTTCTTTCCTTTCTTTTCTTCTATCTCCTCTTCTGTCTTCTTTCTTCATGCTGGCTGCAGCGTTCCTCACTGACTGACGGGCGTGGCTTGATGACGTCACGCCCGGCAGTCAGTGTGAATGGAGAAGAGGAGAGGAGGGACACGGCGCCGCGCGATCACGTGAGTATCGTTTTTTTTCTTTTTCTTTTTTTCTTCCAGCTCCCCCCACCAACGAATAACCCCCCCCCCCCCCCCGCGGGAAAAAAAATAAAAATAAATAAAAATCGCAAAAAAGAAAATTATAAAAAAAAAAAAAAATTTAATTAGCGGAGAGGGCCCGGCCCGGGCCCCCTGGCATGGCCGGGCCCGGGTAAAATGTACCCGCTCCCCCCCCCTCTCGGCGGCCCTGCTGGTGACACAGATTTTCTAAATTCTTCTATTAGTGTTTTTTCTTTTTTTGAATAAAGAACTTTTTAATGAAGGTATTAAAATATATTTTAATACATTTCATCTATTTTTAAACTGTTTTCCATTAGTAGTGGGATTGAGAACCGAGTATTAAGCTATCAGTTCCACTACTCATTTCTGAATCGGCAAGCTGGACATATCTGCAAACTGGTAAGTTAAATTGTGTAGATAATTTTTTTTTTTCTTAAATAAAAAATCTTACTTGGTGCCAGTATTGGGGACTTATGATTAAAATAGGCCCTACAGTGTTTTATTGGCTAGACAAGGTCTCAACTGGGACAACTGGCTTAGCCTGGAGAATGCTAGGTAAAGAGACAGCTCAGCTTGAAACTCAAACCCCCAGGGGTAAATGTATCAAGCTGAGAGTTTGCCGGCGGGTTTGAAAAGTGGAGATGCTGCCTATAGCAACCAATCAGATTCTAGCTGTCATTTTGTAGAATGCACTAAATAAATGACAGCTAGAATCTGATTGGTTTTTCAAACTCGCCGGAAAACTCTCAGCTTGATACATTTACCCCCCAGTCTTAATTTAGAAAATGACAAATTTGCAAACTCAAACCTTTGATAAACACACCTTATTTTATACATTATTAATTGTAGAAACTCATGGTTTTGGTAACACAATTCTGCTCTAGTAGTAGTTTTTATGCTGTGTTGTAGGCTCGGAATTCAGAGCATACACGTGGTTGCAGAGAGATTGCAGCTGTTATATAGTGGTGGCTATATAAATATCTGATGCTGATGATGACCATGGAGAGTTAATCATAATCATCAGCGTATACTACAGATGTGAATCAATTGTGAGCGAATGTTGGTATAAATAAAGATAAATAAAGAGAGGAAAATATAAAGATTTTCTTTGGATCTTACTGCTGGCTTAGGGGCCCCCTGGCTCTCCAGATTGCAACTGTTTGGGGACCTGTAATTAAGCCCCTCACTCAGATTCGGCCATCAGAATTGATGTATTAGCTCAATGCATTACTACCTTCTGCTAACACAGATGTGTATGTGTTGTTTTCTGTGTACAGCTGGGTCTCTTTGTATCCATCGCAATGAAATAAAATATATGATCCTCCTAATTTAAAAATATCAATAACTTTTCCTTGTACAAGTGTGAATACTTACCTTAACAATAGTATAGAGATACAGCTTGACAGTGTTAGCAGTAAATGCTAAAGTTACATTAATCTAATCATACACAATATAATAATGTAACAAAGTGCTTTTTCATGAAAGAATAGTGTCTTGACTATTATTGATAAATGAGAAGCTGCATTTGCTATTTAAAATATAATTAAATACAAACATACCCACAGCCTTTGTTTACCCCTTTAAAAATACAACGGCAATCTTTCCTGCAGTAGTCCAAATGGAAATGACAAATAAGTAATACGAATAGATATCCGCGACTTGATATAATATAGCCACAATGCTAATTAATTCAGCTGGAGAGGTCGATATAGAGGCAGCCAATCAGAAGTGGCTAGAAAGTGCTTATAGTCATTATCATTATCTTTGCACTAGTCCTCCAGTACCCGAAAGAGATATGACTCCTAAGAGGCATCCCTAGGGATGCATCCACGTTTAAATATGTCACATTTACTCTCCCAATATTTGGGTAGGTGGCCTCGGGACATGGGAGTGGCTACGGCTAGATGGGGGCATGACCGCAGCACTTTTGATGTATTAAACTGCACGTTCTCTCCTCCAGTCCAAATTCTTCATACCCGTGTGCATTAGTGCGCACATCAACCGTTCACCACTGCAATACCTCCCTAATTTCCCACTGATCAGGACAAAGCTGTTCTGATCGGGATGGCGGGAACGAGCCCTCAAATTGGGACTATCCCACCTAAATCGGGACAATTGGAAGGTATACACTCTTGTGAACGTGCACTTATTGTCCTCTGCTTACACAAAAAATCTGCACACGGACGCAAAATAATAATACATCCTAAATGATTTTCTTCTGTTATCGCAATCCTGAGATGAAGATAACAGAACAGGTATTGCACTGGTACAAGTTAAATAGGCTTCCACATGCAAAGGCTAAACCGGCAAATCTTACTTCTGGCAGTGATCGTGCCGGTGGTAGCCCCCTTTTTTTGTATTGGGTGAAGTGATAAATATAAATATGCCCATATCTTTACATATAAGTGTCATAATAAATGTTATATATATAAAGTGTGTTTTGCTTTGTACAATCTTTTTATAATTTTTTTTACACATTTGATATTGATTTACCCCTCTAAAGGAAGAAATATTATGTGTTTTAAATGCAATAACAGCATGTTAGATGTCAGCGACATTTAAGTTAGATGATTCTTAACATATTCTCAAACACTTACTAGACCCAGGGGCTTTTCCTTCTCTATGTAAACCCTGCTGATAGTTTTCCAGAAAAGGAAATAGGAGGAAAGTTTTGATATTTGCATTCTAGAACACAGTGCACAGGAGAAAGATTTGTTGTGGGTCACTGGGGGGGTTCATGGGAACCAGATACTGTCAATGACAGGAAGTACAAGGGTCCAGGGCATAGGAAGCTACATTTACATCCTGCTACGGAAAGGAGTTCATATGTATTAAATGAATGATGTTTGGATGATCACATGTTACATATTAAAGACATTGTAATAGTATGGGCGCCTTTCTGACCAATCCATTCATTCTAGGTCAGATAAACAGAAAATTTCAGAGTTTAAGTAAAATGGAGACAGATCAGACTCTTAAGTTTGCTCATAGACTGTAAGGAAGGTCAGGATAAATACATATATGACTATTATATGTCTTCCTCTGTCATGGGCACAATTCTGAAAAAAAATAGATTAGATTTTCACACTAAAAATGGAAATGTCAGTAGATCTTTGTAGGAATCATCCAAATCCACCCACCAGGGAGATGAGGTCAGATTTGCTGGGCACAGAAACACTCCAAAAATGGTATGGAGCTTGTTTTATTCAGTCAGTCAAACAATCAACCTCTACTGCATACATATAGTACTGAATTCTATTGCATGAGAATATTTTATTTTATTGCCTTGGGGAAATTGGAGATTAGAATTAATCTGATAGGAATAGCGTGTATTTGAATTTCACATTATACACAGGAACAGAACATTGCTGAATGTCAGAGCAAAACTGTGCCATTCTGGCCTCCCGGATCACATTTGCTGTTAATAGAGCAGAGTGAGGGGTCTCTTATGAGCATGCGTGGTCCCAATGCGCCACTCTGCTATTTTCATAGCAAATCGGGGCCACAGGGGATGTGGGGCCTTCAGAGGGTGATCAACTTGACATTTCTGAGCTCCCCTCACCTGCCAACCCCATAGCCGCTGCGCTCCCTGTACTTCCTATGACTCCCCTAACTACACACCTGTTACCATAAGTTAAGTTCTGAGAAGTAGTGGCAGTATGAGTCAGGGGCGGATCTAGGGGGGGCAATTGCGCACCTAGCACACTGCCGACTCCGGTCTTGTCTCTACAGCCCTGAACAAACTGACATGGAACGGAATGGATAGTAACCCGAAAGTGGCATCATACCCGGAAAGCCTTAACAACTAACAGAGGTCAATTAGAAGTTTTTCAGTTTGAGATCACTTCTGGGAAGTGACACTAACAGGGAAGTTGCACACTATACAAGGCAGGCATGCACCAACAGTTAACAGCTTTATTTACAGGGAGAGAGGGTTAAAGAATTTATGCAACTTTTCCCTGAAGTCTTTAAAAGGATACAACATGTAGGGAATTACATGTAGGAGTCCACAACTGGAAAGGATTCAAGAACTTACACCTTACACTTGGTGCTATAGAAAACCCTGCACTGTTTTATACTGACATGGTCATCTAATTACTGCACCATAAGTGGATATCCCTGCTATATCTATGTATAATTCTGTTATCACATGCTGTATCGCTTGTAAAAAATAAAATAAATCTACCCGAGAATTCTGCACTATGTATATATATATATATATATATATATATATATATATATATATATATATATATATTAGCTTTTTGCATCCTTCCAATTGAATTAATGTTGACTGCAGCAATTCGCTATTCTAGATATTCCGGGGGTTTTAAACCCTTATGTGGGCAGCACAGTGGCTAATTGGTTAGCACTTCTACCTCACAGCACTAAGGTTGATTCCCGAACAAAGCCTTAGGGCTAGATTTACTAAAAAGCTGGTTTTTAAAAAGTGGAGATGTTGCCTATGGCAACCAATCAGATTCTAGCTTTCATTTATTTAGTGCATTCTACAAAATGACAGCAAGAGTCTGATTGGTTGCCATAGGCAACATCTCCACTTTTTCAAACCCGCAGTTTAGTAAATATACCCCTAAGTGTTGTGGGGCGTTTCTCCCACTGTTTGCGTGGGTTTCCTCCAGATACTCAGGTTTCCTCCTACACTCCAAAAACATACTGGTAGGTTGATTGGCTGTTAACAAAATTTAATACTAGTGTGTGTGGAGCGGGGGGACTGGCAGGGACTGATGGGAATGACAAATATTCTTTGTACAGCACTGCTGAATTGGTGGCGCTATAGATGATGATGATGACTGATGAATTCTGCATATCAAACTCCAAGGTTTTTTTCTACCCGTGTCATTTTCCAAGCAAGAAATACTCCCACATAGCTGTATTTGTGTTTGAGATGCATGTTTTAGAACATTAATTTGTTTGTTTTGTAATAGTTACATCAGAATGTCCAGTATTATAAATGGATCTTGTCTACACTTTCAAAGAAAAAGTTCCAGCCACTGTACTGAACTACATAAACAATGTAACAATACAATAATATACTACAACTCTGCAATTAGAAACATAAAGGATGCATTGAATAAATGTAGTTTGAAATTTAAATGAAGAAATACAGTCCCGTCTGTTTTTAAAGGTTTTAATTTATTGTTAATTAGTTATGTTTTCATTGGACCAACCTATACACACACAGCTGAGCCTGCATGAGTAAATTACTACAAGCCACTGCTGTCTCCAGTGTGATGGGACAGTGCCTCACTTACGCTCCCTGCACCCTCCTCACTGCAGATGACGCCACAAAAGGGAACAGTGTGATAAGGGGACAGCAGTGTGATGAAATAGGAGCACTGTGATGAAGGGGGCGCAGTCTGATGAATCGGACAGCAGTTTGATGAAATGGGAACAGTGTGATGAAATGGGAGCAGTGTGATAAAGGGGAGCAGTATGATGAAGGGGGAGCAGTCAGATGAAGGGGACAGCAGTGTGATGAAATGGGAACAGTAGGATGAAGGGGGAGCAGTGTGATGAAAGCGGCAGCAGTGTGTTGAAAGGTGAGCAGTGTGATGAAGGGTTCAGTAGTATGATGAAGGAAGAACAGTGTGATGAAGGGGGTGCAGTGTGATGAAAGTGGCAGCAGTGTGATGAAAGGTGAGCAGTGTGATGAAGGGGGAGCAGTGTGATGAAGCATTCAGTAATATGATGAAGGAAGAACAGTGTGATGAAGGGGGTGCAGTGTGATGAAGGGGGTGCAGTGTGATGAAAGTGGCAGCAGTGTGATGAAAGGTGAGCAGTGTGATGAAAGGTGAGCAGTGTGATGAAGGGGGAGCAGTGTGATGAAGGGTTCAGTAATATGATGAAGGAAGAACAGTGTGATGAAGGGGGTCCAGTGTGATGAAGGGGGTGCAGTGTGATGAAAGGTGAGCAGTGTGATGAAGGGTTCAGTAGTATGATGAAGGAAGAACAGTGTGATGAAGGGGGTGCAGTGTGATAAAGGGGGTGCAGTGTGATGAAAGGTGAGCAGTGTGATGAAGGGGGAGCAGTGTGATGATGGTGCAGACATATCTGTTATTTGTTGCTCTTATTGTTGTGATTTTATAACTGAATAGTGTTTTACTTAAATAAAGCATATAACAAACCTGACCGACTTGTATTGTAAAATACATTAATTTGTGGGACACAGTGTTGTAGGGCATAGGGCCGACAGGAATCAGAACTGGAGAAGGGGAGGCATCTGGAGAGGGGGGGGGGGAGTCTGGAGAGGGGAGGAGCCATGACTGGAGAGGGAGAGTGGTCAGGATTAATCTATAAACCGCCCCCCCTAAAACAAAAGTCTAGATCTGCCCCTGGTATGAATGAAAGTAGCACTATGCCTATTTCAGTTTATTATTACTGACCACCTTGGAAAACGTGCTAAATAGTACATAGTACAGATGAGCACAATTTTCAAACATATTTTGCATATTATCTGCCTCACTTGACTGCGGAATTTTGCATGCTTTTGCAGCAGAATTTGGTATCAAGTGCTATGTGCGGAATTCCTCCTATAGTTTTATTTGCCTGGACATAATTATCAGCTATCATCGCCCAAGGCATATTTATAGTGCATAACTTTAGCAAAATGTAGAATGTACAAGGACAGTGCAGAGCAGCAAAAGCAGAACTCCACGTTTGTGTCACCGGAACTATGCATGCAACTCAGCACGAGACTTAAATAATATGTTGCAGCATTTTTGCTTAACTGTACCCCATAGGCACCATTAAACTTGTGCCATCTACTGGCCAAATGAATCCTAAGATATGCCAGAAAAGTGACTGGTTTTACCACATAATGATCATCTTCATACAAGCAATACAGTGCATAAGTGCATAAGGTCCACAAGTGCTGTTGTGATGTCAAAATTCACCATGCATCTCCCTGCATCTGGTTTTACGTGCAGGTGTTGATATATGCGGCAGTATAGTGTCATTTATGGGGTAAGTATATAACTATTTGTGATAGTGGCCGGACCTAACTTGATTTCCCACGCTTATGCAACAGATGACATGCAACTCTGCAAAAATGTCACCTCCTTTTTTGGGATATATAATGGTCTAGAAGTAGTGAGGATTTGGAAAAATATCTGATGTTGCAAAACTGCAGAGCTTTATAGTCCCTTAGGTGATGTAAATCACTGGTCATGCACTACTTTAAACTGGAGAAGTCCTAGCATCAAATGTTCATATTATTGACACAGGGGTTACAGAGATGGATATTTACATAAAGGGAGTGAGCACACACAACTCCATTACCTCTATAGGGTCTATTTACTAACAAGTCACGATAACCATGCAACAATAAAAAAATCTGTTATCATCCCAATTTATGAATAGGATCTCCTGAAGGGAGGAAAGCAATAATTAGTTAGCAGGTATGTATTAGGCACAAAGTGGTAATATTGGTTTTATTTCTTGTGCATTACAGCTTACAGGCGTGATATTTAAAGTGAAGCGTAAACGATTCTGGACGATGAAGAAAAACTGCATCTTGTGTTGTGTAATCTTTGGTCTTCTGTCTGCAATTCCAGAAAATCAAGGTTTGAATATTTCATAAGTCCTTTAAAATGCAAGCCCATTTTCTAGGAAAAATCTGTTTTAAAAGCATCTCACACTTTTTGCTGGATGTCTGGCAATGTTTGCTCTAGTGAGTAGGGAAGGGGAATGTGAAAGCCCAAACTTGTATCTTTGCAAACTCATGGAATATGAACTATCTGAATTCACCTGCAGACAAGCACCTATGTTAAAAACAACTTTATTTTATGCTTTATTTCCAGCAGAGGGCATCAGAAAAACGAACAAAAATTATTTGCAATTTTTTTTTTTACCAAATGGGCATATGAATTTTGCCAACACATATTGTGTGGAGCTCTAATTAAAAAAAATAATAATTTGAATATGCATTTAGAGAGCATTCATACCTGGAATCCTTTTTCTTTCTGTGCAATGTATAAGTCTTAGGGCTGGCTTCAGACACCCTACATGTATGAAAATTTAACAAGTATAGGAATTGGTGATCACTAAATTCCTTTTACTTTCTTTGTCTTTCAAATTAATACCTGTCTGCCATGGATCTATTTCAGTGGATAAAAACTTGCATTGATTATACACTATATGGACAAAAGTATTTGGACGCTTGACCATTACACCAAGAGGGACTGTAATGACATTCTATTCCAATACATATACTTTTATATGGAGTTGGTCCACGTTTTGCAGCGTTAACAGCTTCCACTCTTCTTGGAAGGCTTTCCGCAAGATTTTGGAGTGTTTCTGTGGGAATTTGTGCCCATTCAATCTGTAGAGCATTTATGAGGTCAGGCACTGATGTTGGATGAGAAGGTCTGGCTCACAATCTCCACTTCATCACAAAGGTGTTTGATGGGGTTGAAGTCAGGGCTATGTGCAGGCCAGTCAAGTTCTTCCACACTGAACTCATCAAACCATGTCTTTGTAGTCCATACTTTGTGCATTGGGGCACAGTCATTTTGGAATAAAAAAGGGCCTTCCCCAAACTGTTGCCACAAAGTGGGCAGCATAGCAATGTCCAAAATGACTTGGTATGCTGAAGCATTAAGATTGCCCTTCACTGAAGATAAGTGGCACATCTCAAACCCTAAAACACAGCCCCATACCATTATCCCTCCTCCACCAAACTTCACAGTTGGCATAATACAGTCAGACAGGTAATGTGCCAAACCCAGGCTCGCCCATCTGACTGCCAAACAGGGAAGCGTGATTCATCACTCCTCAGAAAATGTTTTCACTGCTCCACAGTCCAGTGTCGGTGTGCTTTACACCACTCCATCCAACACTTGGTATTGTCTTGGTGATGTGAGGCTTGCATGCAGCTGCTTGGCCGTGGAAACCCATTCCATTAAGCTCCCGCTGCACAGTTTTTGTGCTTACATTAATGCCAGTGGCAGTTCGGAGCTCTTCAGCTATGGAATCAGCAGAGCATTGGCTACTTGTATGCACCATGCGCTTAGCAGACGTTGACCCCGCTCTGTGATTTTACATGGTCTTCAGCTTCGTGGCTGAGTTGCTGTTGTTCCTAAATGCTTCCACTTTCTAATAATATCAATTACAGTTGACCGTGGAATATCCAGCAGGGATGAAATTTCATGAACCATCTTATTGCAAAGGTGGCATCCTATCACAGTACCACGCTTGAAGACACTGAGCTCCTCAGAACGACCCATTTTGTATCACAAATATTTGCAATCGGAGACTGCATGGCTAGGTGCTTGATTTTATACACCTCTGGCAACGGGTCTGATTGACACACCTCAATTCAATAATTAACAGGTGTGGCCAAATACTTTTGTCCATATAGTGTATTTTGTGTTGTATTCTGGTGCTTTTATATAGTGTGTCGTAACCAATGGATATTAAGAACTTTTCTCATGTCTGATTGCAACTTGCATGTTAGTTGCATGTTTAAAAAGAGCATGCAACTTGAGCGTAGTTCTGGCCGTAATCAAATCCAAGTTTACCTCAAAATACATTTCACTTGAACGTGGGTGGAATTATGCTTAAACAGTAGTTGGCATATGTAGACACACACAACAGACTGCAGTATACACACATGTGTAAGTAATGTGTAAGTACAAGAAAAGTTCACATCGGAACGCAAAAATTTTATTTGCTCAAAATTGACAATTGCATTTTAATTAATTTTTATTTTTTAAAAAATTCATATTAAATAAAAAAAATCAATGTGTACTGTACATACAATGCATTTTTATAGTATATCATAGTTGCATACAGTTGTAACGAGATAGTTGCTGACACACATACGTGTACTTTTCAATTCAAAGACTATGCTGTGTCAGTCATCACTATGAGTCGGCATTTACTTCTGACCTGTAGGGTGTGTAGAAGATACGGCCGAAACAAACGCACTTACGACAAATACTGGACTTGAATCAGCCGTATCTGCATTGGAACATCCCTTCCCTCTCCCGATCCACCTTTGAAGTCGTGTCAGTTGCATGTGGACATGGATTGCATGCAGTGCCGGTGCTAGGGTCTATGGCGCCCTAGGCATTTTGTCAAAATCGGCTCCCCCCCCCCCCCCCGCAAAAATCGGCGGCCTACTCCCTCCTACCTCCACACCCCGTCTTTCCTTACCTTGAATCACCACCGCCGCCCCTCTGCTCCGTCTCCTCCACTCACTGACATTGTCGGGCTGTGATGATGATGTCACCGCCCGACAGTCAGTGAGTGGAGGGGAGGAGACGGAGCAGAGAGGTGGCAGTGGTGAGCAATAGCCTCTTCCCCCCTCCCTGTGGATGTATCTGCATGCTGTGCGGCGGTCGTGACAGGTATGATCAGCGGTCGCCGCACAGCTTTAAAGTAATGTTCATTCTGTGGCGCCTCCAGGCGCCCTCCAGAGCCCGGCGCCCTAGGCAAGTGCCTAACCTTGCCTAATGGGAGCGCCGGGCCTGATTGCATGCAATTGCGTTCATTGGCGTAATATCCATTTTAGTCTTGTGCAGTTTCCGCTTCTGCTTGACACTTTCTTCATTGTGTCATCTTAGTAACTATATGCTTGTTTTCCCCTTAGGTTATAAGATAATTGACAGTTTGTCGTGCTACATGCTGTACCAAAAACACACGGTCTGCTCATGGTCAGAAAGCCGCAATGCCACACAGTTTGTGAACATGAGTCTGGCATTAAATAACGGAAGGTAAGTCTATGGCTTTCTCTGCCTTTTCTGAGTAAAGTATCTACAGATCTTAGGATTGACTGGACAAAACATTAAAAGGTCGCTTAAGCAGCCGCAAAATGCAGCACTGCAAATGGCGTTTTGTGATGTCAGACACCTATGCGCTCATTTCTGCATTGAGTCCATGTTTTATAGGGTCAAGATGGCGCCAGCTGCTGGGATGAAGAATTTTGCCCCATCAGATGGTAGATTTGGGCAGTTCATATCGTTCTTTGCTGAGCGTGCACAAGGCGCATGAGCTTCTATACAGCATTATAAGAAGATTTTGTTTGCAGAAAAAATATTTAACGCAATTGCCGACATCTCAGAGGTCCCATAGATAGCGGAGGGGAGCTCAATGAAGTAAGGGACGGACAGGACTTAGGGCCTAATTCATTAAGGATCTTAACTTGAGAAACTTCTTATTTCAGTCTCCTGGACAAAACCATGTTACAATGCAAGGGGTGCAAATTAGTATTCTGTTTTGCACATAAGTTAAATACTGACTGTTTTTTCATGTAGCACACAAATACTTGATAGCTTATTTGTACACTGAAATTTAAAGTTGATACTTGTGTGCTACATGAAAAAACAGTCAGTATTTAACTTATGTGCAAAACAGAATACTAATTTGCACCCCTTGCATTGTAACATTAGGCCCTTAGTGATGCATCTTGTGTCTTAAATACCCGCTCACGTCCTTACGATGATGCGGATCATCAGCGTGGCTTCAGGGAGATTGCCAGAGTCTCTCGGGAGTCTGCGAGATCACCCACTATTTCAGGAATCTCCCGGTAGAGTTGACAAGTATGTACTTCAACACCCTTCACAGGGTTGAGAGTATATATTTATGGGGCATTTCCGGATTTGCGGGTGGACAAAGCCATTTCTTTCTGATGCAACATTTAATTATTAAACGTCTTTGTAGATGGAGAAGATCAGACCTCCGGCTTATGCTTTCAATGGGACACCATTTTCACTTCCGATTCCAAGGCACAATAATAGGAACAGTTTAACCAATCTAAAGAGAACCTTCAAATATGCAAAAGTGACACCTGCCAATGTCCCTTCACTCTCGTGACTTAATTAAGACATAATGGAGGCTCGACAAACACAGTAATGTAGGAGAAAAAGTGGAATGTGGGCATTTGTGCACATAGCTGCATTTTATTAGAGAAAATCCGTTTTTTGTAACAGGAAACATACTCAGAAAATATATTTTTAATATGTTATATAACATTTAATGAATATAACTTGTAATAGTATTATTGAACTTTGCTATTTATTATATTATTTTGATGACTGGGGATTTTTGTGATTGTATTCCCTTTCATGGCTGGGTAATATTTCACCTCTTCTCTGGGTGCACTCATCAGCTCCTTCGGCCTCAAGTACCACCTTTATGCTGATGACACTCAACTCTACCTTTCCTCTCCTGATCTCTCTCCCTCCCTTCTTTCCAGGGTATCCACATGCCTCTCTGCCATCTCCTCCTGGATGTCCTCTAGATTTCTTAAACTCAATCTTGCTAAAACTGAACTCATTGTCTTTCCTCCCTCTCGTACCTCTTTCCCCTCTGACCTCTCCATCACTGTTGACAACTCATCTATCTCCCCTGTTCCCCAACTCCGCTGCCTAGGTGTCATCCTCGACTCCTCTCTCTCCTTTGCCCCTCACATTCACTCTCTCGCCAAATCCTGCCGTTTCCAGCTTCGCAAACATTGCCCGCATTCGGCCCTTCCTCTCCCAGGATGCCACCAAATCTCTCGTCCACTGTCTGATTATCTCCCGCTTGGACTACTGCAACCTTCTCCTTATCGGCCTCCCCCTCTCTCATCTCGCTCCCCTTAGATCTGTACTTAACGGCGCTGCTAGGCTTATTTTCCTCTCTCGCCGGTCCACCTCTGTATCCCCACTCTACCAAGCCCTTCACTGGCTCCCCTTCCCCTACAGAATCCTTTTCAAGCTCCTCACTCTGACTTACAAGGCCCTCGCCAACTCCACTGCTCCCTACATCTCTAACCTTATCTCTATTCACACTCCCTCCCGCTCACTGCGATCGTCCAACAATCGTCGCCTCTCTTCCCCTCTGATTACCTCCTCTCACGCACGTATCCAAGACTTCTCCTGCGCCGCTTCCCTCCATTGGAACAAGCTCCCCCGCTCCATCAGAACTTCCCCTAATCTGTCCTCTTTCAAACGTACAGGACAATCTCTGGATATATGGACCACTACTAAGCGCAAGTATTGTAACCAATTCTTTTCAAACTTGGACATTTAGTCAAGCTTCACCGGACCGTGATATCCTCCAGGACTGTAACCAAGTCATTATATTGTATTCTATTCTATCTGTCTGTTTATGAAGATTTTCTGTTGGACATTTTTCTTTGAACTTATCAGTTCTCTACTCAATACACCAAGGTCTATGACCATTTATATGTACATGTTTTAACCCGCATATGGAATTATGTATTTTATTGTATATGTTTGCGCAATTTAACACATGACTTACTGTTGTACTCTCTGATAAAACTATTTTGTTTATAGCTCCCGGCATATCCATTATTTAGGTAGAGCGCGGAATACTTTGTATTTATGTACATTAAAAACCCACCTTTTCCTTAAAGCCTTCCAGTCTCATGCCTAAAATCCCACCGGTCGGCTACCTCTCTTTCTCATCCCTTCTTCCCTTCTCCCCCTTCCTCGACTCCGTCTCCGTTTCTCCCGTCTCTCCGTCTCATCCATGTGTCTGTCTGTCTTCCCCTCCCTTTAGATTGTTTGCTCCTTTGAGCAGGGCTCTCCTACCTTCTGTTTCCATCACTTTTAACTGCACTCTCCAGCTACTCAGCTCTCCTCCTCTCAGTCCCTCTGCCCTCTGTCTCCTCTCGCTTCTCTCCGCTCCCCTCATTGACTCTCAACCTGTCATCCGTGCCCACCCTCTTGGGCCATAGTTACCTGCCTATACTCACTTTTCCCCTCCCTCCCTCTCTTTCATGCTGTGCCTGAGCCCCCAGAGTTATAGTGCTTTACTTGTACTGTGCTGTTTCACCTTGTACTGTGCCATTGTTTGTCCTTGTACGGCGCTACGGATACTTTGTGGCGCCCTATAAATAAAAATGAATAATAATAATAATAATTTACAGTGAAAATGTAGAAGTCACTAGGTAGCTAAAACTTAAAAAATAAAGTGGTTTTAATAGCTTGTTTTGTCCTGCAATATTATCTACCCTACTAAGAAACATGTGGATAATAACACTCACTGAAGAATTTTGTGACTATAAAAGTTCACAGGTACAATGATTTTTTTTCACAGCCCACTGAACCCTGGAGTGACTTCTATATTTTTTATTTATTTTCTTCTATACTTTTAGTTTATAGTAGTAAGTACATTTGTTATTTTTATAATACCCATGTTCCCGTATGAGATGATCTTCATATCCAGGTGTCTCTTACCTTCTCTAACAATTACACCTTCCTTTATGGAACACATCACACATCTGACATCATTACTCTCCAAATATATGAGTGTGTTATACAGGATATTTACATATATTGATATCACATTTGTAATAACACATACAGCCTAGTTAACTTAAATGTTATGTTTTGTTTGTAGCCAAATTTGTATGAAAATTGAACCAGTGAGAATTACACCAACTCATCTAAACTGGACTTGTTATCTACCTTACTCAGATCCAAACTATAACTGGATATATTTAACTTTCATACCGAATAAACAACTAGAGAGTCGACTTAATGTTTCTACTGAAGGTAAGTGTATTGCGTTTACTACTGGTCAGAGTATTGCGGTGGTGAAACTAAAGTCCTGTGACACCTGGAGCTAAATCTAACCAGGGGTTCCCATTGCTCCATAATACAGCAAACATACAACACCCAACTACCAATAAAGTGCACACAGATCGTATATATTTATATTAAGCATCATTTTAAGAATAAACTATAAGCATCAGTTTAATTAAGTTTGAATTAAGTCTTCCGTTATAACCCCCTATTTTCAATTGGTCATTACTTTGGAATAGTACAACATGAAAATTACCCTATATATATATCAAACCCAATCCTGGCCTTCACCCTATTCCCATGATTACTTATCACTACTCCACTAATACTAGAACTTCCCATCCACCATGCACCTCCAACCCAGCCAAATACATCCCCATTCCCACCTGCACTCACCTTCTTCTATGCACCCTGGAACATTTGTTCCATGCGCAAAAAACTCACATCCATTCATGGAACTTTTTACTTCTCACTCCTTCACTCTCCTTGCTCTCATGGAAACCTGGACCTTCGACACTGTCTTCACTGCTGTAATCTCGTTTGGTGGTCTCTCTTTCTCCTACACTCCTCATGCCAGTGACCGTCATGGTGGTGGCATGGGCATAATGCTGTCTCCTGGCTGCATCTACACTGTACTTCTCCCTGAACTCTCTCTCTCTCATTGTCCCCCTTTGAAGTTCATTGCATTCGATCATTGCTTCCATTCCAACTGTATTGCAGTTGTCTTTCGCCACCCTGCCCCCTATTTCAATTCATTGACAACTTTGCTGCTTGGTTCTATCATTTTGTCTCTCCACTGACCTTCTTTCTCTTATTCTTTGAGAATTCAACATTCCCATAGATCACCCTCTTAACTCTGCAGCCTCTAAAGTCTTCACTCTCACTGGAAGAGGGACGTCACCTTCCACCCACCGTGACAATCACTCTATTGATATCATATTTGCCAACTTAATGACATAACCAACTTTTCCAACTCTGCCTTCCCACTCTCCGATCATAGCCCTCTGTCATTCAACCTCTCCCATCCCCCTGCTCTACCACCCCTCCTAAAACTGCTTGCATTCAGCATCAGTATCACACCCTACTTTTCATGGCCTCTTTCGAAAACCTCCTTCCTTCCATCTCCTCCCTATCCTACCCCAATCCCAATGCTGCTCTCCCTTTACAACATTTCAATGTGAAGCCCTTGAGGCCTCCAACTAACCAAACTCCAATCCTGACACTCCCCACAGACTTGATACCTACAAGGATGCTCCCACTCTGTCGAGCACCAATGAAGGAAATTCAGACCACTCCTCCCATTCGCTTCCAAAATCCTTGAAATTGTATTCAACTGACTGACCCATTTCCTCACCCCCCACTCCCTTTTTGACGCTCTACAGTCCAATTTCTGATCTTTTCACTCCACAGAAACCCTTCCCCACCAAAATGACCAGCGTCCATCTCTTAGCTAAGTCTAAAGGCCGCATCTCCATCCTCACACTACTCAACCTCTCCACCACCTTTGATACTGTTGATCACTCTCTCCTCCTCGACACTCTCCAATTCCTTTGCGGTCATGACACTGTCTCTCTTCTGTTCTCCTCCTACCTCTCTGGTTGCACCATCATTGTTTCCACCTCTCATTCTTCCTCTACTCCCATGCCATCCTTTCTCCTGCCTATCCACCCTTCAGTTCATCATGAACGCTGTGAGCAGACTAAATTTTCTCTCCCGCTGCTCCTCATTTGCTGAACCGCAAATCCCTCAACTGGCTTCCTGTTGCTGAACTCAGTTCAAGCGCTCTCTCCCTCACCTATAAAGCCCTCCACAATGACTATACTGCTGACCTTATCTTATGATATACCCCTGCTCGACCCTTATGCTCCACCATTGACCAATCCCCTCCAAAGGGGCTGTACTCCTAGTTAACCTTCTAATAGACACATCCTTCGAACAGCATTCGACCTTAGGGTTATTGCATTATACAAAAGACATTACAAACAAATACACTTCATATAAACATATTATAAACAGATTACATGCAATATAAACACTTAATTCTACTCATTATTCTAGCCCAGGAAGACGCAAGAGCTAAGGGTTCTTACATACAGTGTTTAAAAATGACAAATGTAGGCAAAACTTTTTACTTTCTCTTTTAACAGAGAAATTAGTCAAAGGAAGTTCTCAGTTTTTCTGCAGTGCAGTATGGTATATACTTAATGAGCACTCCCATGGTACTCAATGATACTTAATGTTAGTGCTTGGACATGTTGCAGTCAACTTTGACAGTGATGCAAAGTGAAGTGAACGCTTATCAGAAATATTGTTCGGGTGGGACTATTTGATTGTTGCTAACGTTGCTTTACATAGTATTTCTGGAGCTTGTTTACTCATGTACTTAGCGCATCTATCTGGCTTCTTAATTTAACATAAGTACTTCCACTGTGTTATATTTTTGGGGGGAGATCAATTACTTCGAAGGTCATTCACTAGCTACAAAATACATAAGTATATAAACGATCAGGGAATTTGACCGCTGTCTTTATACATAGTAGTATGACCACTTTACTTATTTTTTAAAATGACTCAATGCAGACGCAAACATGTGCCGGATTGTGGGCTCGTATACAGGGGCAGATCTAGTCATTTATCTTTTATTTCCATCAAACATTTGGGAGCTTACATCAGAATAGAGCAAAGTTAGCTCTTAATGATGCTTCTACCAGTCCTTCTGAGACCTGTTTGTAGCCATTGGTGTATCAATACAAAGCCTCCAGTAACAGTAGAGGAAAAAGATTTGAGCATGGAGACAAAGCCTTGATGTCTATTTAAAACCTGCTCATGTTGGAGCTGTGTATTAAATATGTCACTAGACTGGACAGGAGACATGGCTAATCCAATCTGTTAGCACAGCCAATCCAGTCAGTTGCTGTATTCATCACGGACCTCTTGTCCATGTCACAGAATGCTATGTACGGTTAGCCATTGTCCCCCAGGACTGTGCTTTGCTCCTCCTCCTGTGACCAGCAGTTACAAGCAGCTAAATGCAGGAGTCCTGGCTTGAAGGCGCATACTACAGTACTAGTTGGGGGAAGCACTTTGGAAAGAGAGGGGTAACCCATGTAAGAACCTTAGCCTCAGTGTTTGTATGCACCGACCACTAACAATAAAACTTTTTTTACAGCTGGCTGATCTCAGAGCATTTTAGTGTTTCCTCTTTTGCAAAAAAAAGCTTATGTGACTCTTCCACTTCCTGGTTCTCGTAGTGCCCTGTCATGACTTGACTTAATCTGTATTACTGAGGAAGGAAGATATAGATGTGTGTCTGCTAATAGCACCCTCTGTTTTATCAGATCGTCACATGGTAACTCTCCAGCTGTCTGTCACCATAGCTGTTAAATAGTTTCAGAATTTGCAATTCTCTGATGAATTAAAATATTCACATAGGGGTTGCAACGATGAAAAAAATTGATTTTACTGACATTACTATGTTTAACTGCTTTGGCATCATTGAGATTTTATCATGCATGTAACATGACCACATAGCATTTATATATTTATATCAAGTGAGGTGCAGAAGTAACCACATGTAACACATACAATTAATTAATCCCTGTTACTCTCCCACAGTAGGCAACATGTTTAAGAACTTTTAGATAGTTTGCACGTAACAATGCCTACGTCTGTATATAAACAGGAATTATTGGTTTCACATATTGGACCATATGTTAAACTTGCCACGCAACAATGTGGTCGCTTGTACGGCCATTCCCAAGTTCATAAAAAAATTCAGTCCAAATAAAAGACTATTTGTTTCAGAGAGTAGAGTCTCCTCGTTCAAGCCTTTAAGCGAGTTAGTTAAGCAAAGATATTCTAAGACCTCTTGTGTTAAATAAAATATAAATGTTGACACTGGTAAAAGAAAATACTACCTCTTAATTGAAAGTAATTTACCTGATTTTGATTTTGAGTCATTGGACAAATGCTGTGATATTGGCTAATTGGCCAGAGGCTGACATATTGGTTAATTGGCCGGAGCATGTGATATTGGAAATTGGCCCGAGGCTGTGATATTGGTAATTGGCCCGAGGCTGTGGTAATGTGTTATTGGCTGGAGGCTGAGATATTGGTTAATTGGCCAGAGGCTGTGATACTGGTAATGGATCTGAGGCTCAGATACTGGGTAATTGGCATGTACTTACCAGATGTTGGAGATTAATGTGGATATAGGTAAAGAGAGATTCCCTTATGGTGTAGTACTATACTGGGATAATTAGTGCTACAAACTCTGTATCTGCATCACGTACAATCTACTAGCAAAGTCTCAACTAATCTGTTGTCCAAAACAAAATAATTCCCTCGATGGCCAGAAATACCTCAGGGGGTAAATGTATCAAGGTGAGAGTTTTCCGGCAGGTTTGAAAAGTGGAGATGTTTCCTATAGCAAGATTCTAGCTTTCTTTTTGTAGAATGCAATAAATAAATGATAGCTAGAATCTGATTGGCTTTTCAAACCCACCAGAAAACTCTCAGCTTGATACATTTACCCCCAGGTCTTTTATCATACATCCCAATTGTCCCGATTTAGGTGGGACAATCCCAATTTGAAGGACTGTCACGCGGATTATAACTTTTGTCCTGATTCAAGGACCAGATCACAGGTGCCCCTTCAATGCTGCATGTACCAGCAGCAGGTGCACGCAACATTATGGGTTGTTTTTAGGGGAAAGGAAGGGGTCTGGGTGAGGGTGGCCCAGCGCTTCTGAAGTGCAGGACAGTCCCCTCCTTGGGGATGTGGCCACACCTTGTACAGTGTGACTATGCATCTTTCTTGAGCACTGGATGTCCCGATTCCAAAGCTAAAAAGATTACTTGGCAGATTTACTTTATCGATAAATCATTATGGAGCAAACAGTAGGGAGAGGAGGAGAAATATCAGCATTAAACACGGCCAATAGTGCAATATCATAAAAAAATTTTAAAGCTCCATTCTATGAATACATGTCGGCTACCAGTCCTTCTGTCCTCCTGCTGCCTGTGGAAGTGAAACTCTCTGTGGTGCAGTGGAGGAGGCGCTTGTACTATGCAGCACAGTGACTCAGCCTAAACTAGGAACAACACTTGTTTGATACAAATAAGCAATTTTGAAATTGATGTCTTCTGTGTTTTGTGTATATTAATTTGGGAATATTAAAAAAGCTATTTATGCTAGTGCACCATTGGCAGTGTTTTGTTTTCTCTTAATCTACTCCTCCCCTTACTACTTGTTCCAAATTGACCTCCATAAAGGAACTGAAGTTGTTCCTGATTAAGTAATTACTGAAAAGTAATGTTTGGAACCTCTCCACCCCAGAATAACTGGCTCCTAAGTTAGATTTTGCCACTCATCTTGTTTTACCTTCTGTGCACTGCAGATATTCTTTCATCCTCTCTATATCTACAATTTATAGGAGATACAGCCAAACCGCAAAACCTGCGCTGTAAAGATGCTTATGGTCAGATAACATGTTCCTGGGAGGTGAGGCTGGCAGTAACTGACTCTGTTGACTTCAGTCTGTATTACATCAATGAGTCTGGAGGGTAAGTTCAAAACAGCTGGAGGAATAGAGATGTGAAATATTAATTCTCTGAATGTTCTGGTGCCCAATCTAATGTCAGTGAATATTTTTAAGCCAATGCCAACATTGTGGAGTTTGTAAGTTGGGGCAGGAGCCTTGGAAGTGGAGGCAACCTGGCATTGCCTGGTCTCCTCCCCTGTTTCCTGCATGTTCATTATAGTATTGGGATATGCAAAGTCCATCAGTAAATAGATATGTGCCCTTTGAAGAGTTCAACACACCGGGGAGCATTTAAGTAAACAGGTGCATACGAAAAATGTGGTCTTTCCCATAGAAGTTTGATTAAATTTTGTAACCTTGAAAAACAGTAAGGGCTAGATTTACTAAGCTGCGGGTTTGAAAAAGTGGGGATGTTGCCTACAGCAACCAATCAGATTCTAGCTGTCATTTTGCAGAAGGTACTAAATAAATGAAAGCTAGAATCCGATTGGTTGCTATAGGCAACATCCCCACTTTTTCAAACCCGCAGCTTAGTAAATCTAGCCCTAAGAGTCTATATGGGAAACAGCATATTTGTTTCTTGGTTCCAGTTTCCAGAAATGTGTTCCAGATGTTCTATAAATTGTAATCTTGCAAGCAGGGCCCTCTTGCCTCTTAGGGGTATATTTACTAAACTGCGGGTTTAAAAAAGTGGAGATGTTGTCTATAGCAACCAATCAGATTCTAGCTGTCATTTTGTCGAATGTACTAAATAAATGATAGCTAGAATCTGATTGGTTGCTATAGGCAACATCTCCACTTTTTCAAACCTGCAGATTAGTAAATATGCCCCTTAGTCTGTTTGTGAACACCCAGATAATATGAGAATTATGATTTATTGCTCTGTATCCAATTTTGTTATTTATATTAATAATAATAATAAAAATAATAATAATAATAATAATAGTAATCTCTCTTCTTTTCCGGTGCTGTATGCAGAGAGGCTCCTGCTCCCTTAAGCATTACAGCCATTATGAAATATTGCTTACGGGAGGTAAGAGTCTCACTATACAGTTGTGTTAGTGCTGTAAAGGCAGCAGTAGCCTTTGTTTTGGCTATACTGTATATTTTTATTATTTTGTATATAAATCTTATACTCTTTTATAAGGTAACTAGTAGCCTTGCACTAACATTTTAAAAAAAATAAGTAGAGTGTTGGGCAGGACAATAACTGTCTGAAGATTTCTTACGTCATTGCACCTAATTTTGCTTATGAAGGAAGCATTAGGGTTTTCTCTCTCTACCCCCACTCTCGTTTTTTATTCAATGTCTCCACCCCCCCTCTCCCCGATAGTTCATTACTTACCTAAGCCCCCCAAGAGGCGGTACTGCTCCTCTCAGGTCTTCTTCACTGGAGGAGGCGCAATTTTATGATGTCATGCTTAAGGGAGTCGGTGGATGGAGAAAAAAGCTCTGGATTGGTCGCATCCGGTTCCAGATGGTGCCATTGGGTGCAGAACACTGCTGAATAGAGATGCTCACTGAACCCCGTGTTTTGGTTTTGTTTTTGGTTTTGGATCTGGATTACCGTTGTGTTCTGGTTTTGGTTTTGCAAAACCGCCATTGCGTGTTTTGGTTTTGGTTTTGGCTTTGTTTGGTTTTGTTTTGCCATTTTTGAAAAAAATACAATTTTTTGGGTCTAAAATAACCTAATTTAGTGCTCAACAAGTTTCTTGGATAAGTGAGGTAATTCTAAAGCTAATAAATTATCCAAAAAACAGTTTAATCCCTGGTAGGCCGTCCTTAATGCGAACACTTGCCTGCAAATTATACAGACAAATCTGGTTGTCTACCTCGTCCATCTTTGATTACAGGCAATGTAGCCATCATCTTTGGGTGTATATTACACCCTCCACTTGTAGTTGAATAGAAAAAAAGCAGCCTGCATAGACTGTGAATTAGAAAGTAAAAATAAATGGACCATGGTAGTTTGGTGGCTATCTATGCCCCCCCCAGACCTCCACTTGAAGTTGAATAGAAAAAAAGCAGCGTGCATAGACTGTGGAATTAGAAAGTAAAATAAATGGACCACGGTAGTTTGGTATCTGTCTGCATCAGACCCCCTCTCCACTAGGAGTAAAATAGAAAACTATTCAGCCGTTATAGAGTCTAGAATATAAATAGAAATTGAGAAAGGCAATTTGGTATCTGTCTGCATCATAATCATCAACATCATCATTAGTGCCCTCGTGGCCTACACAAATCTCCCCCTCATCCTCTTCCAATTTAAAAGTGGCATCCTCAATTGGTGTATCACCGGCTACACTCGAGCTGTTCAGGCACACATCAGCAGAACTGCTGAAAGGGCCCTTCTTTATGGGTACACTGTCACTAACAGAATGCTCACGATTAGACATACTACTGTTGGATGGACTCTCCACAGGGATTGGTGTCATTTCTGATTCAGAGCAAACATTATCCTCTAATGCCTTACTGTTAACTTGCAGCTCGACTTTGATGCGTAACAGTAGTTGTGCACCACTTGTAGGCTCTGTAACATTTTTGGATCTGCCACTAATAGAGAAAGGTGAAGGCCTCATTCTCTCTTTGCCACTGCGTATGTAGAATGGCATGTTGGCAATTTTTTTTTATCGGCAGTTAACTTTTCCTCAGTTACACTTCGTTTTCGCTTCAACACGGTAAAAAAAATTTTGGTGTGTGTTTTTTTGCCTGATTTCAAAAGACGGTGTAGTTTGACATCGCCTTTCCCAGATGACGTACTGGGAACACTACCATCAGGACTGGTGACAGAACCTGGTTGCTCATTTTGTTCATATGTGGATTGCTTTAAATCCATTCTGAGCCCAAAGCACTTGTAGTGCTACAAATTGTTTTTGACACTGCTGCAATATAGTACTTTTTTCACAGCCAGATAAATTTCTGCAAAAGAATGGGGGACACCCCAAAAGCAAATGGAAGTGCTAAATATATTTATTATTAAAGTGCTGCAATATAGTACTTTTTTCACAGCCAGATAAATTTCTGCAAAAGAATGGGGGACACCCCAATAGCACTTGGAGTGCCAGGAACAAAAAACCCTCCTCTCTTCTCCTCTTACTGCTGTAACAATCTGGTATTAAGCTTTCAATACTGTTGAATACAATCAATCACTGTCCCTGCGCTGATATAGCCAGTGTGACTTAACCCTGCTTTCTCCTTCTGTCAAATGGCGATGGATTGCTGTGGAGGCTGGTATTTATGCTTTTTAAATCTCGCGAGATCCGAGCTCAGAAAAACGAATACGTCACAATGACTCGGTACTCGGATACCCTAAATTCGGTAGGATTCGGATCTCGGGGAACCGAGCCCGCCCATCTCTACTGCTGAAGCACGGAGTTCTCCCTGTATAACGATGCACCTTCTATATTGGTGCCCGGACACTACAACAACACCTTTCTCATTGCTGTGTCCTGGGCGAGCGCACCATCCTATTTACGGCTGTGAGTCCTCCCCTGTTCTGTGGGGCCCTATGAGAGTGGGGTACCTGGGGCACATGCTCCCTAGCCCCTGTTCCATTACTTCATTACTTCCATTACTCCAATACTTCACCCCCTCTGTCTATGCGCTCTATATACTATATATATATATATATATATATATATATATATATATATATATAAAAAATGTATACACATACATGCCACAACATTAAAACCACTTGCCACCTACCTGATATTGTGTTGGTCCCCCTTCTGCCACCAAAACTGCTCTGACCCGTTGAGGAATGGACTCCGCAAGTGCTCTGAAGGTAGCACATCCTTTAAGCCCTGTGAGTTTCAAGGTGCGGCCTCCATGGATCTGGCTTGTTTTCCAGTACATCTAATAGATGCTCTTTTGGAGTGAGATCTGGGCAGGCCAAGTCAACACACTGAACTGTTTGTCATGTTCCTCAAACCATCACTGAACAACTTTTGCAGCGTGACAGTGTTTTCCTGTCAAAAGCGGTATTCAGAACAAGGAATACTGTTGCCATGAAGGGGTGTACTTGCTCTGCAGCAATGTTTACATTGGTATGTGTTTAAGTAACATCCACATGAATGCCAGGACTGAAGGTTTCCCAGCAGAACATTGCCCAGAGCATTACACTGCCTCTGCTGGCTTGCCCTTTTTCCATAGTGCATCCTGGTGCCATCTCTTCCCCAGGTAAGCAACACAAATGCACCAGGTCACCCACATGATGTAAAAGGAAATGTTACCCTGTCGGTTCACTGATTGACCTTCCTTGGACCACTTTTGGTAGGTACTAACCACTGACCGGGAAGACCTGCCATTTTGGAGATGCTCTGATCCAGTCATCTAGCCCTCACAGTTTGGCCAGGGCCGTAACTAGAGCTGGGCGATAGGGGCAACCGCCCAGGGCGCAAGGCTGAAGGGGGGCGCAGTTTATGAATGTTTTAGGTTAATTTGGTAAAAATTGTGGGCTAGGGGTGGCATTTTGCTTTCTAGCCCCAGGCGCTAAAATTTTAACCTACGGCTCTGAGTTTGGCCCTTGTCAAGGTTGCTCAGATCCTTACACTTGCCTGTTTTTCCTGCAACCAACACATCATGTTCAAGAAAGGACTGTTCACTTGCTGACTATTATATCCCACCCCTTGACAGGTGCCATTGTAATAAGATAATCAATGTTTTTCACTTCACTTGTCAGTGGTTGTAATGTAGTGACTGATCTGTGTATATACTATACTACACCACATGGTCATTATAAGTCTTATTATTGTGTGGGCATGCTGCAGCTCCACCTTGACTACCCTTCCAGGATTACCCCCTTCCTTTCACAGGACAAGAGCCAAGCAAAGCGAAAGAGTCAGTCATAATATTGCTTCTCTCTGGCAACACCACTTTTCTACAGCACTTGTGAATCTCTTCAACAGCGATTCTTAGTAAAAGTAAATATTGGGGACAGATGCACTATTAATGCTGGGTCAATAAGAAGGAGTTTGTAGTCTTGAGAAAAGAGGGGTTAATTTTTTTTGCATAAATGTAAACTCCCGTTAGTAGTTACATGTTTTTCGACACAAACTACTAAACTGGTTTCACATTTTCTATTGTTTTTTTTCCTTCAGGGAGAATGAATGTAAACCCAACTGCCAGCAGGAGAATCCTATGTACCTTACCTGTCACTGTAACGTAACTTTTGGAAATAATTCAGTTCCTGATATGCTACGTAACATCAGTGTTAGGCCAAGAAAATCAATTCTAGCTTTTGAAGATTGTCAGTTTGGTGAGTTCTGATGTGATGTGTTGATGTCTCCTATCAATAAATAGAAATTCATAAATGTAAAAAAATCATTAGATATTTGGTACTTGATTATATGGGCACCACTTAAAGCATGGGCTTCGCCCACATGGTTCCAGGGAGGATTTGCCTATCTTAAGCCAGTAGGGAGTTAGCGCTGCTGACCGAATCCCCCTGCTACTCTCCCTTCCCTCCCCCTCCCTGGCTGCCTGCCAACTGTTTAAGGATGTTGTGATGTGGGCGCTGGAAGAGGAAGATAGGGAGACACCAGAGAGCTGCAGTGAAGGACAGCCAAGGAGGTCCAGCTGCGGCCAAAATGACAGGTTGGCAGTGTCCACGTTTCAAGTGCTATAATTATCAAGATGCAAAAGGCATGACACACCATATGGAGAAATTGTTTTTCCGATTGTTAGAAAGTGGAAAAGAGCCTGCGTGAAAGTACCTATATATGGCCTGATTTTTTTGTTTGTTTGTTTTGTGTTATGTTTTTATCAGCATAGTGCGTTAAAGAACCAAAACGTTACCCAGCCAACAGATCTTCTTTTAACTCCCCCTAGTTTACTAGATAACTGACAGCTGAACTCTTTGTCCCACCATGTTGTTGCGGTTTACAATTAGAGATATAAATGTTCTTTTCTCCCTCAGTTAAACTTCAACCCAGAACCCTAATAATGAAGGAAACAAAACAAGGAGAGGTTTTTGTTGCTAGCTGGACAGGGCCAAATGAGAAAACCGGATTTAAACATCACTACGAACTTTGCTATTGGAGAGAGAACAATCTGAAGTTAAATGAGGTAAAGAATTTGAAAGTGTTATTGTTGTGATGTAACATGTACAATGCACCATTTCACAATTTCCTTTGCCCACTCTCCTGTTAATGGTAGGAGACTCCCATATTTCGGGTAGTCTTCCTGGGCTATCGGGAAAGTAGGTCACCCTCCTGAATTCCCCTTCTCTTTTCTGAGAAGTGGGCTAGGCAGAGCCGCAATGACTCAAGTCACGGTGTCACATCTCTTGCACTTGTCTCTTGGACCTCTTCTCCGGAGGTATAAAACGTAGGCAAGTATGGCTTAGCATTATTTCCTTGCAACTCTGGACCATTAGGTTTGATTCTGAACAAGGTTGCTGTCTGTATGGATTGTATGATTTTCTTGTGTTTAAATGGGTTTCATTTGGATGCTTCAATTTCATTAGGTCACTGGTAGATTAATTAGTAGATTAATTAATTGGTAGTTAACTAAATCTGTTAAACTGTATGCGTATTTGTGTAGTAGTTATACTATAAGCTACATGGAGGCAGAAGCTGATTTGCCTGAATAAAGTTCTTCAACTGTACAGCAAAGTGGAATATAGCGATGTTCTATAAATAAAGGATGAGTGGCATAATGTACCTCCTAAATATATATAATAGCATCATCATCATCACCATTTATTTATATAGCACCACTGATTCCGCAGCGCTGTACAGAGAACTCATTCACATCAATCCCTGCCCCATTGGGGAGCTTATAGTCTAAAAGACTAGGTTAATTTTGATAGCAGCCAATTAACCTACTAGTATGTTTTTGGTGTGTGGGAGGAAACCGGAGCACCCGGAGGAAACCCACGCAAACACGGGGAGAACATACAAACTCCACACAGATAAGGCCTGGAATTGAACTCATGACCCCAGCGCTGTGAGGTAGAAGTGCTAACCACTTAGTTACCATATACAGGCACAAGGTGGGTCACTGAAATCCAATACTAATAATATAAGGGGTGTTTTTTTTCCTTATAATACGCAACTTTTCCTGACACTGAAGGGATGACATCACAACTCACCAATTGTAAGCATTGACATCATAACTCTTCGGTTTTTGGCAATTGCAACTCATTGTTTATACAGACATTAGTTACAGTTTATTCATCTATTAGAATTATTTGAGCAATATATAATAATTATTGACAAAAGAGGGCATGGAGAGCATACAGCATTTTTTTTTTATTTCTGGTACCCAAACAATATGTAGTGATATAGTACTGTGCATGAGTAATGTGCATAATGTTACAATAATATAGTAATATATAGTATAGTTAGAGGAGTGTGTCATGACTATTGAATTTTGAATAAGTAGCTATGAGCAACAGGAGCGATGTTCACTATGGTACCCATAATCCCTGGTACAGAATGTTTATGGTTTGCCTTCTGCAGAGTCTATAAGTTCTCCTGGGAAAAGGACCAAACTTTTCACTGCTTTAGTTTTGTCATTATTTGACAGTTAAACCTGTGCAAGCATGCACAATATAATATACGTGGGATCCAGCCTCTTCTTCATGTCATGGACCCTGAAACGTCAGACTACAAATTCATTCTGCCTCCTTTCTCATTGTGCACTAAGTATTTTCTTTTTATCATAGTATGTCACATACACATCATGTCACATACACGTCTCTCTTCTTCACTGCTCTGTGTCCAACGTGCTAATCACGGCACGTTAACTCTATCTTTTTGCAGTAGACCCTGAGTCTTAGTGAGACATTGTTGTGAGCAGGGGAGGGTTGGCAAATTTTGGCCCAGGGGGCAAGACTTGACTCAGCAACCTATTTTAAAGGGAAAAAATGCTGGTGGCCCAGTGACCCAGCCCAAGTTAGCCCAGCCTGCCCCTGGTTGTGAGAACCTAAAAGAAGTTGTTCTGAATAGAATACATTCCATAACTGATAATCAGAGGATCATATAAACAGATTCTTGTCCCAAAATTGGATCCCCAATCACAGTTTGCATGCCCTACTTAATTATCACTTTCTCACCACAGTGCTTCTAAAGCATATTGAAAAAAATCTATTGAGAAATCTATGTCTACCATAGAGTCAGATAAAATGGTGCCCACCATAGGGGAGACCCATTAGAGTCTCTGCAGACTGATTAGGATTTTTCTTCATATCCCAAATCAAAATAATATATATATAATATATATGTCAGGGTTAGGGCCCAAATAAATTGAATTGATAAATTAAATTGATAAATATGAATGTACATGATTCCCCCCCTCAGACAAAAGTGGTTAAAAATATTTTGGCAGTAAGCGAGGGGGGAGGTAATTAGGCTAAGATCAGACATTCTTTCAGGAAACTCACTTAACAGGTTCCCATGTGTGTCATAATCTCTGTAGGCCATCTGCATTGCTCTTTTCCAAGAGTACTGAGTATATAGTTGAGACTTGGTGTTTTATATCTAGCTTCTCTAATTGTACTCTTAAGGGGTTTTCAAGGAGATCCAGGCTGGCCTTCTAAAAACGTAAGGTCAAAGCGTGTCTAAGTTGTAAATATTTAAAGAAATTACTTTTAAGTAGCTTGTACAATCCCTGAAGTTGTTGAAAAGGAAGTAATATCCCATCTACATATAATTGTCCAAGGTGAAGGATCCCATATAAAGGCCAGGTCTCGTCTTCCCCTATCTTTACCAATTCACCAAAATTTGTTTTAGGATCATAACCAGAGTTAATTATAATTTTAACTGAAGCCTGCCAAATATTTAGAGCTTGTGTTATTAAAGGAGGGCCACTTATAGATTGTTCAACAGCTAGGAGAATTTGGTTCAGGAGTGTTTAGATCTCGTTGCCGAAACCAGGAAACCATGAAGGTCTGAACCCTCACGAGATTGTAGCTATGTATTAATATGTGCTAAGTGAGAGGCAAAATAATAAAGTTGCGTATTTGGTTACGCAATTCCCCTCAATTTTCTGGATCTACACAAGATAGTAAATTTGACACAAGCTCGTTTATCTGCCCATACTAATGATGAAATTAAACTGTCAATGGTACGCAAAATAGATCGAGGTATATAGATTGGTGATTGTTGTAATATGTATAGAAACTTTGGTTGGAGGATCATTTTTAATAAATTAATCCGACCTGTAATAGTCAGTGGTAACTGTTTCCAAGCATGAATTTAGCCTTTGAGATATTCATATTGAGGTTGGAGATTATATTGAATATAGTTATTCATATTATTGGAGGTCTTTATACCTAAGTATTTAAATGTAGGAGTCCACTTCAAAGGGGTTTGTAACAATAGACCAGTTGGACAGGGATCCTTAACCGGAGATACACTCTACCTAAAACATATTTTTCGGATATAAAACCATTAATACATACTCTAGCTTTGGGACAAGAATAAAGCATTTTCACGTATTGAATGAAGACCGTTCCAATGCCAAATTTTAATAATACTGTCCACAGGTACCTCCACTCCACAGAATCAAAGGCCCTAGCAGCATCTAATCATTTAGTCATTTACATGCTTAGAGTAGACTGTCTAATTTTGGCATTGTGAATTAGAGAAACCTTTGGGTGAATACAAAAGATAAAAGCTACCTATGCATTTATATAAGAAATGCAAACTTTATAGAACATGCCTTCATATTTCATATTTTAGGAAATCAGTGTGCCACTCTGTAATTAGGAAATTTTATAATGCTGGGCGCTCATCAAATGTTTGACCTAATAATGCAGATACCTAGTAATCCAACTCGATTTACTTCAATAATGTTATAAAATCATTATGTAGTAGTTAAACATTTATTAAAATACAATAAAAGATATGATCATGTGTTACCATGAATAAATGCATAAATAATATGTACATCCAGATGGAAAGTAATGGTACCACTTTAAATAATAGTGTAATCTACACAATAATGCATAAACTGCAAACCTAATTGCATGGAATGACAGATAAAAAGCAATTAACAATTGATGACAGATAGAAAGCAATTAACAATTAATAATCCAAGGGATTGCATGAGAAGAGTCAATCTCATCAATATATGAACTCTAACAATAAATCATACATGAATCACAGTTCTAATCATCCAGATTGGTGACGTGTGCTGCTGAAGATAAGTACCATATAAATATATAATATAAAAAATATATCAGTCCTCATGAAGGTTGTAAACTTCCGAATCAAAGAAAATCCATCACGCTTAACATCAATTAACCAAAAAAATGAAGATGAATGAATCAGCCTACTAGTTGTGTAGTTCCATGCATTCGTTCCAATAAAACAAAGTATAACTCCGTGTTTTATGATGGTATAATACTTGCGGTTTGATGTTAAAGTGAGAGTAAGGTCCAGTCTCAGCAAAAAATCTAGTATATTGTCCCGATAATACAAACAGCTTATCCCAAGTAGAAGAAAAGATTAAGCAGCGGGTGATCACGCCGCTGCTGTTAGCGGCTAATGGTGCGTTCCACTGTGGAACGCAAACGCACTTCCGGTATTGACGTCACTTCCGGATAGTGCTATTGGCCAATAGAATAGAAATGGGTGGAACCCAACGCGTTTCGTCCTGCTCCGGACTTTCTCAAGGGCTATTGTGAACGTCTACGAACCAGTGGTTTAAATGTGCTGAGATTGAACCTGATAGGTTCCCAGATCTTTCGTGCCCCAGTCTCTGTTCTCTATGTTAAACGGCTCATTATGCACACAAATAAATGCAATATATTAGTACTCTTAATGGTTACATTAATCAGCATGATATTCTTACTATGTTATATGCATCCCCAAGATTCGTACAGCAATAAACAATGTACACAGTTATATTAACAATTACAATTGTCTTGAGTTACCTTATTGCGATGATATTATTAATAATAATAATAATAATAATAATAATAATAAATAAATTGAAAAATAAAAAATAAATAAATAAAAATAAATAAATAAATAATAAAAAATAAAATAAAAAAAATCTAAAAATAAAATAAAAAAATAAAAAATTATAAGGATAAAAATAAGATTGTGAACATATATAAGAGTTTTTATATATAAACATTGAGTGCATAGCAGATATTTTCCCATGGGATCAGATTCTGTTTACAATATCATAAGGAAGCAATATTTATAGATGAAAAGGACAAGATGTTAAAATAACATATTTTTATCACATGATCCTTTTAGACTTAATGATGTATATTTTGTCATATTGAGGGCGCAGTCTAGTCATAGTGGCTCATAATGAAGGTTCGCCCACTGTGAAGATAGTGGGGGATCTCCATTTTGGAAACAAGTATGATATTAGACAGTAATAAAATGACATTAAGAGGATCCCATGTTGAATTTACTATAGTCTGATTCCTATTATGATTCCACTACTTCTTTGTCTGGGCATAGTGCAGATAGCAATGGAGAGCGTGAGGGATGGGAAAGGAACCTACAGCACCGGGTATTCATAGGTAGTCTCCTATCCCATTACTTACCTGGCCCTCTCTGCTTGGCTTCCAAGGTCAGCTGGGATTGGGCATAACCAGAGAGGTATGGCTGTAAGTTCAAAAATCCCACTACCCGCTCATACCATGCTCACTGTACAGTTGCCCATCTATCCATGTGGAGTATGGCTGGCATGTGTAAATTCATCACAGAGAGAGGTCAAATTCAATATTGAGACCTTTGGGTGCCAAAGTCTTCAAATAATAAATGGCCTTAGTTTCCTCTTTATTTAGATATTTTGTCAAATTCCCTCCTCTCCAATTCCTATTAATTTTCTTGATCCCAATAAATGACATCCCTTCATACTGGCAGTTATGTGTGTCTTTAAAGTGCTTCGACACATGATGGTTTTCGAACCCAATAGTTATGTTCCTCAGATGTTCTCTGATCCTTTCCTTTAATAGTCTAATGGTTCTACCTACATATTGTTTGCCACAACTACATTGTAGTAGGTAGATAACGTTCCTACTATTACAGGTAATGAATTCCTTGATCTGGTATATTTTGCCACTGACCTCAGAGTGATACTCTGTGATTGGCCTGGTGCTCCTGCACCTTAATCTTGTGCAGTTCGAGCAATGTCCGCAGTAATAGAATCCTTTTTTGGTGTTATGTAACCAGTTACCAATCTTATTAGGTTCTTCTTTGGGAATATAGCTGGAAGTTAGTTTTTGTTTGAAGTCAGGGGCTTTTCTAAAGGACATGCAAGGTTTTGCTGGTAATATAGATCCCAGTAGGTCATCCTGTTGCAGAATATACCAATGCTTTTGGATAATATGTCTAATTTTATCTGATTCCTGCGAATAGTTTGACACAAAGAATATAGTATCGTTGTTTAGTGTAGTAGATCGTGTGGATTTCTCCTTGCCACTAATATTTTTGTTTTTATATTTAAGTAACTGACTCCTATCAGTATCCTGAAGTTTATTAAAGGCTTGGCCAACTATATGAGGATCATATTTCTTGTCGAGAAATTGTTGCTGCATTTCTTTACCTTGTTCAATAAAGTCCTCTATTGCTGTACAGTTACGTCTAACACGAGTGAACTGACTAAATGGTATACTGTGTAGCCAGTTCGGATGATGACTGCTATTCGGCAAGATGAAACTGTTGATGTCAACCGCTTTTTGGTATGTTTTAGTCATTATCTTGTTCTCTTTGATAAAAATCTCGAGATCTAAAAATTGTATAGATGATTGACTATAATTAGCCACAAATTTTAACCCAAGCTCATTAGTGTTAATATATCCAAGAAATTGAAGTAGGGCTTGTTCTGTACCTTTCCAAATAACCACAATATCATCAATGTATCGCCTCCATAGTACCAGGTTCGCACTCCAGCTATGTTGGGTCCAGATATATCCGTTCTTCCAATAACTCATATAGAGATTTGCATAGCTGGGTGCGAACCTGGTACCCATTGCGGTTCCTTGCATCTGCAAATAATAGTCCCCCTCATACCAAAAATAATTATGATACTAAATGAATTCAATAATAGATAAAATGAATTCAACCTGATGATGAGTAAGACTGGAGTCTGATTCCAAAAAGAATCTGGTGCTAGCTATTCCTAACTTATGCCTGATGACCGTGTAGAGCGATGATACATCTCATGTGACTAACCAATATTCATTATCCCACGTAATGTTCTCGAGGAGTCGTAGGATATGTGTAGTGTCCTGAAGGTAAGCTTCTTGTGTTTTCACATATGGTTGCAGGAACATATCGACATAGTGAGACAGCTAGCCATACAGTCATTTGAGCAAGGATGGCTACATGACATTACAACACATTCAGTTTCTATTACTGATATCGATACCCCTTTGAAGACACCCATCAGACCCCAGTTAGATACACCCATCTTGGTCAGAGAACATGATCATACTTTATATTCAACACCACTGTCTAAATCAGACCAGGACAACACAGATATAGGGGATACATATATTGATCCCTCAAATCCACTGACCCAAATCAGTCATTTTTTAGGACTGGGTCCGAGGTTCCTAGGGTTGAGCCAGAACAACATGAGACTACGAACACTAAAAAGAAAATCAGAACAATTAGAAGAGGTAGAAGAGGAGGTCATGGACGCAAACAGAGAGAAAAGGAACATAACATCTCCCCGATAGGAATTTTCAACCTCAGTGGTCATATACTTACATCGCATGAGACTAGTGTTTTAAACAAAGGCCTCAAGTTTGCCCCCACTAATAGACTGAATAAGTTTGAAACTTTTATAGACATTCATAAATATGTCAGAAAATTGACCCTCAAGAGATATTATGCTAAAACTCCAATAGAAGCAGCAATGAGGCAAAATACTGATCTGTATAAGCACACGAGTTTAAAACCACCTTCTACATTTTATCCGAAGCAATCTAAAAGTAAAGAAATCACAACATTTGAAACATTAGTCTTATCGGATCTAGATAAAATAAAAGAAAGGAAGTCTCATATACATATGAATCTTACTAACGAAGAATGTAAAGCCCTAAAAGATTTACAAGATCTAGATACAGTGGTTATCAAACCAGCTGACAAGGGAGGAAGGATTGTTATTTTAGATCGGGCTGATTATGTAGCAGAACTGACCCGACTCCACCCATTACTCTTTTTTGGTTTATTGATGTTAAGCGTGATGGATTTTCTTTGATTCGGAAGTTTACAACCTTCATGAGGACTGATATATTTTTTATATTATATATTTATATGGTACTTATCTTCAGCAGCACGCGTCACCAATCTGGATGATTAGAACTGTGATTCATGTATGATTTATTGTTAGAGTTCATATATTGATGAGATTGACTCTTCTCATGCAATCCCTTGGATTATTAATTGTTAATTGCTTTCTATCTGTCATCAATTGTTAATTGCTTTTTATCTGTCATTCCATGCAATTAGGTTTGCAGTTTATGCATTATTGTGCAGATTACACTATTATTTAAAGTGGTACCATTACTTTCCATCTGGATGTACATATTGTTTATTCATTTATTCATTTATTCATGGTAACACATGATCATATCTTTTATTGTATTTTAATAAATGTTTAACTACTATATAATGATTTTATAACATTATTGAAGTAAATCGAGTTGGACTACTAGGTATCTGCATTATTAGGTCAAACATTTGATGAGCGCCCAACACTATAAAATTTCTTGATCTATTCTAAAGGGAGGGATACCCTTAGCAGGTGCAGCTTTCACAAACCTTGGGTGGAGAGCGCGATTCCATATTATAATACTCTGTAAAGTTTAGATACCAACTGTACAGCAAAACAGCAGTAGTCACATATCTTTCGTAATATTTGATTTTGTTGCACTTTTCAATATGTGATATGTAAATGTACGGGAGGTTATGATTGATTTATTGAAGGGGGAATTATGTGTCTGGGATATGTTTGAGAAAAATTATGGACAGTCAAAGCTTTTGGATTATTTTTAGATTAAGTATAATTGATGTTGGGGGACATTTTCTCCCCCTCTGAATGCTCTCCCAGTGAAGCCTGCTTAAATACCCTGTGTGTGAAAGGGTAGATTGTCAGCTCTTGGGTTCTTAATCTAATTGAAGAGCTATCCAGTTCACTCTGCCTTGTGTCCAGCATGCAGATTATGACACATAAGTTTTATTCTCTGTAATTTCAACTGTATTGCATTGATATTTTGTATGTCATTTACTATATGTTCCTTTATATTATATCCAAATGCCCTGTACCTTTGTATATTACATCTAAAATTGAATACATTTAGTCCTTGATACTCTAAGGAATCTATTAACCTTTTATGAAGAGTATTGTTTGGCCATGTTAACGCTTTGAATGCTAGTGCTTGAATTGTTAATTAATTTAACTAAAAACCTAGTGTGTGCCAGCGTGTACATTTGTATAACAGGGGGCAATTTAGCAAATCTATAACCTGTATGATAGGTGAGTGAAAGATTGAGTGAAACACTCAAAGTCAGGGACACTGGGAGCACATTCCTGAAAATGTATTTTTCTCTTTCATGGGATCTGGGAGACCCTGCTTCACCATGGAGATATAGAGGTAGCTCCCCAGCTGGGCACCCAGCCGTTACTTAAAAATAAAGGAAGTCTCCTTCCCTTCATATATCCCCCCACTCTCTGGTAATCACCATTTTGTTCCTGGAGTTGAGCGCTTACCTCCGGATTGCAAATGTTCTTTTTTTCTTTTATCTTTTTCTACCTCATTCCCATGTCGATGTCTGGAGAATGGTATCAGACTGCTTTGGTGGAGGGGGGCTAAGCTGCTACGGGTGGGTCGGGAAACAGGTCAGGCAGCAACCTCTTTTAAGGGAAGCTTTCCAGCTAGGGACAGCAAGGTGCTGTTCCATTAACAGCTGAACAGGACCTGAGGTGGGGAGCTGATCCCCCTGTGATTGACTCCTCCTCCTTAACGGTTTTTATTCCCCCCCAGTATAAAAAGCCTGCCAGAATATGGCATTTTGCCTTTCATACTTAATGGCTAAGGGCTTTTTTCGTTCTTCCCCCTTTGTGTATGTCGGTTGAATTAAGGAGCTGAGATTTTTGTTCTGAAAATGTAATTGTTTATTTTTGAAAAGCACTTACAACTTTCTAGACTTCGCTTTATTTACAGCTAGTCATCTTTTGCTTTATTTTGCTTGTATTCTGTTTCCTCCCTATTATGTCTGAGAAAAAGGACTGGTTCCAAAGCTAAAGCTTCTAAGTTGGTTATTTATTTTAACTGTTCTAGATGCCAGGCAAAATTGCCTAGTGGATGTCAGGTTCCAGATGCCCAAAGTACGGCTTGCTAATCTCAGGACCGTCTGGAATTGATGCTGCTGACACAGAACCGGATTGGTACAATCTATCTCTGAGTTAACTCTCTTTGCAGAGCATCAGAAGGAGATGAATGAGTTTCCCTCAGTTGTACCAGCACAGTTTCTGATACTGAATTGTCTCATCAGAGTAGCAGTTCTAAGTTGCATGGGGCAGGGGGTATTTTGAATCTCCTTGTATTAAATTGTTAGAAAGATTGGTTTTAGGCCTAGCTAAGATGTCTTCTTTCCTAAGGAATGTTGTAGATGCTTCTTTTCAGAGACCCTGTAAAAGACACATCCCTTTTCTGGTTCTCAGAGGGGACTCAGATTTTGAGTTCTCTTTACAAGAGGAGGATGAAATGCCCCGAAATATGGATTATGAGGACCTGTTTAGTTTTGACGAAGAACCGGGTTTTAGTCAGGGAGTGGAAGATTTAGTCATGGCCATTTGCCAGACTCTGAACATAAAGGATGCAGAGGATCCTTCACTTCTGGACGTTTCACTTTTTAAAAGAAAGAAGTAGCATTCAGTTTCTTTTCCTTCCTCTTCTCATTTATCTAATATGTTGGAGGAACCTTGTTTTAAATGGACAAAAAATTCCAGGTTCCAAGGAGGTTTCCATTAAACTATACTTTTCCAGTTGAGAATACAATAAGAAGGGAAGTTCCACCAAAGGTTGGTATGCCTATGACCCAGTTATCTAGACATACCACATTCCGGTTACAGAGTCTGCCTCTCTTAAGGATAGTACAGACCGTAAGTGTGAAGGCATTTTAAAAACGATCTATGTGGTGGCAGGAGCAGGTCTCAGATCAAGTCATTGAGGACCTTCAGTCAGACACACCTGGCTCTGATATTCTACCTGTGATGGACCACATTAGAGAATCATCTGATTACCTAGGTGAAGCAGCTTTAGATGCAGTCCAAGTGGACTCTAGGATTTCTGCTTCTGCAGTGGGCACCAGAAGAGTTATTATTTTTGGTCAAATCTTGGGACTCCAATATGGAGTCTAAAGGGGACTTTACTCTTTGATGGTCAGGCCCTCTTTGGTCCTGAACTGGATAAAATTATAAATCAGACGACAGGAGGAAAGAGCTCTTTTCTCCCTGTTAATTCCTCCAGGACTAGATTTCCAGGTTAATGGTCCTTTCGTTTTCAAAGAAACAACCGAAGGAATTCAGCTAGGATTCTGGCTTGGGCAGAACAACATGTTCCAGTAATTTCAGCAGTCTGGAAAATTGAGAGGCAGGTTTTATCAGCAGAAATTCATTTCTCACAGGGAAATGGTCTCTCTATCCACAGGTCTACGATCAGATCACAAAGAGAAAGGGACTGCCAGAGGTCGCCATGATAACCTCACACTTCAATCACAAAGTAGAAAGATTTTGCTCAAGGATCCAGGATCCTTAGGCATTCCTGGTGAATGCTTTCATAGTGCCATGGGATTTCCATCTAATATATGTTTTTCTTCCAATAGCCATACTTCCTCATGTTCTCAAGAAAGCTGGGAAAGAAAGAGCTCCAGTGATGTTGGTGGCACCAGACTGGCTAAAAATAACTTACATAGCAATCAACTGAATCATTGAGGTGCCGGCTGGGTGGGAGGAGAGGATGCTACTTTTGTTGTTATGCAACTAGTCCAGATCGTAGCGGTGGACATCCTGCACATACACAAGACTAAGTTCAACACACTGTCATTTAATAAGGAGACATGCTGCTAACAGATCAGACATGCAGTGGTGACCACTGCATAACTATACACAACATCTATCACTTGCTGACAGGGAAAGGATGTCAGTTATAGATCTGACCTGTAACGGTGATAATCATATTCCTAAACACATGAGAGCACAATTGACTGTCACCTGACAGAGAAAGGACACTGGTAATAGATCTGGGGGTAAATGTATCAAACTGCGAGTTTGCCAGCGTGTTTAAATCGCGGCAAATCGCGGGGGTTTACCCGCAATTTTTTTTTTTAAAAAAACTGGAAATGTATCAAGCTGCGATTTTGACACTCATGTTCAAAATCGCTGGTCATCTCTGGCAATTTTGAGCGATGTAAACACTGACGAGTTTAGCAAACTCTCCTGTGTTTGGCAAACTCGCCTGTGTTGTAACAGTGAGTTGTAAACACATCACTGTTACACTGCCCCTGTCATACAGCTGCCGGAGCTCCGGCAGCTGTAAAAACTGTAAAGAACAGACAAAAGTAAAAAAAAAAAAAAGCGTGGGGTCCCCCTGCTATTTATGCTTAACCCTAGTGCTGCCTGACTAGTGCTGGTCCCGTGAAAATCGGGGAAAAATTTTGCGTGGGGTTCCCCCGATTTTCACTTTACCAGCACTAGGCAAACCAGCCAGGGTTGGCGGCACTATAGCAGGGGGACGCGCGGCAGGGGTCCCCCTGCCATAATGACTAACCAACCCTAGACTGTTCAGCGCTGGGCTGGATTCCCTAGGGAGTGGGGTCCACTGAAAAAAACAAGCGCCCCCCCCCCCCCTAGAAAGAACCAGCCCAGTGCTGATAGCACTAGGGCTCTTCCTACTACCCCTGGGCTGTGGGTAGTAGGGTAATACGGCGGTAAAGTAGTAAAAAAAACAAACTGACACCAATTTTGTTTGTGGAACTACAAGTCCCCGCCAGCCAGGTTGCCAAAAACAGTGTGGCCATGCTGGTGCTTGTATAACTACAAGCACCAGCATACCCATGGCAGCCAGGGCATGTTGGCACTTGGAGAACCACAAGTGCCAACATGCCCTGACATCCCTGGCTTGCTGGGCCCTGTAGTTCCACAAAGAAAAAAGTTTACAAAGCCACAACACCCTCTTATAAACCACAAGTATTTATTAAAAATAATAAAACCCAAATACTTACCAATGATGCCTTCTTTTTTGATCCAATGTCAGTTATTATTTGTAAATCCATCTTGCCGGCTTGCCCCAGTCTTAGCCATTTGTACCTCCATAAGGGAATCTTTGCCAACAGGAACTCTTTGCCCAGAAGGGGCCCATATTTGTACATCCCGACTCTTTAGTGTTGCTTGAAGATAAAAAAAACAAAAACCAGGAGCCGCCGCAAACACCTCCTACCTAGTAGGAGGTCCGTTTCGCAATGCTCTTACGCTGTTTGCGTAAGAGCTAACTACTGTATTATGGTATTTTCCCACGCTAGTGGGGAAATCACATAATACTGTATCTAGCGCTTACGCAATAAACGTAGCGCATTGCGCATGCGCTACGCTACTTGGGTAAGCTGTATTTACTGTATTACAGCTTACGCAAGTAGCGTAGCGCATGTGCAATGCACTACGTTAATTGCGTAAGCGCTAGATACAGTATTATGTGATTTCCCCACTAGCGTGGGAAAATACCATAATACAGTAGTTAGCTCTTACGCAAACAGCGTAAGAGCATTGCGAAACGGACCTCCTACTAGGTAGGAGGTGTTTGCGGCGGCTCCTGGTTTTTGTTTTTTTTATCTTCAAGCAACACTAAAGAGTCGGGATGTACAAATATGGGCCCCTTCTGGGCGAAGAGTTCCTGTTGGCAAAGATTCCCTTATGGAGGTACAAATGGCTGGGACTGGGGCAAACTGGCAAGATGGATTTACAAATAATAACTGACATTGGATCAAAAAAGAAGGCATCATTGGTAAGTATTTGGGTTTTATTATTTTTAATAAATACTTGTGGTTTATAAGAGGGTGTTGTGGCTTTGTAAACTTTTTTCTTTGTGGAACTACAGGGCCCAGCAAGCCAGGGATGTCAGGGCATGTTGGCACTGGTGGTTCTCCAAGTGCCAACATGCCCTGGCTGCCATGGGTATGCTGGTGCTTGTAGTTATACAAGCACCAGCATGGCCACACTGTTTTTGGCAACCTGGCTGGCGGGGACTTGTAGTTCCACAAACAAAATTGGTGTCAGTTTTTTTTTTTTACTACTTTACCGCTGTATTACCCTACTACCCACAGCCCAGTGATAGTAGGAAGAGCCCTAGTGCTATCAGCACTGGGCTGGTTCTTTCTAGGGGGGGGGGGGTGCTTGTTTTTTTCAGTGGACCCCACTCCCTAGGGAATCCAGCCCAGCGCTGAACAGTCTAGGGTTGGTTAGTCATTATGGCAGGGGGACCCCTGCCGCGCGTCCCCCTGCTATAGTGCCGCCAACCCTGGCTGGTTTGCCTAGTGCTGGTAAAGTGAAAATCGGGGGAACCCCAAGCAAAATTTTTCCCCGATTTTCACGGGACCAGCACTAGTCAGGCAGCACTAGGGTTAAGCATAAATAGCAGGGGGACCCCACGCTTTTTTTTTTTTTTTTTTACTTTTATCTGTTCTTTACAGTTTTAACACTGCCAGGGCATGTAACAGTGATGTGTTGATACATCACGCTGCTATCAAGCAGCGTGTTTTGAAGAAAACTCTCCTGAGTTTGCTAACTCGCAGCTTCATACATTTGAGAGCTGTATAGCTGCAGTGGCAAACAGTGGTGAGTTTGATCTCTGGCGATTTTGCAAGTAGCGATTTTGACATAAGCAGAACTCTGGCGATTTTGCATGAAATCTCAGCTTCATACATCGGCTAGTTTCAACTCTCCTGAGAAAATCGCTGGAGTTGCAAACTCGCAGCTTGATACATTTACCCCCTGGTGTGCAGTGGTGATCACCATACGCTTAGTACATCAGACAGAGAAAGGATGCTAGCTACTGTTGCTAGGCAACTGATCCAGCGTGCTGCAGTGATCACCATATTTCTTAACAGAGACGGAGACATCCTAAGAATGGTAGCCGAACCAGCATGACAACTTCCACTAAGGGAGGGGAGGATCTTCTCTCTCAGGGTCCATTTTACACCACAGTTTAGCTTGACCATTTTAAGGGTCAATGGGTTCTCTGAAATGGTGATCCAGACTATGTTAAAGGCTAGGAAACCTATTTCTGCCTTATACTATCACAGAATTTAGACCTATTTGTCATGTTGTGAACATAGAGCATTCCAGATCTCAGTTTTAAGTCTGGCCCGTCTTCTCTCTTTTTCTTCAGGATGGTTTAGGCAAGAGGCTAAAATTAGTTTCCTTAAGGGTCTAGGTGTCTGCTTTGTCTATCTTCTTACAAAAGAAGCTTGCTAGTATTCCAGAGGTACAGACTCTTTTACAGGTGGTTCTGAGACTCCAGACGCCTTTTGTTCCTTCTATAGAACCTTGGGATTTTGATCTGACTTTATTGGTTATTGAACCAACGTCATTTTGAACTTTTAGATTCCATAGAATTTAAATATCTTACTTGGAAGATTATTTTTCTCCTTCGAATTTCTTTGTCAAGAAGGGTCTCAGAGTTGGGTGTTCTGTCAAGTAAGTCTCTTTTTTTAATCTTTCACAAGGATAGGACAGTGCTACGAACTGTCCATTCTTTTCAACCAAAGGTGGTTTCAGAGTTCCATTTTAACCAGGAGATTGCCTTTCCTTCTTTTCAGCAAGAAGGTTCAGTGGATAATCAGGATCGATGTTGTCTTCTGGATGTGGTCAGATCGCTTAGGACATATGTGTGCAGAACTACTGGTGTTCAGAAGAATACATGGTTGGAAGAGGGATTGGCCGGTGACTAAGCAGACCATTGCCAGATGGATGAGAATGACTATTCACTAGGCTTACGTCTGTTCAGCTAAACCTGTGCTAGTTAATAATTCTCCTCATTCAACCAGATAGTAAGTACTTTTTGGATGGCATGACACGAGGCCTTGGCAGAGCAACAAAGCTGTCCATACTTTTACTAACATCTTTTGTTTCAACATTTTTGCATCCAGGGATACTAGTTTTCGTAATAAAGTTTTATGCTTAGCGGTGTCTGAGCGTACCCTCCCTTAGGCGCAGCTTTGGAAGGTCCTCATAGTGAAGCATAGTTCTCCAGATGACATCATAGAGAAAACAGGATTTTTGTACTTATGCTAAATCCGTTTCTCTGATTTCATCTAGGGGACACTGCGCACCCTCTCTTTGAGTTATTGTTGTTGTTGTTGTTGTTGTTGTTATTAATATTATTTTTGCTCCCTCTGGGCTTTATTAGTTATAAACTGTTGATGACCGACAGGTGGGGGGATATATAGAGGGGAGGAGACCTTATACATTTTTTAATTAATTCCAAAGTACCCAGCTCTGTAGCTATCTCTATATCCCCATGGTGAAACAGTGTCCCCCAGATGAAGTCAGAGAAATGGAATTAAAGCAGTGGTCGAAGTAGAAATTTAGAAGAGACGTTAGGAAAAATGTAATGGGAATGCAAATTAATGGAATTTGATAGTCTTACACTGATAGTAGTAGAAGTGTCAGTAGGGCATACCACTGTATACACCCCCACTTCCACCACTGACTTAAAGTAAGTACAAATATCCTGTTTTTTTACCCACAGGTTACTTCTGACTGTCCTGGAGAAAATAAACTAAGAGCACCTGACCATCACCCCGAGGTAGCTCTCTACTTGGGTAGAGAACTTCAGCCTAGCAGTAATTATTCTGTAAAGGTCCGAGTGCATTTAGAGGAAGAAAATCCACATCACTGTTACAGAGGGCCCTGGAGTGAGTGGAGCAATGTGCAAAGATTAAAAACCAAAGCAGGTAAAAGATAGAGTAATCACTTGAGCATTGTGGATGATTGTTCACCAACAAACGTAAATATACAAGAAGATGGGACAACATGGTTGCAGTCTAAAATATATGCCTTATATTATACAGACAATAACATTTTGGTATGGATTGACTCCTCCCTTTATCTGATGATATCCCCAAAAAGAAACAGTGGTTCTTAAATAGGGGAGATGATATAATCCCTTCCCTAAAACTACAAATACTTATTTATAGATGCAAACTGCATAGCTACAACAATATACGATGTGTATATATATATATATATATATATATATATATATATATAAAATATTAAACATTGTGTATGATGTGATTTGAGAAAAAGACATTCATATCAGTCATATCATCATTTATTGTGTATAGATCATAAAACCATGCTATTATATAACCATCGTCACATAATTGGCCTATATAAAGTGTAAGGTTGTATAATATTGTAGATGTTCTGAATGTCACAAGGTAAGCAATATTTGTTTTTGTTTTGTATGCATATTTTTATTTAAAAAAAGCTGTAAACCCACCAGATAATTCCTCTACTAGTAAAAGCACTGAACGATGTAGACTTTCATCATCGTCTATTTATATAGCGCCACTAATTCCGCAGCGCTGTACAGAGAACTCACTCACATTAGTCCCTGCCCCATTGGGGCTTATAGTCTAAATTCCCTAATACACACTAGGGTCAATTTGTTAGCGACAACCAGAGGACCTGAAGGAAACTCACGCAAACACGAGGAGAACATACAAACTCCACTCAGATAAGGCCATGGGCGGGAATCGAACTCATGACCCACAGAAAAAATATATATATTAAGCAAATAATGTTGCTTGTCAATAATATAGTCATTTATCATTATAAATTTAAATTTTAAATAGTTTTTTTCAATAATATTTTTGTTTTTCCCTTGAAAAAACATTTATTAGGCTGTCCTTAATATCCTTACTATACATAATGGACATTTTTAAAGTTGCTCCTGATTGCAGACACGTGTTATAGCATGCATATGATAATGATATCACTAGGACTCAGGACTTAGACTAGCCCTATAGCTGGTGAAAGAGATACGGCAGAAAAACAAGTAACTTTGAGATGCCCAGGGCTTGATTCGGATGTGGCTGCTTGCGCTCAAACTTGGCACGCCCCTACTGAATATTGACTATGGACAAATTCCCATTCCCATCCCCGTTCCCTCCCCGAAATCTTAGACTGTAGTAAGTCTCCTTTGCCTACGAAGACGGAGCAGACAGGCTGCACTTTTTGGTGTCTGGGCATATCGTTGATGCCCCCTTTCCCCTTCACAATTACCCTCCACAATTAAAACTTAAATACTCTAAATGAAATAACAACTCAGACCCATGTTAAGTTGGCAAAAGTTAGGTCACAGTTTATTAGCATAAATTGTAAATTGGTGGCAGAGGAAGCAAACTACGGGACAGCTAAACAACTGATTACCGAACCAAATGTGTGGATGGCCAAATGGCCCTGAATTCACTTAATCAAGGATAGAATAACTTACTAAATAGCTGGCGTTTAAATCTGGCATCAGAGTGACTACATCTCCTCTAGACTCACAATGACATGCCCACATAAAAGCAAGTCAAGGGGTCCTTCACACAAAATGACCAAAAGCCACCTTTACCTCGAAGGGGGCAGTGCTCTACGGACAATCAGCGATAGCGCCATATGTCTAAGTCGCTGAACACAGTGCTTTCCTACCAAAACTGCGCCCGCTCTGTGGCAAAGGAGAAAACAAGTTTATTGACAAACAACACAGAGTGGGAGGGTGGTAATTTGTGCAAAAGAAATGAGGCAGAACAGCAGCCAGAGAGGGTTTATATATATAACAACCCAGGGCACTCTCCTGCCAGATGCCATTGGCTATCCAGGAATTACAGTAAAAGCTTAACTCTTGCAAGTAAGAGTTTAGTGTATGTGATCGCAAACCTCTGTGTTTAAGTGCATTCAGTGTTAGTGCCTCTCTTGTCAATAGCGACAATCAGCCAAATAAAAAACACATAGAAATTGTAGTCTACTAATCCCTGCCTCTCACTTGATTCTCCCAGCGGACCCCCTTTCACTTTCTCACTCTGCCCCTTCCACGTTCTCACTCTGCCCCCTCCACTTTCTCATTCTGCCCCTTCCACGTTCTCACTCTGCCCCTTCCACGTTCTCACTCTGCCCCCTCCACTTTCTCACTCTGCCCCCCTCCACTTTCTCTCTCTGCCCCCCCTCCACTTTCTCCTTTAGGCTCCACCGCACAAGACTTTCTCGCACTGTTAACCCCCTCCACTTTCTTACTCTGTTACCCCCTCTACTTTCTCACTCTGCCCCCCCTCCTCCACTTTCTCACTCTGCCCCCCTCCTCCACTTTCTCACTGCCCCCCTTCCTCCACTTTCTGACTCTGCCCCCCCTCCTTCACTTTTTCACTCAATCCCACAATGTACACCACTCTCCACATTCTCACTCTGTTACCCCCTTCCGCATTCTCACTTTGTTACCCCCCCTTCCGCATTCTCACTCTGTTACCCTCCCTTCCACATTCTCACTCTTTTACCCCCCTTCCACTTTTTCACTCTGTCCCCCTCCTCCTCCACTATCTCACTCTGTGCCCTCCTCCCTGTTATTCTCATTCTGCACCCCCCTTCTCCACTATCTCTCTCTGTCCTCCCTCCTCCACTTTCTCACTTGGCCCCTGCTTCTCCACTTTCTCTCTTGGCACCCCCTCTCCCCCTTCTCCACTTTCACACTCGCCCCCCCCCCCCCTTCTCCCTTTTCTCACTTTGTCCCCCCTCTTCCAGATTCTCACTCTGTCCACCCTTCTTCACTTTCACACTTGCCCCCCCTTCTCCCTTTTCTCACTCTGTCCCCCCTTCTCCAGATTCTTACTCTGTCCACCCTTCTTCACTTTCTCCCACTTACCTCTTATCCTCAACTACGCTCAGCTCTCTTCCTTCTTTTTTACTCTCCAGCTGCATTTTTTAATGTAGTATCTGTAAAATGCATAGTGTTGATTCCCCTCTTATGTGAATCCCCTTTCTGGTTAACCTTGCACAACACTTACAAACCATAAAATAAAGACACGGACACCGACTTAAGTTTGGAAATAAAAAGGTCCTTTTATTTTTATTATTATTATTATTATTATTTTTATTATTTTATTTGTTTTTTATTTTCTTTATTTTTATTTTATTTTATTTTATTTCTATCAAAATCTATCAAAAGTTTCTATCAACAATTTGGACCTTTTTTTTATATAGGTGGCGAAGAGCAGGGCAGCCAGCTAAAACCAACATAAACCAATAAGGTGGAAGATCGTCTCCTTTCCACCAACCCAGGTTAAAACCTTATCTATTGGCCGGTACTATCAACTATAAATTAACTCAATACCCTCTGGACTCAAACTGGTTAAGCCCTTTCAAGGCAAAACCTGATACTCCTTACTAGAGCATCAACGAGTCTGATAACAACGAGGGAACTAAGGCTACATCGCCAACACTTAGGTACCGTATGTTTAAACAACCATCTGACTGCCATGCTCTCCCACCACTCACACACCTCGTTCCTCGTGACAAGGAAGTATTGCAACTGAATATACTTAAAACAGGGCGGGTGGGTGGGTGGGTATCCGGATCCAGGAAACAGGAAGCTCTCTCCTCCTCCACTGCTGGATATATTCTTTCCACAACCACTCCCACCTCATCCCATTTGGCTGATTCCATCACAGACTTAACCCCTAATGGTAAGTAACATTGTCAGCTCACAACACATGCTTTTAAACTCATTCGGCTTAATGGCCTCTCTCACACTTACCTCTAGTAGAGACTACAACTACTATATAAAGCAGCATTGTAGCATAATTACATCAAATGGTGATTGCAAAGTTGGAAGCAGGAACAAGTAGTGGATCTGCATAGTTCAGTAATACCACAGTAGTAAAGAATAGCGAATGACAAGAAAGTCACTTGACCCAAATGCACTTAAACAAATCAATGACGACACAGCGGTTTGGCACACTTATGACAAATGCTTTTGTCGAAGAATAAGCTGGCATACAAGCCTTCTGTTGGGTTTCAATGATGTTGAAATCTGGATGGAACTGATGTGGCCTAGTAGTCATTCCTTGGTTGTGATCAGTCAGAAAGCATTTCTGGTGCAAGGGAGGGTCGCCATGCCCCTCTCCAGCAAGAACAGGTGTCATGCCTTTAATGCAGGATCATGTGCAAGGGTAACAGCATGCAAATATTGACATGTGTTATAAAATATAATATATTCTTAAGTGCTCATACTAAAGGGGTTCATTTAAAGTAGCAATTTCTGAAAAGTACATAGTCCCGTGTCACTCCCTGTCTTGGGGGTGCCAATCCCTATAAACAACCAAGTATAAAAATTGACATTTTGTTATTTGATATCAATTCAGTCAATTGTAAAGCGCTACGGAATATGTTGGCGCTATATAAATAAATGATGATGATGATTTCAGTCCTATGGCGCACCTGTCCATGCATTTTTAAATGTTGGCATCTGTCTTACAAATGCAGGGGTTCCCATCCCGCCACTGAGTGCCCTAGAAACGTGCCAGGTACCAGCAGGGGAAGAGCTAATGCAGAGACTCCTGCACAGTAAAGCCCCCTCACCAGGTTTACCTTTTTCCTGACGCCTCTTCGGACAAGTTTCTAAGTCAAAGTTTCACTAATGGTTTCAGAATCCCTGTTGAAGTTGATTCTCGTTTACCTGTCTCTAGAAATTTGCAGTCTGCATATGGCTTTTTTGACATATTAGCGGAAAAAGTGGGGGAAGAAGTATATGTGGACTGCATGCTTTACCTTCTTTTCCGGACCTTGAAGGTTTCTCCCATCGGTGTTTTTTCAAAAAGGTCAGCGGACAAATACCGTCTGATCCAACATCTGTCGTATCCGGCTGGGGGTTTAGTGAATGATGCCATTGATCCCTACTATTGTTACTTGTCAATTGTTTGAGTCCACACTAGCTTTGGTTCAGGATTTTGGACAGTTCTGTATCTATGGCTATTGCTTGCTGACCTAATTTAATTATGACTCCTGTGATACAAAGAGGCACAGGCAACAGACAAGTTCAGAAAACAAACAGATAATTCCAAAATCCAGAGAGAATGACCAACACCACTCCACTCCACACCAGTATTTAAAGTTCAGAGAGAACCCGAGGGTTTTAGGAGGCATTTAGACGTTGTGACAGAAGCGCTGGGAAAGAAGTGAATGGCAGGTGCATAAGTCCTAGATTCCTGTCATTTGTATTTTAAAACACAAGGGAGATTGTGAGAAGTGTTTTCCCAGTTGTCAGGAAATATGGTAAGGGTCTCTGGTGTTATGTATGGGGAGAGAAGAATGGGCTCCATACATAAGGCCCAGTCCGGGTTTTCTGGTCTGCCAGTCTCTCAGACTGATCAGGAGCTGCACCTGTGTGGTGCCTGTAAAGGGCTGTTAGGCAGTTCACTCATTCTCTAATTGTCTGGGGAGGAGGTCAGATGTCTCCTGAGAAAAACTGCAGCTTTGATCTGTGAGCTCCATTGTTTGGTTTAAGTGAGGGACACTAGGCCCCTCAATCAAGAGAGGGAATACCTCTGTATTAGTTAGTAGCCAGATGGCTAGGATTTTGTTTATATTTTGTTTATATTTTGTTATGTTTGCAAGCTGGTGAATAAAACTAGCAGAGGCTATTGAACCTGAAACACTGGATTCAGGTGATTTATCTAGTCCAACCGTTCACCCCAGAGTACGGCATCCCCAATATGATCTTGTCAAAAAGTACAGTTGTTGCAAGTTTAGTTGATTCTCTTAATGTGTGATGTTGGATGTTTACCAGTTTCTTTTGTTTAGCACTGCTTTCGTTTTGGCCTTTTTTGGTGCATTTAGGATATGCGAATTAGTAGTGCAATCTTAGCGAAGAGCAGGCTCTGTGTTATTAGCTCAACACATGCTGATTCATGAGGCCCATTTATCTTGAAAATTGCTAGATCTAAGACTGATCAAGCAAGTTAGAGTTGTTGGATATCACCTCACGTGGATAGGACAGTATGCCCACTGGCTTTAGGCAGATAGTTTGCAGGGGTTAGAGCCCCTCAAGTGACTTATTCCTGGTGCACTTTGATGGTTCCCTGCTTGCAAAATACCAATTCAATGCAATATTTAAGAGAGCACTAGAGTTTCTGGGTTTAGATCCGGCTCTCTATGGCACCCACTAATTTAAGATTGGGGTGGCTACATCCGCTGCCTTAGCTGGCTCTTCCATTGCTGCTATTAAATCTCTTGGCAGATGGAAATCCAAAGCCTACAAAAAATATATTGTATCAAATAAATAACTGCCCATTTCTCAACCCTTGGTAACCCAGTGCTTTGCTGCTTGTCGCTTTTAGCAAGGGTATGGCGGGATTTTTTCCATTTTTTTTCTCCTTGGATCAAGGCTCGATTAACTATGTGCCTCTGAGTTTTTTGGGTTGTTACCGCCCCCGCCAACCCACTGCCCGCAAATTTTTCAGATTCAGCACAGTCGAGTTTATGCTAATGTTTAATAATTTTGTTCACAGGTATTCTGAGGTGGAAGATACAAATTTGAATTGTTGGCTACTCTTATGTACTGTGGGCATCCAGGCACAAGATGGCCTTGAATTGCTCCCCATTCCCATGTAGAATTTCATTGGTTAGGTATAGAGATGAGCGCACTCGGATTTCCTGAATACGAGCCCACCCGAACATTGCCGATCCGAGCCGGATCCGAGACAGATCCGGGTATTGACGCCAAATGAAAACTTGAAAGCGAGGCTCCGAGTCATAATCCCGTTGTCGGATCTCGCGATACTCGGAACCTATAAATTCCCTGCTAGTCGCCGCCATCTTCACTCGGGCATTGATCAGGGTAGAGGGAGGGTGTGTTAGACTCTCATGGGGATTTGTGGTGTCAGACAATGCCAGTAACATTGTGCGGGCATTAAATATGGGCAATTTCCAGCACGTCCCATGTTTTGCACACACCATTAATTTGGTGGTGCAGCATTACCTCAAGAGTGACAGGGGTGTGCAGGAGATGCTTGCGGTGGTGCGCAAAATTGCTGGACACTTTCGGCATTCAGCCAGTGCCTACCGCAGACTAGAGGCACATCAAAAAAGCATGAACCTGCCTTGCCATCACCTCAAACAAGAGGTTGTGATGCGCTGGAACTCCACCCTCTATATGCTGCAGAGGATGGAGGAGCAGCAAAAGGCCATTCAGGCCTACACAGCCACCTACGACATAGGCAAAGGAGTGTGGATGCGCCTGAGTCAAGCGCAGTGGAGACTGATTTCCGTGTTGTGCAAGGTTCTCCAGCCGTTTGAACTTGCCACACGAGAAGTCAGTTCCGACACTGCCAGCTTAAATCAGGTCATTCCCCTGATCAGGCTGTTGCAGAAGCAGCTGGAGAAAGTGAGGGAGGAGCTGGTAAAGCATTGCGATTCAACAAAGCATGTAGCTCTTGTGGATGAAGCCCTTCGTACGCTTTGCCAGGATCCAAGGGTGGTCAGTCTTTTAAAGTCAGAGGAATACATTCTGGCCATCGTGCTCGATCCTTGGTTTAAAGCGTATGTTGTGTCTCTGTTTCCGGCGGACACAAATCTACAGCGGTGCAAAGACCTTCTGGTCAGGAGATTGTCCTGACATGAGGACCGTGACATGCCAACAGCTCCACCCTCATTTTCTTCCACATCTATGGCTGCGAGGAAAAAGCTCAGTTTTCCTAAAAGAGCCGCTGGCGGGGATGCTGATAACATCTGGTCCGGACTGAAGGACCTGCCAACCATTCCAGACATGTCTACTGTCGCTGCATTGGATGCTGTCACAATTGAAAAAATGGTGGAGGATTATTTTGCTGACACCATCCAAATAGACATGTCAGACAGTCCATATTGTTACTGGCAGGAAAAAAAGGCAGTTTGGAAGCCCCTGTACAAACTGGCTCTATATTACCTGAGTTGTCCCCCCTCCAGTGTGTACTCGGAAAGAGTTTTTAGTGCAGCTGGGAACCTGGTCAGTGAGCAGAGAAGGAGGTTGCTTCCTCACAACGTTGAAAAAATGATGTTTATAAAATTGAATAATCAATTCCTCAATGAAGTACAGCACTGCCCTCCAGATAGTACAGAGGGACCTGTGGTTGTGGAGTCCAGCGGGGACGAATTGATAATGTGTAAGGAGGAGGAAGTACACACTGTAGGGGGAGAGGAATCAGAGGTTGAGGATGAGGACGACATCTTTCCTCAGTAGAGCCTGTTTAGTTTGTACAGGGAGAGATGAATTGTTTTTTTAGTGTGTGGGCCCAAACAAACCAATCTTTTCAGCCACAGTTGTTTGGTAGGCCCTGTTGCTGAAATGATTGGTTTGTTAAAGTGTGCATGTCCTATTTCAACAACATAAGGGTGGGTGGGAGGGCCCAAGGACAATTCCATCTTGCAACTATTTTTTGGGCATTATGTGACCAATCAACAGTCGTTTGCCATGTTCAAAAAGTAAAAGAAAATGTCAACAAATTCAAAAAATTTAATCAAAAGTTAAATGCCCTGTCATTATTTAAAACAAGAGGGTTTGACGTGCTAGAATTAGTGTAGTGTTAATATGTTATAAACACTACACTTGGAACTTGGAGGAGGTATTGTGGCCCCGGTAACAAATTTAGTACCGGGGCCACCCCACTACACAGTCCAGATTTTTTTTTTGGGAAATTCAGAGCCGTGGAGGGTTTTTTTTTATTAATTATATTGTGGTGACCACTCCTCTACGCAGTCCAGGTACATTTTTTGGTGTGATTAAGACCAGTTGATGGTTTTCTTATTATATTGTGGTGACCCACTCCTCTACGCAGTCCAGATACATTTATTGGTGCGAATCATACAAGTTCAGGGTTTTTAAATTATATTGTGGTGACCCACTCCTCTACGCAGTCCAGATACATTTATTGGTGTGAATCATACAAGTTCAGGGTTTTTAAATTATATTGTGGTGACCCACTCCTCTACGCAGTCCAGGTACATTTTTTGGTGTGATTAAGACCAGTTGATGGTTTTCTTATTATATTGTGGTGACCCACTCCTCTACGCAGTCCAGATACATTTATTGGTGCGAATCATACAAGTTCAGGGTTTTTAAATTATATTGTGGTGACCCACTCCTCTACGCAGTCCAGATACATTTATTGGTGTGAATCATACAAGTTCAGGGTTTTTAAATTATATTGTGGTGACCCACTCCTCTACGCAGTCCAGATACATTTATTGGTGCGAATCATACAAGTTCAGGGTTTTTAAATTATATTGTGGTGACCCACTCCTCTACGCAGTCCAGATACATTTATTGGTGTGAATCATACAAGTTCAGGGTTTTTAAATTATATTGTGGTGACCCACTCCTCTACGCAGTCCAGGTACATTTTTTGGTGCGATTAAGACCAGTTGATGGTTTTCTTATTATATTGTGGGGACCACTTCACTACGCAGTCCAGAAAGATACCTCGTTGCAACGTTTTGGACTAATAACTATATTGTGAGGTGTTCAGAATACACTGTAAATTAGTGGAAATGCTTGTTAATGAATGTTATTGAGGTTAATAATAGCGTAGGAGTGAAAATAAGCCCAAAAACTTGATTTTTGAACTTTTATGCTTTTTTTAAAAAAAAATCCGAATCCAAAACCTTAAATCCGAACCAAAACCTTTCGACAGGTGTTTTGCGAAACAAATCCGAACCCAAAACATCGCGAAAATCCGAATCCAAAACACAAGACACGAGACACCAAAAGTCGCCGGTGCACATCCCTAGTTAGGTATAAGGGGTCTATGTTGGCTGGCTTTTCTTTCCCTTTTGATCCGGGACATCACAAAATGGGTCGATCCAGACATAATGGTAGTACACCTGACATGGAATGATTTGGACAAGGGTAAATCACTTGATTTTATTATTAGATTTAGAGAGGATTTGAGGACGGCAAAGTCCAGAAAGCCGGCCATCCAGTTGTGCTGGTCTGAAGTTGTTCCACGCAACTCTTGGAGAGATGAGATTCCCCTACCAGTTATGCTGAAACTTGTTAAAAAGTTTAATCGCTCTTTTGGGCTTGTGATCTGGTCCCTTGGGGGGGTTTCAGATTGACCACCATTTAATCTTGTTGGATCAGGTACAGTTGTTTAGAAGGGATGGGGTTCACCTCATCGGGCATGGTTTATGTTTGTTCATCGAACAAAGTTATTGGAGGGTAGTGGGTTGACTTAGTTCATCTGATGGCGGGCTGTCGGTCCGTTAAAGGACAACAGCAGTGGTAGGAAATCACTGCGATCAGCGACTGATACAAACGGCGCTATCGCTGATTGGTCCTTTTGTGTGGAGGACCCCTTGACCTGCTTTGTGTGAGCACGTCATTGTGAATCTAGAGGGGGGTGTAGTTTCTCTGGCGCCAGATTTAGCGCCAGACATTCAGTAAGGGATTTTATTCTTGGTTAGTGGATTCAGGGCCATTTGGCTATCCACTCGTTTGGTTCTGGTAATCGGTTTTTAGCTGTCTCGCAGTTTGTTTTTTCGCCACCAAAATTTCTTTAAATAAAATGTGACCTATTTTGCCAATTTAGTATGTGTCCGAAACGTTATTTCAATTACAGTGTTAAGTTATAATTGTGGAGGGTAATTGCATAGGGGAAAGGAGGCATCAGTGATATTTATTACTATAATAAAAGTATATTGCCCATCCCTAATAGGTGGCCTGTGGCGCTGTCATCCTCACAGCTATAAGGGCTTTCTTCCTGCTTACCCCACCCTACCCTCTTACCCATCAGCCCCCCCCCCCCCCCCCCATACTCTTCTATTTAGGGAACAGTTGTGCTGTGATTACATGAGCATTACTGTGCCCATTTCCACCTATAGGGCAGCATTATTGCAGTACCTCAGCTCTCTAGGTGGCTTTGGTCACATGTACTAAGTCTATTGGTAAATATCTCTATGCACAATGAACTACAGTATGTCCTTTTGTTTTATGTATTGAACACACTGCATGTTTATTCCTTGCAGGAATACACATTCTGTTTAAGATTAACTAATCATAGGGCTCTATTTATTAAATGGCAAAAAGCCCCACTCCCAATGAAAAACATACATCAAACGGTCACCTGCTATCATCGCCTATCCTGGTCACAGATGTGTATATTTCCTGAGATTGGACCAGCAAATAAGTAGCCCTTATCGCTCTAAGCCAGTTTTTTATTGGTAAATTGTGTCGATAGATGATTTGCTATATCGCTGCGATAGAAAATCAGCCTTACCACCACAGTCTAATAAATAGAGCCCATATTGTTATATTTTGCATCTTGTCTTGCCACTAATTTTATGTGTTTTTGTTTTTGTTCTAGTCCCAAATCTCATTTGGCTGTACATTCTAATTCCATTATGTGTCATCATCCTTATAATGTGTGCACTATATGGATGCAGGGTTTTGGTGAGGTGAGTACGCTGCATTTGCATGTATACATGGTAGTTTATAAAGGCATCAAATGTCACACAAATAGTTTGTCAGCACAGAAAAATTCTCTACTATACTCCAGCTATCTTCTGATCTCTTTTGAGGTAATGCAATACGAACATTTTCATGATATTTTATATTAATGTGTTGGCATTTGGAGATGGACAGCTGTGTGTGCGTGTGTGAGGTTGCTATGCAAAATATATATTATATATACACTATATAGACAAAAGTATTTGGCCACACCTATTAATTATTGAATTGAGGTGTTCCAGTCAGATCCGTTGCCAGAAGTGTATAAAATCAAGCACCTAGCCATACAGTCTCCATTTGCAAATATTTGTGATACAAAATGTGTTGCTCTGAAGAGCTCAGTGAGTTCAAGCGTGGTACTGTGATAGGATGCCACCTTTGCAATAAGATGGTTCATGAAATTTCACCCCTGCTGGATATTCCACGGTCAACTGTAAGTGATATTATTAGAAAGTGTAAGAGTTTAGGAACAACAGCAACTCCACGCCAGTGGCGAATCCAGGGGGGGGCGATCGGGGCATTCACCCCCCTAGCAGCAAAAAGCTAGGTCCCAGCCGCCGATAAAAATGGGTGGGGCGGAGCTAAGCGCGAGCGGGGGGGGGGGGGCTAAATGTGGGCCAGCCAATCAGAGTGGTCCCAGCCGGCGATCACAACAGGAGGGGGCAGGGCCAATCGCGGGCGGAAGGCGGGGTTAACGCAGGCTAGCCAATCAGAGCAAAGGAGGGGCGTGATTATGCAAAATCGCCCCCCCTAAACATAAAGTCTAGATCCGCCCCTGCTCCACGCCACAAAGCAGAAGACCAGATAAAATCACAGAGCTGGATCTACAACTTCTAAGGCGCATGGTGCGTAAAAGTTGCCAACACTCTGCTGATTCCATAGCTGAAGAGTTCCGAACTTCCACTGGCATTAATGCACGAACAAAAACTGTGAGCGGGAGCTTAATGGAATGGGTTTCCATGGCCGAGCAGCTGCATGCAAGCCACACCAAGACCGATGCCAAGCGTCAGATGGAGTAGTGTAAAGCACTAATGTGCGTGTGTGTGTGTGCATGTGGCATGTGGGCAGAGGAGGGCCCTATATGTGTCCATAAAGCATGTGGGGGGCATGAATGGCTATTTGTGTTCATAGTAAGACAGGCTAATTTTGCACATTGTTCAAAATGCAATTCAACACGGACATACTTGTTAAATGGACACCTTATCTGCAATACAAGATAGTGGGACTGGGCAGCATGGTGGCTTAGTGGTTAGCACTTGTGCCTCTCAGGAGTGGGATCATGAGTTTGATTCCCAAACATGGCCTTATCTGTGTAGAGTTTGTAGGTTCTCTCTGTGTTTGTGTGGGTTTCCTCCTACAATCCAAAAACATACTAGTAGATTAATTGGCTGCTATCAAATTTACCCTAGTCTGTCTATGTGTGTGTTAGAGAATTTAGAGTGTAAGCACTATTGGGGGCAGGCACTGATGTGGGTGTGTTCTCTGTACAATGCTGTGGAATTAGTTGTGCTATATAAATAAATGATGATGATGACTGTGGAGCATTGGAAATGTGTTCTGTGGGGTGATGAATCTCCCTTCTCTGTTTGGCAGTCAGATGGGTGATGGGTTCAGGCCTACAGCTTCTTTTTGGTGGAGGAGGGATAATGGTATGGGGCTGTTTTTCAGGGTTTGGGCTAGGCCCCTTATCTCCAGTGTACAGCAATCTTAATGCTTCAGCATACCAAGTCATTTTGGACACTGCTATGCTTACAACGTTGCGACAGCAGTTTGGGGAAGGGCCTTTTCTATTACAAAATGACTGTGCCCCAGTGCACAAAGCAGGACCATAAAGACATGGCTTGATGAGTTAGGTGTGGAAGAACTTGACTGGCCCGCACAGAGCCTTGACCTGAAGCCCATAGAACACCTTTGGGATGGACTGGAACAGAGATTGCGGGCCAGGCCTTCACATCCAACATCAGTGCCTGACCTCATAAATTTTCTACAGCATGAATGGGCACAAAAATCTCATAGAAACACTCCTACATCTTGTAGAAAGCCTTCCAGGAAGAGTGCAAAAGGTGGACCAACTCCATATTAAAGTATGTATTTGAATACAATATCATTGCAGTCCCTGTTTAAGCGTCCAAATACTTTTGTCCATATAGTGTGCGTGTGTGTATGTGTGTGTGTGTGCATGTGTGTATATATATATATATATATATATATATATATATGTCCCTATGTGAAAAAAACTCTGTTTTCTGCACTGTGAAAGCATTAACATATGTTTTAATATAGTTACATTTAAAATACATTCCAAATCTATGCTAAATGTAGTTGGAGCAGACTTTAGAGCATATTTAGTGCATATTCCACAGTGCACATATTATAGCTATATCATGAATGGGGCTTACATCAAAGTAGTAAACCTTTAGGCTGGGTACACACTATAGAAAATTTCTCCCGATGAGATATCGTTAGCGATTTTACCAAAGACTGAAAGTCCCGATCAGCATGCCGATTCCTGTGTACACACTATACACGATTTAACGTCATATCTGTGCTCCTCATCTGTCATCACCATAGTCTAAAAAGATTGTGACTGCACACTCCATAGAGAGAGATCTATGGACACTGCCGGTCGTGAGTGCATATACGCTACAGGATTGAAATGACATTGTTCCATTGTTGACTGAGATTTTTAGTCTGTTTA